>NC_041219.1:75136985-75176132 GCF_002837175.3 Physeter macrocephalus | reverse complement strand
TATTTCTGATCTCATCTTTATGATTTCTTTCCTTCTGCTAACTTTGGGGTTTTTTTTGTTCTTCTTTCTCTAGTTCATTTAGGTGCAAGGTTAGATTGTTTATTTGAGATTTTTCTTGTTTCTTGAGGTAGGCTTGTATAGCTATAAACTTCCGTCTTAGAACTACTTTTGCTGCATCCCATAGGTTTTGGATCGTCGTGTTTCCATTGTCATTTGTCTCTAGGTATTTTCTGATTTCCTCTTTGATTTCTTCTGTGATCTCTTAGTTATTTAGTAACGTATGCTTTAGCTTCCATGTGTTTGTGTTTTTTAACGTTTTTTTCCCCTCTAATTCATTTCTAATCTCATAGCGTTGTGATCAGAAAAGATGCTTGATATGATTTCAATTTTCTTAAATTTACTGAGGCTTGATTTGTGACCCAAGATGTGATCTATCCTGGAGAATGTTCCATGTGCACTTGAGAAGAAAGTGTAATCTGCTGGTTTTGGATGGAATGTCCTATAAATATCAATTAAATCTATCTGGTCTATTGTGTCATTTAAAGCTTCTGTTTCCTTATTTATTTTCATTTTGGATGATCTGTCCATTGGTGTAAGTGAGGTGTTAAAGTACCCCACTATTATTGTGTTACTGCTGATTTCCTCTTTTATAGCTGTTAGCGGGTTGTCTTATGTATTGAGGTGCTCCTATGTTGGGTGCATATATATTTATAATTGTTATATCTTCTTCGATTAATCCCTTGATCATTATGTAGTGTCCTTCCTTGTCTCTTGTAACATTTACAGTAATCTTGGTTATAAGTTCTTCCCTTTCCTTACTTTAAGTATATCATGCTACTCCCTTCTGGCTTGTAGAGTGTCTGTGTTAACCATGGGAGTTTCCTTGTATGTTATTTGTCATTTTTCCCTTGCTGTTTCAATTATTTTTCTTTGTATTTAATTTTTGCCAATTTGATTACTATGTGTCTTGGCATGTTTCTCCTTGGGTTTATCCTGTATGGGACTCGCTGCTCTTTCTGAACTTGGGTGGCTATTACCTTTCCACCCGACTATAATCTCTTCAAATATTTTCTCTGGTCCTTTCTCTCTTTCTTCTCCTTCTGGGACCCTATAATGTGAATGTTGTTGCGTTTAATGTTGTCCCAGAGGTCTCTTAGGCTGTCTTCATTTCTTTTCTTTCTTTTTTCTTTATTCTGTTCCGCAGCAGTGAAGTCCACTATTCTGCCTTCCAGGTCACTTATCCGTTCTTCTGCCTCAGTTATTCTGCTATTGACTCCTTCTAGTGTAGTTTTCATTTCAGTTATTGTATTGTTCATCTCTGTTTGTTCTTTAATTCTTCTAGGTCTTTGTTAAACATTTCTTGCATCTTCTCGATCTTTGCCTCCATTCTTTTTCCGAGATCCTGGATCAACTTCACTATCATTATTCTGAATTCTTTTTCTGGAAGGTTGCCTATCCCCACTTCATTTAGTTGTTTTTCTGGGGTTTTATCTTGTTCCTTCATCTGGTGCATAGTCCTCTGCCTTTTCATCTTGTCTATCTTTCCGTGAATGTGGTTTTTTGTTCCACAGGTTGCAGGATTGTAGTTCTTCTTGCTTCTGCTGTCTCCCCTCTCAGAGCATAGATTTTATATACATATATATATATATATATATATATATATATATATATATATGCAAGGGGCACTCACCTACACCCTGGGAGTTCAGGCCCAGTGATTCTTCCTTATGAGAAATCTATGAAAGAATTCTCATTTTCACACAGCTTCGATTTTCCTCCCTTCTCTCTCCAATAATTCTTAAAAATTAGGAAAGCAGAATGGTACACTGCAGCCCTATAGAAAGATGATACTCTTCATGACTAGCACTTCTCTAGAGCACTAGTGACAATTATTAATTTCACTGAGCCTGTATTTGTCAGCATCATCTATATTTTAATTTCTCTCCTTCATTGACTACATGCAGAGACATCTGTCTTCCAATTTTTAGATGCTCTGAATCTCCTAGATGCTTAGTTACTTATAGTTACTTATAATGTGCAGTTGAGAACATTCAGAGGTTCTTTTTGTGACTTTAAGGCCTGCCTGAATAAAAATATTTAAGGGTAAGAGGAGACTTTATTCTAAATACTGTTGAAAATATATGACCAAGTTACCAGGAGTCCAGAATATCCTTTGAATGGTGGTCATGAATCTCAGTTCACAATGTCAGCTGTGTAAGAGATGGAACTTCCTGTAGTTTTCATGACTGAACTTCATTTTAATTATAAGCCCCCATGCTTCAGGTAGGAGAAATTGAAGTCCAGTTGATTTAGGCCTGTCCTTCTCTCCTTGGAGGTGTGTCTAATTTCCAGGAAGTCATATGTGGTACCCAAGCCTGAGAGGGGTGTCATTTTATCAGAGTCTTCACCTGTGCGTGGTGACATCTGTCCAGCTGTCCTGTTTCTATCTGGTCTTTGACTCCATGTCCACATAGGTCACTGCTCAGTTGTTCTCTCTTCCTATCCACAGGGCTCCTCCATGTCTATGTGTTGAATCTGTCTGTTTGTCTGTCTATATCTGTTTATATCTGTCTGTCTGTTTATGTCTCTCTCTGCTAATATCCATGCTTCTCTCCTTCTGGTGCATGGGATCCTCCTGCTTCTCTTACAGAAGGGTGAGCTCCAGGAAACTCAATAGGACTATTGATAAGCGGTAATTGTGTCAGAGCTATTCTTGGGTGCATGAGGCTAACTATAAAGCTCGGGGGCATGTGGGAATTCTGTGAGGCTATATCACTTCCATCAGCCTGGACACACTATAGAGCAGCTTTTCTACTTGCCACCTTCCTAAGCCCTTCTTGGAAAAAAGGGACTGACCCAGGCCTCTACTGCTCTCAAAACCTCAGCCAACTTGAGTTTCAGTTGTCCTCTTACTCTGAACCTGAGAGAGAAAGAGAGGTAAGGGTCTTTTTTTCTCAAGAACGCACACTGTCAGTTGACTTTCTACTGCCCCTTAAATTTTCCCCCACTGCCTGGTCTAGGGATTCTTTGCTCATGTGCATACTTTGAGGGAGAAGGCCACAGGATGCCTTCTTTTCACGTCATAAGCTTTCTATCAAGTCTATTTCACTTCCTCTGCATGAAGCTATCCTTTCCCCACAGCGACCTAGACTTTTGAAACTCAAAAGCCAGGATATGAAGTTCTTCCTGGCTTTCTGGTTTTTCATGCCTTTCTTATAGCAGTTATTATAGAGCCCCCAGCAACTTCCTGAATGGAAGTAGTAGAAACCTCTAGAGCTGTGCTCTCCAATATGGTAGCTACAAGCCACGTGAGGCTATTGAGCACTTGGATGTGGCTAGTCCAAATTGAGATGTGAAAAATACATCCTGGATTTCCAAGACGTCTTAAAAAGTGTAAACTATCCCATTAATTATCTTTTATGTTAATGCCATGTTGAAATAATAATATTTTAGACACATTTGATTAAAAAAAGACTATGAAAATTAATTTTACCTGTTTCTTTTTACTTTTTTAATGTGGCTACTAGAAAATTTTAAATTATATATGTGGCTTGCATCTGTGGCTTACATTTTATTTATATTGGGCAGCACTGCTCTCGCAGAGCAAGTAATGGGAACCAAAAATAAATAAGTCAATATTTTAAAACTATTATCACACATCTGCAGCATATCCTGCCCAAATTTGCTATTCAACAAACACTCTGAAATTCAACAGCTATTGAAGATGTGTTATGCACCACATTTACACAAGAAAATGGGGGAATAAAGATGAATAATACTTTTTTTTTTTTTTTTTTTTTTTTTTTTTGCGGTATGCAGGCCTCTCACGGTTGTGGCCTCTCCCGTTGCGGAGCACAGGCTCTGGACGCGCAGGCCCAGCGGCCATGGCTCACGGGCCTAGCCTCTCTGCTGCATGTGGGATCTTCCTGGACCGGGGCATGAACCCATGTCCCCTGCATCGGCAGACGGACTCTCAACCATTGCGCCACCAGGGAAGCCTTACATTATCTTTTCCAGCAAAGAATTCACAACTTGGTAGGACAGACTCATGAGTATGTAACTAACAACCAAAAATGCCATGTGATAAGTTCAGAGCCCAGGCATTGTTTCTCCTTTGAGGGCAGAATAGGAAGAGCTAAGTTGCTATCTGGGACGCGTATAGACCCTGGTGGGGAAAGGGCATTGCAGGTAGAGAGAACCACATAGGAGAAGTCAGCATGGTCAGGAAACAGTGAAAAGCTTAGTGTGGCTGAGGACAAGCTGGGTCAAAAGAGAAGAGTCTAGAATCTTTGACTGGGACCAGATTATGAAAGACCTCTAATGCCTAGATGAGGGGGTTGGACTTTATTTTCTAAGGGAATGGGGATCCATCGAAGATTTTTAGGCTGAAAAATAGCATGGGTTAGATTGGAAGTTTAGAAAAGAGAACTGTGACAGAAGAGTGGAGGAGAGATTGAAATGTGGAGGGAAAAGAGGCTGGCGGGAGTTGTGGGGGGGGTGTTTAGGTTCTTATCACTAGGTTTCCTCTGACTTTGGGAGAGGCTGATTCTATAGCAGATCTATATGGTTTAATCATTGTTCATGCTTGAAAATAAACTTTAAAAGAGGGCTTCCCTGGTGGCTCAGTGGTTAAGAATCTGCCTGCCAGTGCAGGGGACACGGATTCGAGCCCTGGTCCGGGAAAACCCCACATGTCGTGGAGCAACAAAGCCCATGTGCCACAACTATTGAGCCTGTACTCTAGAGCCCATGTGCCACAACTTCTGAGCCCGTGTGCCACAACTCCTGAAACCCGGGCGCCTAGAGCCCGTGCTCTGCAACAAGAGAAGCCACCGCAATGAGAAGCCCGCACACTGCAGTGAAGAGTAGCCCCTGCTCGCCACAGCTAGAGAAAGCCCGCACAGCCAAATTCTTGGGGAAGACCCAATGCAGCCAAAAATAAATAAATAAAATAAATAAATTTATTTAAAAAAAAAACTTTAAAACACACTTTTTTCAAAATCCTAGTTAAAACACAACTTGTCTAGTCTTCTATTCAAGACTATTCTATTTCTGATTGCTCAGCAATCAAATGTTCAGGAAAAAAGTGTCAGCGGACTGACCCTCAGTCCACTTATGGCTTCAACTGGTTATATGCAGTTAATTCTTGGCTTTTCTTAGTAACACTTTCAGGGTTGATATGAAGAGCCATCGGTAAGGTGAGTCGTTTATGAAACTGACTCTCCTGCCCACTCTGGGGAGGTGAGCAGGGTATGTGTTCTCTCGTAACTGGTCTAAAAGGGATCCAATCAGCGCATCCTCCGCCCCCCCCCCGCCCCCGCCAAAAAACGGCTTCTTCTCAACACAAGGCACAATGAAGGGGCAAATGTCAGCACCACTCCACCCCCTGGAGAAACAATAGCTGATCAATACAGCTAGAGGAGAAAAGAGAGCCTGGAACTGTTATTTCATAATCTCCACTTGCATCTTTGCATTTGTTGATTGACCATTTTATCAATTTCTAGATGAATCTGGGAGGATACATCAAGTTCTTGAAAAAAAAAATAGCGCCCTTTTTGAATATGTTGAAGTATTTTGGGGGACATATGTATTCATTCTCTGGAGTTAACTGAAAGCACTATTGACAGTAGGATAAATCTGTCTGAAATAATGTTTAGAAATCAGCAAAAAAAAAAACAATTTTGACTCTTCCAATGTGAGATGCCTCTTAGTATTCCTAAAGGTAAATAACATAAGTAATTATCCATCAGTCCTATATTGTATCACACTACTACTGTGAACAGTATGATGGCTTCAAAATGTACAATTTAAATGATGGGAAAGATTATGAGTTTGTACTTTTTTCCAGTAAATATTTCTGAAAAATTTATAGTATGAGTCAAGAGATTCTTGAGGTTAACCCTTGGATCCAGGTAAGGCTGAGAATTACATCTGGTGTGCTCAAACCTGTGTTTAAAGGGGCATTTCCACCTAATTGCCTGCATTTAACCGGTAAGAGGAGTGGAAGGTTTCGGTCTCCTGGCTCTTAGGCTCAAAAAAGGCAGAAAATTGTTTAGAGCAAAGTTGAGAAGAGGATATCAGTAAGGAGAAAATGATCACAAGAGTTAAATTTTTTAAATCGGTGTGACCATAGTCCAAAAATTGGGTCCTATAGTTCCAGGTGAGGGTGCAATCACCAATAACAACTTATGTTTGCCTCACTGCTCCTCTGCGAAAGGAAATAAATACCTTGACATATTTTTGGAAGTAGCACATAAATCAAGAACAAGCTTGCTCGAGTTGACCTGGACTTAAGAACCTTTGCAATTACGTGGTATGACCAAGCCTGCGAAATGCTTAATTTTTACACAGTACCGTAAGTACCTTAAAAAATCTCACTTGGAGCAGTGTAACTGTAGTAACTATGCAAAATAGTCAGGTTTCTGAGCAATAGCACGGGCCTCCATGTGAATCAGAAAGAATAGCCAGGGATAGGCAAACCCAAGAGCTTTTCAAACAAGCATCTTGGCTGATTGAACTCTAAGCAGTTTTGCTTTCTTCTTTTGTTTTAAATGGAAGATAATTTATTAATCAAAGGAAATTTGCTTAATTGTTCTTTTTTAAATTTTATTATTTTTTTATTTTTGGCCGGTGGGTCTTCCTTGCCTTGCATGGCTGGTGGCTTCTATTGTTGCGGAGCCCGGGCTCTAAGCCTGCGGGCTTCAGTAGTTGTGGCTCACAGGGTCTAGAGCGCAGGCTCAGTGGTTGTGGTGCACAGGCTTAGTTGCCCAGCGGCATGTGGGATCTTCCCGGACCAGGGCTCGAGCCCGGGTCCCCTGCATTGGCAGGCAGATTCTTAACCACTGTGCCACCAGGGAAGCCCTGCTTAATTATTCTTATTCCAAATATTGGTCTTTAACATATTTTAGGTGGCCAAAAGATTTTAGAGTTTTTTTTAGAGTACATATTGATATCTTTTTTATTTTAAAAACTAATACTTAGTTTAAATTCTTGGAAAAGTTCAGAGTCCCACGTTGGACCATTAACAAAAACAGACCCTGAATACAAGGCAATAAAGAACCTTCCTTTCTTTTCTACTTAAGCCATATTCGAGACAACCACTAACTATGTTCAAACAACATAGAATTAATCTGCATGAAATAAAACTCTTAATGTCAACAAAAATTCTAGTCCTTGATGGTACACATTTGGAAATCATTCCAGACTTTTGTTGCAGAATCTCCTACCCCTTTTGCAGGCATCGGATTTGCATATCTTCAGAATTAAAACCACTTCAAGCTTTGTAATCGGTAGATCATTGTTTTGCTAAGACATACCATGATGGTTTCATCAACCCGATCAAATCTTTGCCTTCAGGCGGACATCTGCAGTTGTTGGCCTCCAGGTGCTTCAGAGTCCCTGTACTTCAAGACACTCCCCATAAAGAAAAAAAAAAAAAAGAACCTCCAGGAAGTCTGCAGGTGCAAGTGTGTTTTAGGGGAAATTAATGATGGATTGCCCTTTTATGTTTTATCGTCAAATATGTTTGCACTTATGTACTTCTGACCTTAAATACACAGAACATGAACTCAGAGCCTTTTCTTGGTACTTGTGATGGAGTTCCCCTCTCTCTTGGCCAAAACATGTATCTTTAAGAGTACAGACTGAAATATTGAGGAAATGAGTTTTCTGGGGAAAAAAAAAAAATCTAAAGAATCTCAGTAAAGGACGATTGATACCACAGAGAATAAATTTATGGATACCATTGCCCTCATCACTTTGGACATTCATCTGTGAGTGAGTCAACATTTACAGGGCTGTTTTGGTCCAGAAGCCGAAGACAATGTTAAGTAGATGGCTTATGCCCAAGAACCCAGATTCCCAAAGCCACTGATTACCACATGCTTCTTTGCAAGTTTTTGTTCTTTATCCTTTTGGTTAGTTTCTTCCTTCTGCACTGGTTCAAGAATCCAAATTATTATAGACACTCTTATCCTTTAATCATGGTACTCCTGATATTCTTGCTCCCAATAATTACTAGAAATAGGATTCATCCTACAGACATGGGGAAAGATGAAGTACCTACATTAAATCAAAGAAAAAGCCACTTGGTTATCACAGGATTTAAGTAGCATAAGGTACACATGGATTATGTTCCACTCAAGTAATTTCCTGTCTCAGTGTTTCTATGTTGCAGCCAAATAACTCCAGAGCCACTTTCACTCCAGAAGATTCCACAAATAATTATCCAACGGAAAAGAATCAGAAGGCCTGTCACTTGACATAGCAAACAGAATCACGACCAATTGAACAGTGGTACTAATCTGGATTCATCATTTCCCTGAAAGACAATGGGCTGTCCTTCCACTTAGACTGAAGAATGACCAGAAGGCGAGACTGATAGATGAAAAATGGACCTGCTGGCAGCTAGCTGGTGAGGAGGGCACTAAGAATGGAAACATAAATCACTACTTGCAAAACTGTGCAACTCACAAAACAGATGACATGACATGAAGATTAACTAACTAAGCTCAAACTCTCTTAACCCCAGCTCCATCAGACCCAATTGTTCTAACAGTAATTCCACATCGACTCATGTGTTCAAACACCACTGAGTGTTCTAGTAACTCATCTAGTCTACAAATTCTTGAGCTTTCCTTGCTAAGCCCTTCCTATGACTAACTCTTGCCCCCCAGACCCTTTAAGTACCCTTACTTGGTTTCCGCTTTTGAGGTTCCTCACTATTCCCCCGATGTGTGTTTCCCTTCCTGCAGCAACTAAGGAAGGCTAACTTTGTTTGACTAAGTTATGTTCCTTTAGTCAGCAGACTTTAACCTAAGTACCCGTGGAAGGGAGTTCAGTATACTATTATGCTTAAGAACATGGACTCTAGAAGAATATTGCCTGGGTTTGAATCCCACTCTACCAATCACCAGCTGAGTGACCTTGGGCAAATTACTTAACTTCTCTATAACTCAGTTTCCTCATCGTTAACTGGGGATAATAATCGGATCTACTACATAAGTTTTTCATGAAGATTAAATAGTTAATATATATAAAGTGCTTATAGATAATGCCTGGAACATATAAGTTGTTGTTGTTACCGCCAAGGGTAAATCAAGCATTTGGTAATTATCAGCGAAATACAAATCAAAACCACAATGAAATATCACCTCATACCTGTTAGAATGGCTGGTATCAAAAAACTAGAAATATCAAGTGTTGCCAAGGATGTGGAGAAAAGGGAACACTTGTGCACTGTTGGTAGGAATGTAAATGGGTGCAGCCACTGTGGAAAAGGGTACGGAGTTTCCTCAAAAAATTAAAATTAGAGCTACCCTATGATCCAGCAATTCCACTTCTGGGTATTTACCTGAAGGAAAAAAAAGCACTAACATAAAAAGATATATGTACCCCCATGTTCACTGAAGCATTATTTACTATAGCCAAGGCATGGAAGCAACCTAAGTGTCCATAAATAGATGAATGGATAAAGATAGATGAATGGATAGAGAAAATGTGATATATCTACATAGATATAGATATAAATAGATAGATAGATAGATATAGGTAATGGAATATTATTCAGCCTTAAAAAAGGAAATCTTGCCGTTTGCAACAATATGGATGAAACTAGAGGACGTTATGCTAAGTGAAATAAGTCAGAGAAAGACAAATACTGTATGATTTGCTTATATGCAGAATCTAAAAAAAAAGCAAACAAACAGAAAGTCCAAACTCATAGATACAGAGAAGAGATTGGTGGTTCACAGAGGCAGTGGATGGGGGGTGAGTGAAATGGGTGAAGGGAGTCAAAAGGTATAAACTTCCAGTTATAAAATAAATAAGTCCTGGCGATGTAACATACAGTCTGAGGACTATAGTTAATAATACTGTACTGTATACTTGAAAGTTGCGAAGAGAGTAGATCAAAAAAGTTCTCATCACAAGAAAAGATTTTTAACTATGTGAAGTGATAAGGATGTTAACTAGACTAATTGTGGTAGTCATTTCTCAATGTATACAAGTATTAAATCATTATGTTGTGCATCTGAAACTAACAATATAATATATATGTCAATTATATCTCAATTTTTAAAAAAGACTTTGGAAGTGAAAATCAGTCAATTGGTGAAACTTCTCTAGGCAAAGAAAAAAATAATCCTAGAAAAGCATAGATTGAATGGAGCAGGAGAGGGTGAAAGTCTCTCTTTGGACATCATCTTGGGCTAAATCCTGTTTCCACAACAGGCATATGTGGCAGATGCTGTTCCTTGGCTACTTAAAGACCATTCACAATCCCCTTCTCACTGGCCACCTCCCCCGCAGTATGGTCTGGAAAGCTCTCTACTCACATCCTCAGACTTCCTTGCATCTAGGGTAGAATGCCAAGTTCTGGCTGAGGAAAAACAAGATGTCTTCTGAGGGAGCTCCTGGGAGAGATTTTTCTTTCTTTCTTGCCTTGAACATGAACGTGACACCTGAAGCTGTGTGGGCTTTTGTGCAAACAAAGTTACAAGCATGAGGAAGAAAGGAAGTGTATGAGGATGGTTGTAAGATAAAGGTGGACATAATCTGAATCCTTGAGCAGAGCTGCTGAACCAATGCCAGTAAACACCTAATTTCGGATTTATCGTTATGAAAGAGGAAAACTCACCCATTGTTTAATCTACTGTTAATCAGATGTTTTTGTCTTTGCTTGCCCCAAAAGCATTTCTATCAGATACAGCATGTTATTCAGAGGTTTTATGTATGTGCTTGTGGAGAATTAACATCAATGCTTGTTTTGTGTCCCATCAGTTCTAATAATGAGTCCCTCACACTCCAGTGCTGCACCAAACTGAATACTTAGCAGAATCACCTGGAGATCTTTTACGAAATAAAAATTACTAGAACTGTTATCCAGAAATATTGCTTCAGTAGATAAGAGGTGTGTTCTGATGTGGTACTCATAGTAAATCTACCCTAGCTTAAAAGGCAAGGGAAATATATCCTATTTTTGTGACATATTCCCTTTCTAAAAGAAATTAGGAATTCTAATATCCATAGCTATTATCCAAGAATATTCAGTCAATCAAGAAAGGAACACAAACTTTAGGACTTTGTTTCTCAACCTAGGGTCTTTGGAGCCCATCCCAGAACTACTGAAATGGATATTCTGAGGCTGGGACCCAGGAATTGGTATTGTAAACAAACACACAGCAGATGATGTTACAGACTACCATTCATTCCTTCAACAATATTTATTTTTTAATTTTTAAAATAAATTTATTTATTTATTTATTTTTGGCTGCACTGGGTCTTCGTTGCTGCACACAGGCTTTCTCTAGCTGCAGCGAGCAGGGGCTACTCTTTCTTGTGGTGCACGTGCTTCTCACTGTGGTGGCTTCTCTTGTTGCAGAGCACGGGCTCTAGGTGCACAGGCTTCAGCAGTTGTGTCACGCGGGCTCAGTAGTTGTGGCTCGCGGGCTCTAAAGTGCAGGCTCAGTAGTTGTGGCTCATGGGCTTTGTTGCTCTGCGGCATGTGGGATCATCCCGTGTCCCCTGCATTGACAGGCAGATTCTTAACCACTGTGCCACCAGGGAAGTCCCAGTAACATCTATTGATCAATCACCATATATCAGGCATTGTCTCAAGCACTGGGCTAGCTGTGAACAATGTAGACCAGGCCTTAACCCCTGTGTGGCCGCCATGGTGGTGGCGGTGGAGTGGGGAGATAGACAATTTAAAAGGAAAGGAATAAATCCATAGGAATTTCAGATAGTAAGTTCTATAAAGAAAACAAAACATGATGATGTAATAGAGAATATATATTTGGAATGGGATGGGGGAAGACAGGGAAATTCCCACAAAAGAGATGACATTGAAACTTAATCCTGAAAGGACAGAGAGAGCCAGCCTTACAGTGAACTGGGAGAAGAGTCTGCATGGAAGCCACAAAACAAAGGCCTTGAGCAGAAATGAGCTGTTATATGTGAGGAACATAAAGAAGGCACGTTTAGAGGGAGAGGTAAGAAAAGAGGTTGAAGGAGAAACGCAGGGTTTGTTGGCCAGTATAAGTCTGGAAGAAATATTATACTATATTTATGGGAAGCTGGAAAAAGGATTCTTTGGAACAGAGATTTCACTATGCCATAAATTAGTTACTGTGGAATTAGGTTTGATCGTACATAAATCATGCAGAAGATTGTGTCAATGAAGAACGGGGCAGTTAAACAATTAAATGTATTTTTTTTTAAGCCTGTGCTACTCAAATTGGGGTCCATGGACCAGCAGCGTCTACATCACCTGGGAACTTATTAGAAATGCAGAATTTAAGGCCTTACTTCAGACTTCCTAAATCAGAATCACATTTTAATAAAATCCCTAGGTGGCTCATGTACGCATTAAAGCTTGAGAAGTACTGCTGTAAGCCAATGGTCATCAACTGGGGCTGCACATTGGAATTGCCTTGAAGTTTTAAAAACTCTGATGCCTGGGTCCCAACATTAGAGATCTGATTTGATTGGGGGCGCAGAGGTGGGAGGTGGAGGGGACATTGGGATGTTTATAAGTTCAGCAAGCATTAAGGCGTGATTGTTAAACATTGACGTGCAAAAGATCGTTTGGGAAGCTCACACAAATGTGGATTCTTGGACTCTCCCCAAAGATTCTGATTCAGTAGGCCTGGGATGTGTTTCAGAAACCTGAATTTTTAATTACCACACCCAGTGGATTCTGGTGTAGGTTGCCCACAGACCACACTTTGAGAAACCATGCAATAAGGAACTGTTGAAGGAAAAAGAAAGAAACCCTATGAAATGAGGATGCCAGTTAATTTGCTTGCTGATTGATGTGTCTCTCCTGGTGAATCTACTTAGTAACTTCACATCCTCTGAAAGCATAATAAAACAATGTAAATTTCTGATGATTATCATCAACATCAGAGATATCCTCCTGTCAGAAATGATGCTGGCTGTGAAGATTCTACAAAAACTTTCTGTAATCTAAAAAGGGCCAAGGTCATGTTCAAGCCTGTATCAAGGAAACCTGACGTGTGGGGAGAAATTTCTTTCCAAGCTAGAGGAGGAATTCTGTTTTTAAACCACACACTGTCTAATAATTGACAACTGAATCAAGAAGGCCCTTACAGTTTTGGAGACCCTAAAAAGCAGGATGGTACCAATAGAGCAGCCATAGCAATTGCGATTGTTTCTCTCCTAACTCTCTGATGCCTCACCTTTTCCAAGATGTCATGGAGCGCTCACACCTCCAGGATCTTCCTCTTGTCTGAACTTCAGCTGGGTCTGAGACTACATATTACTTGGTTCTTGATTCATTACTGTTTCATTCCTTGCTAATTGTCTTGTATGTGATAGCTTCATTTTCCTAACTAGATTTTTAAACTACTTGAAGAGAAGGATGATGTCCATCTAATACTTTTATTTCCCACAGTGCCTAGAATTTTGCTGAATACACAATAGAAGCTTAGCTAATAGTTGTTTAGCTAAATAATGGCAATAAACACTTCATACTGTCTTCCTAGATGGTTTTATTGATCATGATGAATGATCCTTAAAATGGCAAAGGCACAGTTATTACTAAGAGATTCTAAAATATAAGCCATCCATCAGTATTAAACAGTATTAAAATATTGATAAGAATAGCAACCAAGTAGTTTTACTGCACTTTATAGTTTTTAAAGATCCCATGGGAATTGTATCATTGAATCCCCAGAACAACCTTATGACAACGGTTGGAAAGATGGTTTTTGTTTTTGTTTATTATTATTATTAGTGTAGGAAGAACACAACATCAGATCCATACTCTTGACAAATTTTTAAGTGCACAATACAGTGTTGTTAACTATAGGCACCAAGCTGTACAACAGATCATGGAAATTATTCATCTTGCTTAACTGAAACTATATACTTTTGAACAGCAACTCTCTACTACTCCCAACCCCTGGCCCCTGGCAACTGCCTTTCTACTTTCTGTTTCTTTGAGTTTGACTATTTTAGATACATTGTATGAATGGAATCATACAGTATTTGTTCTTCAATGACTGGCTTATTTCACTTAGCATAATGTCCTCTAGGTTCATCCATATTTCTGCATATGGCAGGATTTCTTTCTTTTTTAAGGCTGAATAATATTCCATTTTATGTATATACCACACTTTCTTTATCCATTCACCTGTAAATGAAAATTTAGGTTTTTTCCATATCTTGGCTATTGTGAATAATGCTGAAGTGAACGTGGGAATGCAGATATTTCTTCAAGATACTGATTTCAGTTATTTTGGATATATGCCCAGAAGTGGGATTGCTGGATTATATGGTAATTCTATTTTTATTTTTTTAAGGAAACTCTATACTGTTTTCCATACTGGTTGCACTCTATTTTACATTCTCATCAACAGTGTACAAAAGTTTCAATTTCTCACATCCTTTGTCAACACTTGTTATCTTTTGTGGGGGTTTTTTGATAATAACCATACCAACAAGTGTGAGGTGATATCTCATTGTGGTTTTGATTTGCATTTCCCTGATGATTAGTTATGCTTAACATCTTGTCATATATCTGTTAGCCATTTGTATGTTTTCTTTGGAGAAATGTCTACTCAAGTCCTTACCCATTTTTAATCATGTTATTTATTTATTTATTTATTTAGGATATTGAGTTTAGGAGTTCCTTGTATATTCTGGATATTAATCCTGTATCAGATATTGGGTTTGCTAATATTTTCTTTCATTCTACAGTTTCCCTTTTTACTCCATTGATTGTTTGCTTGAGTTTGATGTAATCTCACTTGTCTATTTTTGCTTTTGTTGCCTGTACTTTTGGTGCCATATCCAAAAATTCACTACCAAGATCTATGTCATAAAGCTTTTCCCTTATGTTTTCATCTAGGAGCTTTATAGTTTCTGGTCTTATGTTTAAATCTGTAATTCATTTTGTGCTGATTTTTGTGTATGGTGTAAGACAAGGGTCTAGTTTCATTTTTTGCATGTGGATATCCAGTTTTCCCAACACCATTTGTTGAAGAGATTACCCTTTCCCCATTGTGTATTCTTGGGACCATTATCAAAGATCAGTTAGCTGTATTTGCATGGCCTTATTTCTGGGATCTCTGTTCTGTTCCATCGGTCTATATGTCTATCTTTAAGCCAGTACCAAATCATTTTAATTACTGTAGCTTTGTAATATATTTTGAAATCAGGAGATGTGATGCCTCCAGGTTTGTTCTTCTTTTTCAAGATTACTTTGGCTATTCACAGTCTTTTGTGCTTCTATATGATTTTTTTTAAATTTCTGTGAAAAATAACATTGGGGTTTTGATAAAGGATTGCATTGAATCTGTAGATCACTTTGAGTAGTATGGACTGTTTAACAATATGAAGTCTTCCAATCTATGAAGACATAATATCTTCCCACTTATTTGTGTCTTCTTCAATATATCAATGTTTTGTACTTTTTAGTATACAAGTCTCTCATCTCCTTGGTTTAAGTTTGTTTATTCCTAAGTATGTTATTCTTTTTAACATTATGGGATTATTTTCTTGGTTTCCCTTTCAGATAGTTTGTTGTTAGTATATGGAAATTATTTTTGTATGTTTATTTCCTATCCAGCAATTTTACTGAATTCATTTATTAGTTCTAACAGTTTTATTTGCAAAGTTTTTAGAGTTTTCTACCTATAAGATCATCTCATCCTCAAGCAAAGATTATTTTACTTCTTCCTTTCCAAGTTAGATGAGTTTTATTTCTTTTCCTTGCCTAATTCCTCTGGCTAGGACTTCTAGCACTATGTTGAAAAGAAGTGGTGACAGTGTGCACCCTTGCCTTGTTCCTGATCTTAGAGGAAAATCTTTCAGCTTTTCACCACTGAGTACGATGTTAGCTGTGGGCTCTTCATATGTGGACTTTACTATATTGAGGTAAATTCCTTCTATGTCTAGCTTGTTGAAAGTTTTTGTCATAAAAGGGTATTGAATTGAGAGTTCCTTCTGCTCAGTTTTCAGTTGATGAAATTAGGACTCAGAGCTTTTAATAAGGATGCCACTGGCATATATGGTACCTTTGTATGAATTAGAGAAAAATGACCCTCCCTCTGGGGGGAAGCAGCTGGGATGCTGATCAGCTGAGTTCAGTGCACATTCTACCTAAACTAGGTAACCTTATGCAGAGCATACTTTCTAAAATTGTAGCAGAGGCTTTACTTGCAAGAACTCTCCCATTGCCTCTTGACACATCAAAATGAAAACAAAGGCTTAGTGCTCTTTTCACTACCTATGCTGGCTGGGTCAGGGTATATTTATTTGAGTCTTTAAGGAGAAGGCAAGACAGCAAAATTTGCAATCTATAACCAGAGATAATTAATAAGCAAGGTGAACAGAGGGAAAACAACTTTGCATAGCATAGATTTTTGCAACTAGAAGACTATAAGGGAAGACATACCAGCCAGTCACTCTATCTTGAGAGAAAGTGATCGTAATAGGTTTCAAAAATGCTCACAGTACTTTGTAGCTCCTCCATCAAAAGGTAAAGTCTGTTTCCCCACCCCTTGAATGTGGGCTGCCCTTGTGACTTACCATGACTGATAAAATGTGGAGGAAATTAAAACATGAAAGCTTTGCACCCGAGCCTCCACAGGCCTAACAGCTTTCAGACTCTTGGATGGTGAGAGGTATGTGGCTTAGGCATCCCCATTTTTCTCACTAATAGACATCCACCAGACACATGAGGGAGGCCATCTTCACTCATACGCAGCCCCCAGCCAAGTCGCCAGGAGACCACAGACATTAGGAAGCCTAGCTACTCGCATGTGTGCTTCAGATCTGCAGAAGCACCCAAATGACTTGTCACTCATGAGTAACAATAAATGGTTGTTGTTTTAAGCCACTAGTTTTTAGGTGGTTTGTCTATAGCAAAAGCTAACTGACACAGTGAATGAGCTTGGAAGCAAAAGAATCAGGCAGATCATGAAGCTAAGCTACCATTTGCAAATAGCAGCAGCCATTGTGAGTAGCAGCAAAACTAAGGAATGAAAAAATTCTGCATGGCATGTAGATTGCTAATCACATCAGCTTTCTGTGTTATAGTCTCAGAGTTGGTAGTTGCCATTAGCGGTATATTTTAAAAAGAAGATAATGCACATAATAAATTTTATGTTTAGTGGCTTGTTTTTGAAAGTACTAGCAGAAAAATCACAAATAGCTACAGAGACATCAACTGCTTGATTTATTTATAACAAAAACCTTGTGATTCACTACCTCTCCCAGTGCATCCTTCATAGAGAGCTGAGCTGGTAATGAGAATATATGAGGCAGCTCTTCTTAAAATGATTAGATTCAGCTCTTTCAAGTTTGG
Organism: Physeter macrocephalus; assembly: GCF_002837175.3. Taxonomy (NCBI): domain Eukaryota; kingdom Metazoa; phylum Chordata; class Mammalia; order Artiodactyla; family Physeteridae; genus Physeter; species Physeter macrocephalus. The sequence goes on along the minus strand of NC_041219.1, from coordinate 75,158,800 downwards.
ATACAACCCTTTACCTATATTCATTTCCCATTACAATGGAACTTCACTTACAGTTTTCATAGCATGAAATAAGAATTATGATTTGAAGTCCAAGATGAGAAAAAAACATAGAAAAAAGGAATAAAATGTTATGTCAACACTCATTCAATATTGAAGACTGGCACGCTGGAGCACATGTCTTCGATCCTTTCTTCCAAACCTCAAACCACTTCAAATTCTCTTGCTAAAGGGAGGATGAAAAGGTAGGGAAATGCATAAAGGATAGAACCCATATCTGTACCAAATCCCTAAATGACTGTTTTAGAAAATAATCATATAAGCTGAACATTTCGTAAAGAAAGTTGCACAGGAGCTGAGATATCTAATTAAGTATGTACTTTTTAGCACCTTAGAAAATCTATTTGCATAGAAAAATTAAGCCTGAACACAGATCACTTCCAAATACCTAGAAGTATCCTTGAACAAATTCTGTCCTTCTGGGAGTATGTTGGAAACCATGGATTATTTAAGACTAAAGAAACCACAGCATCTTCCACTTCCCATGCTAATAATTCCATAAGGCCCCTGAAATACACACAAACTCCTAAGCCTGAAACCAAAGACCTTCCACTATCCAGCTCCCATGCACCTTTCCTATAATTTCCGTAAATGTGCAATACTCTCCCATTTTCCCCAAATATAAGCAATGCTTTCCTGCCTCCATACTAACTGTTCTGCTAAGAACATCTTTCCCACTTTTCTCTACTCATTACAAGCAGCACATAACCTTTGACATCCATCTCAAATGTCATTTCTTTATTGAAGTATGACTATTTTTCTACAATCTGGGGTATTCTCATGTCCTGAGTCTCATCTTCCCACAACAGAAATTAGAGATCACATCCTCAGATTTCTTTCTAGTTAGAAGAAGTCATGTGACTGAGTCTAGCCAATCAGGAGTACCCACTTGATGCATTGATTCAAAAAAGAACAAGAGAGGTGACTGCTCAGAGGAAGGAACCTTCTGACAAGTGCAGTAGAAGAAGTGTCTGGTTCTTCAGTGACAGTGCTATTTGACTCTCCAGGAACCATCTTTCATTGAATCTAAGATGTTATCAGCATCATTATTTCATGCACCTCTAAAATATTTTTAATACCGCCAATAAAGCTAGGATAGAATGTGTTCTTATAACTTAGGATTTTTATTTTATATTTATTGAGAAATGTGTTAGACATATAGGCATATATGACAGGTTTTTTCATAAAATATATTGGTTCAGTTATTGACTGTCTAATAACTTTACCCATATATTTTATGAATGACTTTCTGAATAACTTTCAGACTCCAAATCAACCATGTCCATGTTTTGGCACACAATATCAACCCTTGCGCCATCTGGACTGTTCTTGATGCAGCATTTCTTAAGACAGTGCTCCACTATTGTCTCTAGGAATTTCTTCTAAGTCACTAGAGCCAATTCTACAAGTGTTGATGTGTGTGAACAAGCAATGACAGGCTACATCATGACTGCCACTTGACTAAGAGCAATTGTGAAATGCAGTCCAATTTCAGAGATGTAAGTATGCTAGGGGAAACAATTGTCTTAGAAAAAATGAAGTATGTTCTCCCCACTGGTGATCCCAAGGCTGTTTGTCACTCTCCATTGCTATGATATGTTATAGTCCGTCCAATGAAAAACTTGTTGGTAGTGCCAAAAAGACCATAAAATAAAGCAAATACCTCTACCCCTGGCCACCTGTCCTACAGTTTCCACCAGCCTAACACATAAGACTATGACACGTACTCTAAGTCATTTACTGAGGGATTAAAATAAACACTCTCAGAAGGCAGGAGCAAAAGATGTAATTTTAGCTGATTTGGACTTTCATACAAAAAGTATGAAAGCAGGGACTTTCTTCCCTAGTGAACATTAGGGAAGACACCTTAAAATTTAGATTCCCATGTCTGTCATGCCTCTCAAGTCTCCCAGACCAACTCCAACTTTTCTTTCAGGAAAACACTTCCAGAAGATAAAATCTGATATTTGGTTGCTTTCTGAGTTCTCCATCTCAAGGTGTACCCTGGGCTTCAATTAGATCAACACTGACATTTACCTCTGCTCAATCTCATGGTGTAAAAGATGGGCTTCGGGTATGCGCAAAGGTGAAAGTAGTTCTCCCAAACTACAGAACACATAGTGTGAGCTATGGTTCCCTCAAACAGTGACTATATCTGTTAGAAATTTCTTAGCTGCAAATAACAGAAAACTCAACTCAGATTGGCTTGATATTTTAACATTTATTATGTCTCCTACACAAAGTTCTCTAGGTGTCACAAAAGTGACCTTGACTCTGTTCCTCTAAGACCCTCTTCGGTCTGCCTTCCTCTGTAGGTTAGCTTCATCCTGAGACTGAGAGCAAGATGGGTGACACAGATCCAGGTAACATATCCAGATGCAACCCGTGTCTACAGAAGGTAGAGATGACTCTCCCTGTTTCTCTTAGAAGCAAAGAAACTCTTTCCAGAATTTCCCAATGTTCCTCTATAGACTTTACTGAACAGAACTGGATCACATGCTTATACCTAACCAATCACTGGCAAAGGGATAGACCCACTACAATGGGTTTAGACCCACCAGAACGTATCCCTAGGCCCGGGTCAGGGCTGGGCCTTGCCCACCCTAAAGAATGTGGTCACACAGAGAGGGTTAAATGCCTGAATGAAATCAGGGACCTATTAAGAAGGAGGAAGGATGTGTGAGAAAAGACATTAGGTAACCAATGGTATCTACTAAGTAAGTAATCTCTCTAAGATATTAATTTTTCATAGAAATGGTACACAGTAATCATTACTGATGAAAGAACACTCATGGTGACAGGACTCTGCCCTCCTCTTTAGGAATAAGCTTTATTGTGCTGCAGTACACTGGGCCTTTTTTCTGGTCCATCAGAAGCCTGATGTCATCAAAAGGAAATGGAGGTTTTTGTATGTTCTTTCTTTCTTATTGGAGAAATGACACTGCATATGATTGAATTATTTTTATTCACGTTATTCCTCTGATAGAAAAGGAGTAAAAATGGAGGGCTTAAAGATTTTATACAGGCCTAATCCCTACACATACAAGTCTGTAAATCCCTCAAGGGAACAGATGGTGTCTTTTTCATATTTATATCTCCTATAGAGCTAGCCTCATACAGTAGAACTCAGTTCAATAAATAAATGATGAATTGAATTGTTAATCTCATTAATTCTTTCCAGGATTAACATAAGCCTTTATGACAACTAGAGTTACGGCTCCAAGCTAGGTGGGGTCCATATCCATCCTGTGTGCATTAACAGAGATCCTTTGGCTTTAGGATACTTTCTTCTCCATGACTCCAGCCACAAAGATCACCCAGAAGCAGGGATTTTCAAGCTGCAATTCTAACGCTCTTTATGGTTATGGTATGGGCTTCGGTGGGAAAAAAATTACAGTTCCTAAATCAGGCAAGCACTATCTGGAGAAATTCAGACTTTGATCAGACCTTACCAATCCATTTCGTTTCAGCTTTGCCCATCACCTGGATCTTCCTTACTAAGAATTAGTGGGTTGAAAATCCCCTAGGAGGGAATATCAGAACTTCAACAAGTTCAGACAGTTGTACACACAAATAGTAAGTTCAAATGAAATTCTCTATATGATTTGAGATTTTTCCCTTTTTCTCCTTACCATCCTGCTCCCTTATTTAATCTCCCCAGTTAAAAGATTTAGGTTTTTCCCCTTTTCTTGTAATACAGTGTATTTGCTGAATATACTGATTCCTGCCCTTTGGTTCTTATTCCTTGACTTCCAATTCTTATCTCTCTATTCTGACCCCAACCTCGAAGTTTGTTGTTATGTCTGAGAAGTCCTTAGATACCACGGTTACACAAGGGGTCAAACTGACTCTCCCCAAAACTGAACGTTGCTGATTCATGGGTTGCCACTGGGATTGTAATAGCCACAGCTAAACAAAGATGCTCAGATAACAGCAGCTATTGAAAAGGACCAACCCCTGTTACAAATCAATTAGCTACCCCTTATTTAAGAAATATTCAGTATGGTATTCATGCTGGGAATCGAGGAGAGTGGTATTTCCTGAAATGATTTACACAATGCTAATATTTATCAGGTAAAGGAAGGAAAATATTGAGAGAGTAAAAAGCCAAACAAAAACTCTCAATCTTAAAGTCATTTTCACTGTTTAATTATCCTGATGTGTTATCAAATACTTACCTGAATGCCTGAGGAGGGAATAATTCAGATTAAGATCTATGCATTTCTGTATAGAATAATGGTCAAATGTAATATATGCATTTAATTAAATATCTCGATAAGGATTTAACTTTACCTGTATTATTTCATTTAATCATTATGACAGCCCTGTGAAGTATGTGCTAATGCTATCTGCATTTCATAGGTGAATAAACTAACTCTGAGAGGCTCTGTGCCTTTTCTAAGTTTACAAAACTAGCTGGTGAAAGGAAGAGCCAGGACTAAATTCTAGGTCTTTGACTCACTTTTTCCACTGCCCACATTGCCAATATACATTCATGACAAATACAGATGAATATAGACCTCATTGCCTAAGCAAATGTAGCAAAAATTGGAAGCCAACAGATTGTAATTCAGAGCTCCTTCCTTTATATGGAGGCTGTGGCTTTGCCTTTGTCTGTTTCTCTTTGGTTTAATGTTAGATAACAATGAGGTTTCTTTGAGGAGCGTTTAGGAGAACCTAAAGAATGAGCAATATTCCCAAGGAGACTTGCACAGCACGATATGCTGAAGGCTGACTGAGTGACACCAAGGAAATTTCTCCTCTTGAAATTGCTATAGCACTCATCTTTCCCCCTGATTTTCAATATTTATACTTCAATGATGCTCTAATTATTTGAGCTTCATCCTTTAAATCAAGAATATGACACCTTATTAAACATAAGGTCGCCTGATGTCTCTTTTAAAAGCAATACTTAAGGTCACGAGATTCTGTTATCTCCAGTGTATAATATGAAAGTAGTTTCTACTATCCTTGGTTCTCTGCCGAAAATTTTGCCAACTTTTATTCTCTCAACAGCTTCTATCAGAGCTTGAGATAGGCCCCATTCAAACACTGTTCCTGCCAAGAACTCTAGGCCAAGATCTATGATGGCTGAGCAAGACAGCAACTGTGATTTCAAGTCCTGTCCAATGATGTGCTTCTTACAGGCAACGTTGCTTGCATCTTAGGTTTTAACCTATTGGGCCATGCAGTAGCCTTTCTTGACGAGGTTGAAAAATCACTCAATAACAAGGTTTCATGCATTCACAGATGTCTGAAACTCCAGTGAGAGGTAATACGTAGGATTATAAGAGATAGGATATATAGATCAGATTTATTTTAGGTTTTTAATATAATTCTTCATTCTACTGAATTAATGTAGCAAGTATATTAAGCTCAAAACTCCATGGTGAAGTGGAAGGCTATTGCTCAAAGCTATTGCAAGGAAAATGTAGCACTTAAACCACAGCCATGACAGGTCATTTGAGGGGAAAATGTGGCTTTTAAAAATGACTGAATAATGCATTCAGAGGCATTATTATACATTTGGATGTGGCGGTCAGGGAAAGGAGTGGGGAACTGACTCAGGTATGATTCTAATCTGCCCAGCTCATCTGCCATGACAATAACATGTATTTACTAACTGTAGGGAAAAAAAGACAAATTCAACATCCTTAAGGCTTTGGTTGATTAATGATTCAGCTATGATGGAACCACCTAAAGGACAATAGCCAGTCTTTCCCATTAGCAGGAATCCTTACTTGGGTGTGGTAAAATAACATTCTCCACTTTGGCTGCATGATCTGATGATCGAGACTATTCTAATTGTGTTATAGTTTGGGAGGTAAAATGAATGCACACAGAAATGAAAATAGGACCTGCCTTTGATGGTAAAACTAATTCATTTCTGGGCAAGTCTAACTTATTATTACATAGGATATTTTAAAAGATTATTGTGTTTAAACTGACATTATTTCCATTTATCAGTAATCCTTTAGTATATTGATATAAGATACTAATAAGTATGTGGCAAAGTGAAGAAAATTGCCAACTCAGGGTAGAAATCTGTCTTATCAAAGAAATATGCATATATGTATATGTACCAGGATGTGTATTTAGGGAAAAAGTATTTGTACCTTTTAATCTTCATTTATTCTTTCACTCTTTGAAGTATTTATTGACTTCTTACCACGTGCAAGCATTGCTCTAGATTCTGGAGGTACAACAAAAACAGACAAAGATCTTGGCCTTCACAGAGTTTGCATTTATTCCACTGGAAGAAGACAGACAATAAACAACGTGAGTAAAATATTTCCTATGTCAAAATTCAAAGATTTATAATAAAACTGTCAAATGTTTAGTAAACAAGAAGTAAGAGATTCACAGTTCTGAAGAGATTGCAAATTCCACATCATCAGTGTAACCCCAGCACCTAGCAAAGTGCCTGACATAGTAGACATTTAAGAAATATTTATTGAATGACTGAATGAACAAATGAACAGACTTCATGTTCTCTGAAAATAGCCTTGACACTGTATCTCAACCTTGTACTAGATTTTCTTTTTTACCTGCTTACTGCTAAAAAAGATTTGAAGTAACTTACAACAAAAAGGGAAAGAAAGTAGCCCAAGCAATAGAGGAAGAAATGTCGTCATGGCATATAGTTTTTAAAAAAAACACGTCTTGGACATAGTAGGTGATAAATAGCTTAAATGAAAGTATCTTTGATAGCAATTTCCCAAAAGATACATACATATTTTTCACATGACTTTCAAAAATATATATTATGCCCCTTAACAAAAGCTGAAATTGGCAGGTCCAAATATGATGTTGAAAGGAAAGGGAAATAAATTATCTTGAATAAGGCAATTCTATGGGCACCAGAGCAATAATCCAATGCATGTGGCTTTCTTTAAAGTTCTAAGAATAGAACTTAGCATAAAGTAGAACCTCAATAAATGTTGGCATAAGACCATCAGATAAGGTTGATTCTTGAACTATTTCTGTAGTGTGTAATAAGATCATGTAATCAGCGGGGAGGCGGGTGGGGTGGGGAGAATGCTCTTCTTTTCATTTTGGTCTGTAGAGTTACAGCATCCTCCAGTTTGCTTTCCAGTGAAGATGTTCAGCTTCTCAATAACCCTTGATGGAAAAATTGGTCCTTCTCAACCTTTTCAACCAAGTGCATAGCTTTCAGGAACCTACATTGGATGGGTGAGAGAAGATAACAGTTGCCTAGCCAGTCACATTAGCCAAATCAACCCTTACAGATCAGTGGATATGAGATGTGGCAGTCAGATCCTGTGTCATACTAGAGAGGACCATAGTGTCAGTCAAAACCAAATTCAAATCTCAGTTCTAGTAATTATTTACCCTAGTCAAGAAAGGTAATGCTGCAATCTATTGTGAATGAAATAATGCTCTTTGAAGTCATCACAGTCCTAGGTATAGGAGCTCAATAATATTTGTAATTACTGTTATTGAATGTAGATAGCATCTAGGCTATTTTGGAGACTTGATTTCTGGGATATCAGCAGGAAGGAAATTTAGGAAAATCATATGGTGAGGTGAAAAGAATAGGCTTCATGAGGCTTTGGAATATGAACTAGATAGGATCTTTAGATAAAGTAGTCATCTCAAAAAGGGGATGGTGTTGCTTACACAGAGGAGAACTACTGGGAACTTTTAGATGGTGAAAAAAAGATATTAGATAAGATAACTTATAAATTGAAGTCAAACTGGTCTACCCAAGTCCAGATCAGCAAGGACTAAGGCTCTTCTGGCATCCTGCCCCTCCCTCCCTAAGTGTGGGAAGGAGTCCAAGACATTGTTTTCAACCAGCATACAATATAACTCATTCCTTTCTTTGAAAAAGGTCTGAAAGTTAACATGGAAAGGAAGAAAAATACATTACCATGTCTTATGGGCTATGGGAATATAATGGGGTGGGCATGGGTGTTCTTATTGACAAACCCTTCTTTAATTTCTTTCTTTCTTCCATTCTCCCCTTTCCTTCCTTTCCTTCCATCTTCCCTTCCTCTTCCTTCCATCTATTTTCTCTTTTATTTCCTACCTGCTTCTACAAGGGTCTAAAACAGAGTGATTTCCTCATTGTTATTCGCCACTGGATTCAGGATAAATCAGGTGCTAAAAGATGCCGTTTGCTTGATTAGACCTGATATATTTTTCATTCTCCTTTTCCACATTTCCTAATATAAAAAAGTGGAGCCTTCAGATGAAAAATAGATGGGTCATCAAGACAAGTTCTCCCATTGGAGAACAGGAAACTAAACCTGTGATGACTGTGAATGAACTCTCTGAGAACCAGATGAAACTCACAAAAATAGGAACCAGATGTAAGCAATCATGAATCCAGGGCACTACACTGCCTCCAGTTTATTTTTAGCAGAAATGTTATTAAAGTCTTTTTCAGTACCATAATTAATTTTCAAGGATCGTCACTAACGTCATAGTGTAAAATGGGACAAGAAAATTTTTGCATATAAGGTTTAGTGGAAAATGTTGATTTTTAAAGTAGTTTGCTGTGTGCTTGATGGTGGTGGTGGTTTGTTCTATGGTTTTTAGTTTTCCTGGTTTGACCTAGGAATAAGGAATCTCTAACCAGAATGTAATTCATCTTTAGATAATAGTGTCTGTTTATATATTTAGGATGTGTCAACCTCCTCAAGGCTGGGAAGTATCATAGCCTAATATAATATTTGGCTTTCAAGTTTTGGGTATGCAACAAGAGGACCAACAGTCTTGTTAGCTAAAATCAACCCAAAGTATTAGAGTTTGGACATGAACTTGGCCTGCCCATGCCAGAAGGAATACAAGTACCTTCTTTCAGGCTCTGAATGAAATCATTAATTATGTCAGCAGCTCCAGCGATAGACCTGGAGACACTTTGCCCCACTTAGCAAACAAGCTACCTTCTCAACTGTTTAGAAGTCTGGGGAAGGTCTTAAAGATTTGTACTCACTGTACTTACACAGCCCTTTCTCCACAAATCCTGACTCTCCTTGATCTGGAGTCTCTTTGGTTTCACCACACCGGGGTTGGAATGAGATGAGGGAAATATGTGGTTGTGATGCCCAGACTGTGTATTATAGACCTAAAAGTACATCCTGGTACACCTCGACAATGAAACCCTTTTAAAACGTGGGGTTTTGGGAACCATATCAACCACACTTGAGCTGCTACTCCATTTAAGGACATGCTAGGTCTTTTAAAGAGCAAGTTTAACTGCTAGAGACATGTACACTTTTGCCTATTAAAAACAGCTTTACAAAGAATGTGACCTGTGTTTATAGGACAAAAAAAAATAAAAATTATCCTTTCCACAAAAAGTGGCTTCCTTTTTTTTAACTGTGAGAAGTACCTTGGCAGTTCTATGTACAATTAACAGCTTAGCAGGATGAGAAGTACAGGAGCAAAGTGCAACAAAATTCTGCTAAGGTCAGTTTAAATTTTCTTAACGTAAGTACCCCCACATAATAATTGATCTCAATATATTATGATGCATCATGAGTCCACATTTCCCCCCTCATTTACCAGTCTCTGGGAAGTGAAGCACAAATGAAATGAAGAGAGAAATATCTTCAGGAAAGCAATACCATGCACCAAACATTAAGGAAAGAGAGACTTTTGAGATAGAATAACACATGGGATGCCTCCCCCCAATCCACTGTGATTTTTAAAAGAAAATGCCTTACACAAAGTTTTCAGCTGCAAGAGAAATGAGCTTTATATATGAATTTTGGGAAGTAGATCTAAAATAATTTTAAAATATGCTTTCATTTCTCACAAGTGCAGGTAGAAAGAACTACAATTCAGTTTGATTCCACAGATATCTTCAGAAGACCTCCTCTGGCCTCATAGCAATGCTGAGCACATTGCGAAAGTAAGCAGAACACAAACAAGAGATTGATGGATTTTTTCTTTTTTCTTTTTAAGCTCATAAACAATTATACTGATTGAATACTTTCCTCTTGGAAGCAGAAAAAAATGTCTGGAAGTTTTAACAGAACTGCTGGTGGGAAGGATTAATACCCTCTCTAATAAATGGATAAAAGAATGAGATCTTTTAAATCTAACAAGCTGTTGGGGAAAGTTAATTTAAAAAAAAATAATGAAACTGAGGGAAAATGGATGAACTTTAAAGGGGAAACTCTCAATTGGTATCAATATGGGACAAAGGAAAATGCTAAGCTACCAGTGGAGGTGGAGTTGGGGAGGATAACTTCCTAAGTTATAGGAGCAGATAAAGAATAAAAGAATGAAGTCTATTTATATCATTCTATTTTCTTCTCCTTTCATAGAAAAGAGAGTAAAGGGATATATAGAGGAAGACTAGCTACCAAAGAATTCACCGAACAAAACTAAACTTCTAAACTGCAAAACAATAATAATAAAATATTATTAGGCCAGTTTATTTCATACTTTTCAAGGAACTAGGTACACATTCAAGCCTTATTTTATTAATTTTTATAAATAGAGAAAAGGAAAGTAAAATGTTAATATCAATTTTATTGATATAAAGAAATACCCCATTTTCCCTCACTAATTATCTTTATTTTATAAATGCAAAAGCTGTGAAAATTATTGAATCATAATATTTTCTATTTTACATCAGGCATTCTCAGTTATTAATAAGCACACACACCCTTTTTTTTTTTAAGTACCGCACTATGATAAGAAACAAGGGTAAAAGCAGCAAGCAATGATGTGTTCCAATCTGATGTCTTGTTCAGAAACATAAAAGGTTCCATTATGTTCTGGATGTTAATTAAATATCCCCATAAGTACAGGCACAAAACTCAAATAAGAGTTATAAATGTTTACAGTCTTTTTCTTAACTTTTTGTAGTATTTAAAGAAGTTTGTTACTCAAATGGAGATGGGATCTCTCATAGAGATAAGTAGGGGGGAAATTGCCAAGAGAAATTAAAAGACAAAAAGGTAAGATGTGGTGATAATCAAAAAGGCAAAACATTCTCTGTCTTAAACATGTATAAGAGCTTAATTCAGTTCATAAAGATTTCTTCCTAAGGCCAGGTCACAAGAACCAGGCAGAACTGTACTTCACAGAGAATGGACCTACAACATTGTAATATTACATGACAATTTCTTTGTTTCCTCCTTGCCTAAGAGTGGCAATCAGACACTGCTCAGGGCTCTGGGCAATAATAAAGCAGTCGCTCCTCTGAACAATAATATTCTACAAAGGACCCCCACCACCCCTCGGAAAGGAACTGACCGAAATCCCTGAGACTCCGGACAATCTCCCAGAGCCTTCACCACTCAATAGAAACGGCGAGCGCCACCCCAGCGATACCACACGGTCCAAAAGCGATAGTCAGTTCGTAGATGCTTTCAACCATTCTGAGAAGCATAATAAGATCGATGACTTGCTTCTCGCTCTTTTGAGATTAGAACCTTAGTGTAGGGAAGGGAGGTAGGCTGCTGGCTGGACCGACGTTTCTTAAAGTGCGTGAAGTGTCGCCTGAGGGGGAAAGACACCTTCAGGAAGGAGCTAAAAGGAAACCCACAGTTTGGACTCGAGAGGCTTTTTCCGTCTCTCTCTGGAATTATGCCCCCGCGAGAGCGCGTCGCGGAGCTGTGCACGCGAACGCGTCCCGCCGGGGCCCGGCGCACAGCGGCTCGGCGGCCGGCAGGCTGGGGCTGGAGGGGTGGCGGCCCCGGCGCGGGGGTCTGCGCCTCGCCCAGACGGCCCGGAACGCACGTCAAGGAGCCTTAAACACCATGGACAGCTCACTGGCTTCCCGGAGCCGGAGCCGCGCTGCTCCCGAGCTCCGCGGGAGCCACCAGCTAGGCTGATTCCTAAGCGCTGGAGAGGTGCCATGTGTTCCACCGGCTACACCCCCCGCGATCGCCAACAGCAACCACCGAGCAGCTATATATAGATAGAGCGGGCTTCAAGAATTAATAACCCGTCTCCTTGCCCTCACATCAGGCCTTTAAGGTGCCACCGGATTCTAAGAATCCGACGGGGAGACTTGGCAGAGAGAGCTTTGTTCCACGTCCCTTCACTTCCTCCCTCGGGCCCGCGCCGCCCCTCCCCCCGCCTTGGCTTTGCCGATCGTGTTAAACGAAAGAAAGCAGACGGGCTCCGGGGCTCTGGCCGCGCCGAGCCGGACGGACACGCGGGAGGCGGGGCCGAGGACAGCGAGTCCCGGGGCCTCCAGGAGGAGAGGTTGAACCTGCACAGCCCCCAGGAGACCGGACCTGGACCGGGACAGCCCGGGGGTGGGGTACAGCCGCCCCACCCCCACTGGGAACTTATTGTCACTGTCTGCCAGGGACTGATGTCAAGTTTGAGTCATAGATTGCCCAGGACGGAGAAGGGAGGAGAGAGCCCTGCGAGGAGGAATTTCGCTAGTGCCTCGGACCCTGTCTTCGGGTCACACTGTTCCCGAAGCTTCCTTTCCCCTGCAGCCAGAAGCAGGGCCCTTCTGGGAGGAGGGGGCGAGCTGGGCGGGCATCTCTGTACCGGGTGCGAAGCCATCCAGTAAACCTAGCGGGATGGGCGGAGCGCGAAGGCCTCAATTCCACCGCTGCGGACAGACGGAAGGATTCTGTGCTGCAATCGGAGTCCAGATGCTGAGAAACAGAAGCCCAAGAACCCAGGGAACTTAGCTAGACCCTCCGAGGGCCTCCCAGGCCTCTAAATTTTCCATCAAGTCTAAGGTCCCCGGGAACCAAGCCTCCTCGGGTACTGTATTCGCAAGGGCGACCTAAATCTGTAGTGGGAGATGAGGGCTGATAAAGATGGTCCTGTCGTCTCACGCCTCTTCCAAGACCCGGGCCTTCTGCCATTTGGAGACACACGCCTCCCCTTCCTGCGCCCAGAGCGCAACTACCAGGCCGGAAGACCCCAGAGAGGGAAGAGCACGGCTTTCACGTTTGCTCTCCCGTGGCCTTATTTCTGACAGGAATCCCAGTAAGGGAAGGCAGGGCCCGAACACATAGTAATCACAAGCTCAAGCTAAATACACACACCCTGGCGAAGTGTGGGTGTCTGGATGCCTTTCTGCCTGAGAGGATGGGTACCCTAGTCCGGTGCTGCCTTGTGCAGAGCTGAGAGCTGGGCCAGTTTGAAGGGGCGGGGGATGGTGTTAGGGATGTAAACTGCTTCCGAGGTCCTGCCGATTCCCGGGGGCAGCACCTTCCAGACAACAGGGCTCAAATTTTAAGAAAGGACGACTCTGCTCACAGGAGAGCTGGGTCCCTGCCAGGAAAGCTGCGTGACATGCCCGAGATCAGTTTCAGATGGAGGGGTTGTTGTCTGAGCCAGGTGGGACTTGGAACTCTCCCTGTGGTCTCGCACAAGTCCAGAGCTGCCTGCTTCAGGGAGCCAGGAACTGGGCCTGGCCAAGGGCATCCAGCGGGCATCAGTCCAGGATATCAAGACTCTTGCACTACACAACCATTTTCTCTCTCTCTCTGTCACACACACAGGCACACACACACACAGGCATACAGACACACACACACACACATACACACACACACACACACACACGGGCTCCATCCCTGGCCAGAAGACTCCTTCTCAGTCATGTTTTGATGTTCACAGGTTTGGGAGGTTGCACCACTGCTTGACCTTGGAGAACTTGTTGGAGACCCCCCTTTCTTAAAGACCTTCTCATCTCACATTGGCTTGGGCCTTCCAGGAAAACTGCCTCACCAGTGGGCTTTCTGGTCCTCTTTGGGGAAAGCTGAACATTGCCCAGAAAGTAGGGAAGGGCCAGGAGGGTATGAGACCCACTTTGCCAATAAAAGAATCCCATCAGCTTGATGGTATCTAGGCGCTTCTCCCTGAAGCAGCCCCTCCACAGGTTGGCAGCCAGTCCTGTTCCTAGAGAAGACAGCCCCAGTTTGAGTCCAATCCTCATCTAACTATAAAGAGATTTAATAATGAAACACACCCTTTCCTGCCCCTATGTGGGATTTAAAGGCATTACTTCCTTTTTTTTTTTGCTACCTCGAGGTCAGCTCTCAACTCCCAATCCAGGCAATGGTTCAAAGTGATTTGAACCATGTTCTAATGTAATCAAACGATAACTTTACATGAGCTAATTATGCAAACTTCTTTATGCAAACAAAGAAAGAGAAGAGAAGGGATGAGTTTTGTTGTTTGGTCTCATAGAATTTTAGAGATATAGCTTGGACCTACAGATTGGCAAATGTTAAATTTGGATGTTTATTTGTAATAAGATAAGGGAATTTCTGAGCCCAGGTGCACTGTTTAAAGAGCTGTAGGTGTTTTCTTTCATTTGTATGCTTGCTTGCTTGTTTTTTGAGACAAGGAGGGGAAAAGGGAGAAAGATGAGGAAGCTAAAACTAAATGCTAGGGTTTTTTTGGTTTTTTTTCCTAAATTGCAAGAGGAGATATCCCTGGAGATAGACATCAACTGGTTATATAAACATGAATGTAAGAGTAAAAGTGCACTTAGAAATTTAGAACATCTCTTTTTAAAATTGGGATATAATTCTGTCATTGGGGATGGGAAAGATGGAGGCTTGCTCATGGGTTAGGCATTCGTGTAGGAGTAGATCTCACAATGCTAATCTGTCTTCACATGGCAAGACTTCAGGTTAAAGGCAGGTCTTCAAATCCTCCTTTGCTAAGGTGCATTTATGTGATAGCAAGGCCTAAGCAAACATTCAGGCTCTGTTGGCACTTTTTCTATTCCTAAGCCTCAAAAAAAAAAAAAAAATGAAAAGAAAAGAAGGAAGCCTCCTAGTGTGGAGTCATCTCATTTGCAGTCATGTGTCCTCAGCATTATCATAGAGGTTACTCAATTATATTGAGAACTAGATTATGATGTCAGAAAATATCTTTCTCAGAAAAGTATATATTGAGGGTATATTTGAGGAGAATTTCTACTGAAAGTAATAAACAGGGTGGCTTTAGAAGAGGGACCTGCTTTCTAATAATTGCCTTGGGTGGGAACAGAAGGCTCCTTACAGGAAATTTTTAATTCATTTAAGACTTAATTTTACTTTTTTGAAAAAAAAAAATTATTTCTGGAAGAGACTGCTGAGAAGATCTCCCTCCTTTGGCCAGAAGAGCAGACAAGACTGTAAATCAAGGAAAAGGTGAAGTAATAAATTATGAGGAAAGCGTCAGTATTCCAAGTATATAAAGACTATTTATTTTTCCTGTGTCTATATTTTCTCTTTTTGTGGAGGAGAGGAAATTCTAAAAATATTTGATAGACGTTTTGCCATTAACATCAGAAAAGTGTGTGGGGGGAAAGAAAGGAGGGAGGGAGAGGGGGTCAATTTTGTTTAATTAGTAGAAAAAGCAACATAAATCAAAGCAGTCTATTGAGGCCAGTCTTTACATTAATGTTCTGAGAATATAATGAATTTATTTACAGTGTAAGTGATTTAATATTTTCAATCTGCTTTTTGTTTTAACCTTTTATTGGGGGAGGATTGACTTTCTAAAGCCTGGGTAGTTTGAAACTTGGCTAAGTACCTTTGGGTTTTTCATTGTGGAAGCAAATATTATCATTTTAATGTTAAACAACTTGCAAGTCTTAAATGGTTCATTTGTGATTTACTTTTCTACAGATTTCCCCCTTCAGCTCTAACGATTACATTAAGGCTCCTGCGTCTTTTTGGAAAGAATTTATTATAAATCAGAAAGTGTTAGAGGTTCAAAGGTTGACATTTCTGAGTGCTGATACTTTGTCTTTTCATGCCATGCAAACAGGTCTAACATTTAGAGATTCTTAAACGTTCAAGGGAAGTTGTGGAAATTCCCAGATTTTAAGTTGGAGGAAGCCAAGTTTTGTTTTTTGCTTACTTTTTATTTTTAAGTGTGAAGTTTAAAGCAAGCAAATGAGGGAGTTAGCAGCTTCTGAGAAGGGGTGACACCCACCCAAACTAAGCAGCAAACTGTAGCTAAAGCTAGTTAGCTAAACAGCTAACAATGGGAAAAGGGAGCCGAGATGAGCGAGGGTCGGTGAGAGGGCGCTATTTCACCCAACCTTGGTAAAATCTGTGGAACATCAGCCAGAAACCAGGCTTGCTAAAGGTCAGGCTCCCTTAATTATCTCAAATCTCTAAATCACACTAGCCTTCCACAGAGTATTGAAACCTACCAGTGGGGTTGTCTGTCTAGAAGACAAACATCTCTTGAATGGTTCCCAACCACCCGGGTTCATTTCCGAAAGATAGAGGAGTCCGTGGGGAGGGCGTTCACATCCGCTGCAAGCCCTCCCTAGACGGTACTGCCCAGTAATTCAGAGCAGTCTTTCTTCCCCGCCCAACAGTTTTGGGAAAAACCCCCTGCTTTCCCTTCGCTTCTCGGAGGCAGAGCAGCTTAGAGCGATAGTTCCAATGCTTTTGCAGGCTGAAGCGACAAGGATAGAGTCATCCTAGAATATGTAACAGGGGACGCGGGGCCGGTGGCGGGGGGGCGAGGAACAGAGTAGGTTATCGGGGGAAAGAGTGAGTTAGACTCCTGTCTGTGGGTGGAAGGGCCGTGTGCGCTCCCCAGGAGTTTTCGGTCCCCCTCTACAATTCAAAAGGGGGTCTCCATCCTGTGCGCGGGCTTTCTTGGACAGGCTCCAGATGTCCTCAGCTGTTCTGAGACAGCAAGAAATGCCGTCTCGATCTGAAGTCTGAAACCGTTTTTACTCTTCTATGCGAAGGATTCCCCCCTGCCTAGTCAACACTCCCCGCTCAGCTTGTCCCAGGAAAGGGCCAGGGAGGAGGGTTCCCATCACGCTCCCGGAGCTCCCAAAGCGGCCTTAAGGCTCCTAAAAGGCACTAGCCAAAGGCCCGCGACCTCGCCGCCGGGGATGCCGGGCGCCCGGGCTCTCCGCGCCGGCTCCTCGGCCTCCTTGCCGACCGCCCCCGGCGGCCTGGGCGCCCTCGGGGCTCGAGTCCCGCGGGGCTCGGCTGCAGCTGCGCGACGGGGGTCGTGGATGCTCCGGGAGGTCCGCACGCCCTCGGGACCTCGGCTCGCAGATCCGCGGAGCGGTCCGGGGCCGGAGGGACCCGGCGGGAACGTGCGGATCCGCCCACGCCACCGGCCCGGGGCTGGAGCGGCGGGGCCAGCGCTCCGGGGTGGGGCTCGGGGGAGCTCCGGGCAGCGCCGGGGGCCGCGGGGAGGGAGGGGGGCTCCCCGTGGCCGGCGGGACGTTCCCGGCTCGGGGCTCCCCTCCGGTCGCTCCGGCCGCCCGTCGCCTCCCCCGCCCCCCGCGCGCCCGCGCCCTCGCTCGCCCCGCGCGCGTTCCTAGGGCGCCACCTCTTTGCGACTCGCTCACTTCTCCGGCAGGTTTGCCTGCGAGCGTGTGAACATTCCTCTGCTCGGCTTTCAACTCTCCTCCAACCTGCGCCGCCCGGCCAGCATGCCTCCCCGGTCGTGAAGCGGGGCCGCTGCTGCCCGGCCGCTCGCTCAGGCCGCCGCCGCCCCTCCGCGCCGCTGTTAACCCGCCCTCGCCGCCACCTGGCCCTCCTGATCGACGACACACGCACTTGAAACTGGTTCCCAGGGTGTGTGGAATCAACTTTCCGGAAGCAACCAGCCCACCAGAGGAGGTAGACAGACAGCTAGGTATATATATGTGGGTCTCGCTGCAAGTGGCTCTGGAACAAGACGGCCTAGTTCGCAAAGAAGCAGACTTCGGAAGGGGAAACTTTCTTTTTTTTTTTAAGAAGGGGTTAGCCCTGCTCCCCGAACCCAAGATACTGCCGGCCAGATTAATTAGACATTGCTATGGGAGACGTGTAAACAGGCTGCTCATCATAGATACATATATAAACCCATTTCATTTTGGTTACTGTTTCGGAGGAGGCGCCTCTGATTTTTCTCTTTTTTTTTCTTCCTCTTTTTGGTCCCTTTTTGCCTGTGTGGTTTGGAAAAAGCACAGTAGTTTGTTCCTAAATAAGTAAGTGCCGAGAGGCTCCAGAGAAAGTTTTTCTCTTCCTCTTTGCAACTTGGGGGATGCCCTTGAAGAGGCTATTTGAGAGCAGACTGAAGGGGCGCAGCGGGGTAGTGCGGGGAGATGGAGATGCCGGACTGACACTTCGGGCCCCTTTCCTCTCCGTTGCAGGTCCCCAGAGAGAGAGGATACGATGCTGTGGAGGCTGGTTCAGCAGTGGAGCGTCGCGGTGTTCCTGCTGAGCTACTCGGTGCCCTCCTGCGGGCGCTCGGTGGAGGAGCTCGGCCGCCGACTGTAAGTGCCCGGTCCTCCCCAGGGCGCCGGGTGAGGGCTGGGGAGTCCAGGGGGAGAGGCCACCAGGCTGGGGCACTGCCCAGGACTCGCCGCGGTCACTGATGCTTCTCGCCCGGCTTAGAGAGCGGAGAGATCCGCTACCTGCCCGGGGCTGAGCCCGGCTCCTCAAACCCGGCGGGAGAACTGGTTGAACCTCAAGGGGACACAGGCAGGAGACAAATTTTGTGTGTTTCCTTGAGAGGGAGCGTTTTACAGAATCTCCTCTAGGCAAAATCTCCTTTAGTGAAAAAAAAGGGTTACTTTCAGGACCTGGGAAGATATTGAAACTGTGAAGATTGCAAGAGACTTAGATAACTCGGAGGAAGCTGAGGGATCCAGGCGACGTATATCTGTGTGCACTTGGATACGTACATACTGCATGTGGGTGGCAGGTTTTGCGTGAAAAGCAAAACCTTTACATCTAATTTTATTATGAATGACATAATTTTAAGCATATAAAATGGGCCACATTACATAATGTAGGCATATTATATAATGAAGTAGTAACAACTTTGCAATGGCACAACTCCAACATTGGTATTGATACCGTTCAGGAACGCTAGAGTGCTTGATTCCAAAATGAATATTAGGTGTGGAAACTTTTTTTCCCCCTTGGAATTATTGCTAACAGCTCTTTAATCTGGAGTCAAATATTTGCACTGTAGACTGAAAACTTGTGTCTTGGCATTTTCATTTGGTGATTCTTTAAGGATAATTTTGACTTTAAAATAATCATACCTCAAAGCACACCAGAGAAATAACACCATGTTGTGTGACTGAAAAGTTGGAAGAGTGGGCGAGTACACTAGCTTAATAATCCTTTGGACCTAGCAGTTCATTAATGTGTGTAAGACCATCTTTGGGTGATCTTTAAGCTGCACTCTCGGTGTTCAGGATGGGAAAACCATAAAGTTTGAGAACTGAGACAAGTTTGCCGCTGGTGAAGGAATTACGGAGAACTTTTACACTAACAATAAAAATAGCAGTATCTAATACTTACAATCAAGTTCCTGGTGCTTCCTTGTAAATTCCCAAGGGTGTACAAAAAGGCAACTTTTTATATGTGCCCTTGGTCTATTATTATTAAAGTAGAAAATCCTTAAATGAAATTACTTTAGACATGTCTGAACCTTGGCACCAAAATGAAAATCTATTATGAATCTCCTAAGGCAAATTGTGTAGAACATTGTGCTGAAGATAAAGCTGCATTGTATTCTTCAAATCAACATTTTGCTGATGTATTTCTGGAAATTGTATTGACTTTTTGCTCATTTTGAAACTTGTATTTAATTCAGTTATGTAAAATCCATATATAAATATAGATGAAGACTAAATTTTTAAAAGCACACTTAAATGCTGTATTTATTTGGTCAAAAAATAATGTCTTGGAACAGAGCCAATTTTTTTCTTTAAAGTTGCTTAAGAAATACCTGCTTTCTCTTTTGAGAAACAGTAAATGGACCATGATTGAAGCTACAGTTATGGCATAAAAATAGTGTTAAGTTAGTCCTAAAGGCTATTTTTAACTCTTTCCTTGTTGCACCTTGCAAAAGACACATCAGAAACCATTTAGCAGCCAGAGACTCTGTTATAGTTTTGTTTGTGGGTGAAATACAATATTGCAGTTAAACACTCACACTCAGCAGATGGTTATAAAACTACCACAAAACATTCTTATAGTTAATGGCTAATAGATCATCACATTACAGCCATGGTTTTTCATGGAGGCTGAAATCAGCAGCAGATTAACAGGTTTCATCAAATTATTGCAGCCAAATGGAGTTTAAAGAAACAAGTCATTATTTTTGCATTATTACCAAGTAACAGTAAATTTTGTGTGCTAGACAAAACATTAGTCTACTATTATGACAAATCAACCTAGTTTCTTGCAAGAAATTTTAACATATAATCAAATCATATTACTCCCCGATTACTTTTCACACCAAGTATTAGGGAAACTGCTTTAGATGTTTTCTAGCTAAGGGCTAACTTTTAAGGGAGAGGAAACTACTACAACAATAACACTTCCCAGGCCATGGCAATGTAGGTTGTGAACCTTCTGGACCTGTGAGTCCAAAAGGACTTTACTTAATGAGTCTAGAGCATGAGTAAGTTGGAGACCTGCGGACATTCTTGCCCAGATTTACGTGGCTTTCAGCAGGTGGCGGTCTTTGTGTTTAACTTAGAAAGAAAACCCCAGCACATTCAGAAACCTAAAACATCATTGACTGATTTGCTTGGGAGCCAGACTGGGTCTATTCCACTTAGTGAAAAGCATAACTTTCGACTGAGTCATTTGGGCTGGAAGGGACTTCTGGTGAGTCATCTTAACTCTAACACCCTAACCCTGACTCTTCCATGTACCACAGAACTTTTCTTCTCAAACCCAGATGCCTTCCTTAGGAGCCTAGCATCAGCACAAGCATGCCATCTCTTCCTGTGCTGAAAACGGAATTCCCATCGCTCCAGCTATATCGCTATGCTCCATGAGAGCTCCTTAGAAATTTAATCTTCTTCCCTGAAAACTCCCTTGAGAGTGATTTTTTTTTTAAGGCAGAAGAGCTGTATTTTGACTGAATTCAGAGTTATCTGTGTTAAGCATTTCCTCCACATTTTTGCATTTTTTAATAATAATCAAAGGAGACCATGAACATAGCATACTTGTTTTTCCATGTTGGGTATGTAATAAATGTCATGTGAACCATTGTGCTATGCAATGTTTACAGACATATAAAGTAACAGACTGTTACCGAGGCCATATTTACAACTTAAGGACTTCAGAATTATCTGAAGTGAAAGCCTCCCTAATTGGAACGTGTTGCTCACCACCCGTGTACATCTAGTTTGTACATGCTAGTCACTTACCCTTGTCTCAGTTAATGTCTTATTTGGAAAATAAATAGAACACTCCATGGACCTATTTCTTGTTGACAATAAAGATACTATTATATTCCTGATCCTCTAATGTAGTTGCTCAATCAGAAATTCATTCTTCACAATATTTTAAATGCAGACATCTTTGAGCTAGTAAGTAAATTATGTAACAGCATTGCAGATTTAACATTTCAGAAAATCTGTGTTTTCTAATATATTAATAATTACCCCTAAAAGGCAGAAAGAATCTTTGTACCCCATGAAAGATGTACTATTTTAATCTGGACAAAGTTGTGCCACATTGTAGGCTTTTTATAAAACAGAGGATAGAATGATCACTCCATTTCCCATGAGAACCATCCTGGGAAAGAGCAGTGCCTGAGTTAGGAAGGCACCATGACTCACAGTTGACAGGCTAGCCAGGATGACAGGCATATATGCCAGTCAGAGGAGGCATGAGCAACGGTGGCTTGATTAGAACAGACCAACTGTTAAAAGTTTTGACCCCGACTTAAGCTACAATAGGCTGTATTATACATTTGGAGAACAATACAGATGGGTGGCTATCTGCCAGGAATTGAGAAAGTAATAAAAGCTCCAAATAGTATAATTGGTCATACCTAAGAACTTCTTTCTTTCTTTCTTT
>NC_041219.1:75114041-75136057 GCF_002837175.3 Physeter macrocephalus | reverse complement strand
CCTCTCCCGTTGCAGAGCGCAGGCTCTGGACGCGCAGGCCCAGCGGCCATGGCTCACGGGCGTAGCAGCTCCGCGGCATGTGGGATCCTCCCGGACCGGGGCACGAACCCGTGTCCCCTGCATCGGCAGGCGGACCCTCAACCACTGCGCCACCAGGGAAGCCCCAGAACTTCTTTCTTTAGCGTGACATTTGGCTAAAAGATACCTATTAAACTGCAATACTTATAATACTTGCAAGTATATCAGTCCTATTCTTTAAAAATGTTGACAATCTAAATCTGTTGTAGCAAAGCCTCCAATTTGTAGGTTATTAAAAGTTTCCAGGATACTAACTACTGCCACAAAGTAAGTGAATTTTAATCTAGTCACATGTGGCACCTTCAAAAAGGAAGAGAGACTCCTTCATGCCTCATTTAAACCTGGCTCCTGTTAAATTCCTTTCCTTTAAGTCATGTCTTTTTTGCACAAGCTTCATGGCTTAAAGTCAGTGCACACATTAAAATGCTGAAAGGAAGCTGGTGTTCTGGCTATAAGGTCCGGAGAAATGATGACTGTGTTTTCATGCCTTACCCTTCTGGGACTCACAATATAACTAGACAATCTCTCATTCCCCCGGTGATAATCCAGACTAGGAATCCTGGTTCGTTATTCTGGTGATGAAAATGTACCTCTTGGGACGAGCTTGGTCTCCAAGGAAACTGATAAATTGCTGTCCATTTGCCCCTTGCCGTGGTGCCTACCACAGGCTCTTTATACCCTTCCTTTCTTGTTTCCTCAACATACACTTCAGCTTCAGCAAGAGAAAGGGTTGAGGAAGTCAAAAAGCAATCTTGGTTTTAGAATCAAAAGACTTCGTCTTTGGAGCCTGGTTCTGCCTGTTCTTATCATGTGAGCAAGTGTGAGGCCTTTAATCTCTCTGAGCCTCACTTTCCACATCTGTAAAATGAGGAGTGTGCTATTTATTATTGTCATATTTCTCTGAGGAGCTAAAGTTGTATTAATGAAAGTAATAAGAGACCAGATAAATCTATCGTAGTGTCAGGGGAATGACAATATGTGGGATGCAAGCCTGTGAAATACCTTCAGGTACTTTTTTTTTAATTTTATTTTTTTAAATTTTTGGCTGCATTGGGTCTTCGTTGCTGCACGTGGGCTTTCTCTAGTTGCGGCGAGCAGGGGCTACTCTTCATTGCGGTGCGTGGGCTTCTCATTGCAGTGGCTTCTCTTGTTGTGGAGCATGGGCTCTAGGCACACAGGCTCAGTAGTTGTGGCTCGCGGGCTCTAGAGCGCTGGCTCAGTAGCTGTGGCTCACAGGCTTAGGTGCTCCACGGCACATGGGATCTTCCTGGACCAGGGCTCGAACCCGTGTCCCCTGCATTGGGAGGCGGATTCTTAACCACTGCGCCATCAGGGAAGGCCCCTTCAGATACTTTTGAAAAGAGCCTCTTTGGAGGGTTGTTTCAGTGGTAGAAATTGGAATTAGGTGCAGCATAGTTGTAGCAGACATAACATGACTGATTCATGTATGCAATACTTAAATTTGGTTAATAAATACACAAAGAATAATACAAGAATACATAAATGGACATTTAAACAAGAGTCGGGGTGTTAGCTAAAAGAATTGATAGAGAATTAGTTTATTCTTTTTCACTGTATTTTCATTAGAGTGTTGTTTAAATAGGAAAATCATATTTGTTTCTAGAGATATTTTTAAGACAAAGAACAAATAGAACAGTGAATTTCTCAGTTAAGTACTAAGGATATTACCCTCTGAAATTCTAAATTAAAAAAAAAGAAGACGCACAGATGAAATAGAATGATCTCACTTAATTTAAACACTCAAAGTCATTTTAAAGAGACCACCCACTACTTTACAGAAAATTATGCATGCTCTCTCTGACAGCTGGCCTTCAAATATGGTAGCCCATAGTCTAATATCAATCATGTTCAAATTCAGTCTGTTAGGTGGTTTCCTAGACAGGCTGAACAGCTCACTTCATCCTTCAGTCTTTGTTTGCTTTTACTAGTAGAGCTTGCTCTTCCTTGAGATTCAGTAGTAGTGTTATTTTCTCAACTGGGGAGCGGTATGCACGCATGCACGCCTGCTCCCGCACAAGTATGCCTGGGGCGAGTACTCAGGTGAAATCAGCCACCTTTTTGTTTCCCAGACTAGGACACCTGGATTTATTTCCCCAGCACAACTCTGAAAAATGTGGGAAAAAAAGCCCAGTGGTTTCTGTCCATTTCTTTGAATAACTGAATCATAATATTTTAAATTGAGAAGATACAGCATAGAAATCTCAGAATCTGATCCTTTCCTTTTAAACAGATGGGGCCCCTGAGGCCCAATAACGTTCATGTTCTCGCCACGGTCACAGACCTAGGGAGCTGGAGCCTCCCAACGGCCGGCTCTTCCCTTCCGCTCTGGTCCCTTCCCTGCTCAGTCGGCTTGCAGCTCTTCCAGCTTCGTTTGTATCCTGTGTTGGATCAACTAGACAATTTAAAGGGCTTTCCTCAAGTCTTTGTGGTCTCTGCCACCTACTAAAATGTCATTGTTTCCTTCCCCTCCTGTTCTTTTTCCCTTAAAGCAAAAGAGCTGTGTCTGAACACCAGCTTCTCCATGACAAGGGGAAGTCCATCCAAGATTTACGGCGACGATTCTTCCTTCACCATCTGATCGCGGAAATCCACACAGCTGAAATCAGAGCTACCTCGGAGGTGTCCCCCAACTCCAAGCCTGTTCCCAACACCAAGAACCACCCCGTCCGATTTGGGTCTGACGATGAGGGCAGATACTTGACTCAGGAAACCAACAAGGTGGAGACCTACAAAGAGCAGCCACTGAAGACACCCGGCAAGAAAAAGAAAAGCAAGCCTGGAAAACGCAAGGAGCAGGAAAAGAAGAAGCGGCGAACTCGATCGGCCTGGCTGAACTCGGACGTGGCTGGGTGTTGGCTGGAAGGGGACTACCTGTCTGACATCTCCGCGACATCGCTGGAGCTCAATTCACGGTAACCGGCTCCCGGGGCCCCAGCCCCTCTTCCGTGCCCCGAGGTGGGGTGTGGAGCCTCTATTCTGCTTTGGCTTGCACAGACCTAGAATCTCCTCCCTATCTGTCCCTCCATCAATGGCGCCACAATTTAAAAGCTTACAAAACCAAGATGGCTCAGGATACGGCCTGCCTTAAAGCAGTGGGCTCCTAGCCCTTCAACACCCAAGGGGGTTTAATCACCCTGCTTCTTTCTCCACCAACAAAGCCCGACACCAATCCTTGAGTGCTCTACTAACCCCTTTCATTTTTTCACTCAAGCTTTAGAAGCTAGTGCACCTTCACCATTTGTTAGAGAAACGTATTGATTTCTCCCACTCACCCCATGTCAAACTTTGATTGTTTCTTCTTTCTTTCTTTCTTTTTTTTTCACTCCAAGGGAGAACGCAGAAGGCTTTGATATGACCTACAAACACTACAGAAAAGTATCTTACCATAAACAGTTCTCAGCCGTCCCCATTTTTTAATTTAAATTTAATTAAAATTTAAATATATTTTCATTTAATTAAATTTAAAATTTTAAACACAGACTTTAAATTTATTTAATTAAATTTAACTCTGGTTTCTACCAGTTCATGAAACAAAAATCATGATTTCTGAAAATTTTTAAGTATAGACTTGGTTATAAGATATGTTTTTCTCATGTATCTATTTGTCCACTGCCAGTTGAAATACTTCCTCTAGGGTATTATAGTAGGAATAATAAAACCACATCTATGTGGCTTGTTTATTCTTAGCTCACAGATGCTCATACGTGCAGACTTTGGAGCCAGACCCATAGGTTCAAGTCTTGGGTCTGAACTTATTAAAGCTCATAACGTTGGGCAAATTTCCTTGGTCTTTCTAAGACTAACTAACTCCCCTCTTCGGTGAAATAAAGATAGTACTTGTGCCAACCTCACCGGGTCAGGTGAAGATTAAGTGAGATTACATGGAATTATTATTTGGGTGCTTTTAGATTTCGTTCTGGTTGTACCATCCATCTATCTATCCATCTATCTATCTATCTATCTACCTATGTGTGTTTCTGTGAGGCAAAAACGGGGCAAGTATTAATCTCATTTTGTAAAATAGAAAACGAAGGCCTTCCACAGTTAAGGCAACTGAGCAGACCTGGGAACTGGGATAGGTGGTCCTCAGAACTGCCTTTATTTCCTTTCCTGACGCTTAGGCCAGCGCCGTGTTAGTGCTGCTTTTTACCCCTGCATTTCCGCTGATAGGATCTTTTTTGGTTTTTACTTTTCAGTACAGCCCTTCTGTGGGGTTTGAAAGGAAGAGGAAAACAACACAAGAATGCATCATATGCAGTAATGATCTCATTATTTAAAGAGTCCCCTGTTACTTCTCCAGTCCTTTCCCCTGACTGGTAGAGACAGTATGACAGAGTGATGTGTCAAAGGGGATTTTGAACCTTCTTACCATCACATCTCTCTTCGAGTTACGTTGACAAAACCCATCATTCAGTAGCATATAAATAATAGTTATACTGGCTAAATAGTACAGCTTCAGCAATCAATAGGCAGTGGCACTAGAGGAATCTTTAGCATAGTGAATGATCTATTCTGCAGATATCTAATGGGTCTATAAGGGGTGACAAACCCCATAAATCTTGGCTTAATGCACACATTCAGTGTATTTTAAGATATGATCCTAATTGTACATATTTATAACTAATGCAAGGGTTTTACTTTATTGCCAGAACTATTTTTATCCATTATATATATATATAAAATATATATGTTATAAAAACAGAAGTAGAAATACTTTTTAATGAATTCTATTCATTTAAAATTTGCAATGCTCTTAAATATCTGGAGAATTGAAAACCAGCCCTCGTCAACTCTTATCCCAAAGGTGTCTCTAAGTTAAAGCAGATTTAGTAACCGTATGCTAACGCACATATATGGAATCTAAAAAAACGGTACTGAAGAACCTAGGGGCAGGACAGGAATAAAGACGCAGACGTAGAGAATGGACTTGAGGACACAAGGGGGAAGGGGAAGCTGGGACGAAGTGAGAGAGTAGCACTGACATATATACACTACCAAATGTAAAATAGCTAGCTAGTGGGAAGCAGCCGCATAGCACAGGGAGATCAGCTCCGTGCTTTGTGACCACCTAGAGGGGTGGGATAGGGAGGGGGGGAGGGAGGCTCAGGAGGGAGGGGATGTGGGGATACATGTATACATATAGCTGATTCACTTTGTTGTACAGCAGAAACTAACACAACATTGTAAAACAATTATACTCCAATAAAGATATTTTTAAAAAAATAGATTTAGTAAAAATTAGGCAGTGCCCTAATCAAATCCAGACCTAGGACTGAAAGAAGTAGAATACTTCTGCTTCTCCTTTCTGTTCCCTGGTTCTGAGGGATGTTCATGGAAAGCACTGTTCATTTGGCAGCCAGATGTTGGCATCCTCCCAATACAATGCAACAGAGGTGTAGAGAAGAGTGGGGAAATTCAGGAGTGTACTGATGAGAACATACGGGGTCGTGCAAATTTTGTAATCCAGCTAGAATCTTTTCAGAATAACTATTTTAAAGATTTGTAAGCAACCAACCTTTTATTAATGTCCTCTCTTTCATCTCTTTGCATTATTATACTATGATCTAAGAGGCCTGATGATATAGCAAGCACGGACTTTTTATTATAATATATGATAGTGGTGGTATTTCTTAAAGGAAACTATTGTGCTCACACTATCTGGATCCTCTCACGTGAACCATTCAGTGGAAAATACATAGCTTTAAATTTTGGAATTTTTGATGTTGCAAATGAGATGTCCAGTTACAGTAGAACTCATTTAATTGAGACCATATAATTTGCCTTGGTAAACACTGATTTAGAAATAATATAAAGGCGTTTCAGTACTCAGAAGAGCTAGAGGTCTCAAGTGTTGTCATACTCATATGTGTAATAAACGTATACATATACTTTTAGGTCATGGTATATATTTTACCTGACTGTTCCACTACATGCCTTTGTTAAAGGGAAATCAGAAGGAAAGATAACAAGCAAACTGGCTGGGCAGGGTGAAACTTAATTAAAAGATCTTTTCCTTGGCCCTTGAATTTATTTCCTTTTTCTTTCCTTCTGAGGAAATAATTGTTCGAGACTATTCATTCCCTCCTTGCTTGGGTTACTCTTAAACTCAATTCACTAAATACCATTTAGTACCAAGACATTTAAAAATCAGAACAGTACACAAATTATTGAGTTTGACAGTTGCCTTTTGGACTCTATTCATAGCATCCGTCCATATCCACCTACCATTTAAAATTTTAATCATAAACTGTGTTTTTTCTCTGTAACTAGGAGCTATTTTATCATTCCAAACAAGACTCTTGGTGACGAGGTCAATTCCTTAAGACATTAAAACACCCTAAATGCTAAACTTGCTTTTCATTCTTCAAGCTGCACATAAAATTCCTAAATTGTCAAGAGTTTGCTTCTTGATAGATCTCACAACCATGCAGGTCTGCCATGTAAAACTCTGGCTGTTAATGCAGTGACACAGCCAATCAGATTCCATTCCGTAGTTGTTTCCTTGACACCAATATGTATTCCCTGAAATAGACCACACAGAGAGAAGAGAAAAGGAGAGAGAAAAAGCAGAGAAAAAGTCACTAGCTCATCTTAAAATACTGTCATTACAGTATTGAGAAGGGTTCGAAAAGGTGTCAATCCCAAGGTAATATTATTATTATTATTATTATATTATTATTCTGGGTAATGAAACAAACACAGTGATGTGAAATATCGTTATTTTATACTTTTAAATTAATTGATTCTTATTCTCTAACTTAAAATGGGCTTTCCCAATCTCTAACGCAAGATTCAGTAAAAAAACTAGCAGCAATTTTATCATAGTTTTGGCTTCAAAAACTAAAATCCAATGATAGTTTTATTCATTAGTGTTTAAGGACAGCTAAAGAAGGACAGATATTATCAAATCATCAACCAAACATACTTTGTTTAATTACACATCCTTCTAACCTTTACCCCAAATCACACACTCTACCCTCACAACAGCCCATTATCTTAGTGAGAGATTGGCCAAATGAAACCCTGAACAGAATAAGCAACCTTTGCATCACCTCTCTTGGGCATCACCGGGGAATGAACTTCTAAGCAAGGTGTATTTAATGACGTATTGCACAACCTGGCCTTATTTCTGAATTCTCAAATTTGTCCCTTACCCATTTTCCTTTCTGCTCTACACTGACCATTTGATCAAATTAAAGACCCGGCCTGTAGCAGAGGTTCTAGAAAGTCAGGTGGATCCCACAATCACCTTCTGTAAAAGATATTTACAAGCAGTCCCCTGAATCTCTTTCTATTGTGATCCTATGTTCCTTAATTTACATCCTTTATTTTACGTCTCTTCATTTGTAAAGAGAATTAACCTGTTTTCTCCTCTTCTTTCCCTTCTTTCTCTTTACAGGAGGCATTGAAATTTTCAGCAGAAACGTTCAGAAGACATATTGCAGGATTCTGTAATAATGAACATATGGAAAGTATTAGAAATATTTATTGTCTGTAAATACTGTAAATGCATTGGAATAAAACTGTCTCCCCCATTGCTCTATGAAACTGCACATTGGTCATTGTGAATATTTTTTTTTTTGCCAAGGCTAATCCAATTATTATTATCACATTTACCATAATTTATTTTGTCAACTGATGTATTTATTTTGTAAATGTGTCTTGGTGCTGCTGAATTTCTATATTTTTTGTAACATAATGCACTTTAGATATACATATCAAGTATGTTGATAAATGACACAATAAAGTGTCTCTATATTGTGGTTGATTTTAATGAATGCCTAAATAATTATCCAAACTGATTTTCCTCTGCGCATGTAAAAATAGCAGTATTTTAAATTTGTAAAGAATGTCTAATAAAATATAATCTAAATTACACCATGACTCAGGAGGTGAATTTTATGTGTATATAGATATATCCTTTAAGATTTCTAGTAGAAGAAACATGATGTAATTTTTAACTGTATTTGAATATGGTCTTAAGTTTAATATGTTTATATTGGTACAAATTCCAACATTTTCACATTAGTTTAAAACCACTTAAAATGTATTTTGTCCAATATTTAAGTTCAATTCAGCAGAATGGCTGAATTATCTAGACATCATTTTATGAAGTACATCCAATTCAAAGTGAAGAGTGGAGAGGGCAGAAATAAAGCAGAGAAAAGTCAGGAGAAAAAAAATTAAAGAAATTTAGTCCAGAGAGTTAGCCAGAGTTGAAAAACAGGAAGAGAGGCAGATCAGGAACTTTAAGGCCAGGGGTAGGTTTAATCAATGTAGAGTTTAATTTGAGAGAGCTTGCCCCTATTGGTCACATAATAAGCGTAAAAGAGTTACTTGAGAATTCTACCTGTTAACCTTTCCTACCAGAGAAAGGAGAGAGACTCAGGTTTGGGAGGTGTGTGGCAATTCAAAAAGCTGTCACCGGTGAAGATAGCTTTCATGGGACATACCAGTTCCAGGGACCAAGTTTGCAAACAGCATGGATGTAATGCCGCATGCAATCCCCTTTCCATTTAGCATATCATCCTGGTTGTTCCTACCTCTATGTTCAGATGAAAACACAAACATCTTCCTTCTGCAGAATCTTTTTCTTTACAGATGAGAACTCATCAGTAAAAATCCAGCACAAGAAAACAAAAAGCCTTTGAATCAAGCAAGCACATATTTCGGAAGTATACTTTGTTTAGGCTCAGTATCATGTTTCGTATCTGTTAGATGTTTGGAGGATGCACAGGAAGCAAACTTCTGTAAATGGGGACTTCCCTGGTGGTCCAGTGGTTAAGACGCCATGCTTTCAATGCAGGAAACCCGGGTTCGATCCCTGGTCAGGGAACTAGATCCCACATGCATGCTGCAACTGAGTCCTCATGACACAGTGAAGATCCCATGTGCCGCAACTAAAACCTGGCACAGGCAAATAAATATGTATATATATATATATTTTTTAAATTCTGTAAATGCCCTCAAGAGTATACATACGTATACATGAAACAACTAAAGGCTGTATTCAAGAAACTGAAATAATCCAAAATTCTATGAACATTTAAAAACGGCGGGGGGGAGAGATTAGGCTGATCTGGATGTGAGTAAGATAATGTTTCTGGGAGGAATATTCTAAGATTGAACTTATTCATAGTTTCACTTAAGTCCCATAGCCTTCAAACAGCGCCCATCTTATTATTTTGGGTAAGAATGTTGAATCTATGTTAGCAAGCAAACATGAGAATTTGTGCTTAGCTTCACTTGTGAATTTGTTGCATATGGTTTTTATATCTAAGGAATATGCAGAAGTTAAGACCAATACATTAAACCTGTGTAAAGCAACTAGCTTGGAGAGCCTTAAAACCAAATATAACCACATTTTGCAAAACTCCATCTGAAACTCTAAATCTTAAGACTGCACCAAATCCTTATGTGTTGTTCACATGAAAAGTGTTTTTTAAACACTAATGTGGTAAATACCTGGACATTACGGCAGGGAAACATCAGATTCAGGTCATCTTTAGGCTTTTCTTCACAAATAGTCCATTCCTGAAATGAAAAGGGGGAATTTATATTTATCAGTTCTGACCAAAACATTATTAATGCCATTATTACCTTCAGTCATATCCTTGATCTTCAAGCAGTGATAGGAGTAAAATCATAGGATAAGGGATGGGATGGGAAGATGAAGAAAGCAAAAACCCTTTGGGGGAAAAAGCCATTTTTTCTGACATTGTTATTTTCTATGAAAGAAAAACTGAAATATATAATTTAAGATAATAAGTGTTTAAATGTAAATAAACTCTTAGCAAATTACAGTCTAAGTGAATACGGCTCATGCTTGACTTAAGTAATGTTTATAAAGCAGTAATGATTTAAATAGAGGCAAGTTGGACTAAGTATTCTGGAATTAAAAAATAAAACCTAATCTGCTAACTCACTATTGCCTTCCACAAATTTTATTCAGACAGAAATTTGGTATATAATTAGATACCTAAGACGTATTTATGGGCATTGGGAAGTCCAACTACAAAAGACAAGGAATGGTACTTATGTGTGAAGACCCTATTCCTTGCCTCTGTGTTTTCTTAGCCATTGTTGTAAAACAGGTGCAGGGCTACATTAGTGATGAACCCAAATCAGTGTTGACATTATTGGTCCTGAAAATACCTAAAATCAATATTGGCATCTAGCTTCTTTGTTACAAAAATTGGAAATGCAGGCAGCCTCAATCTGAGAAATAAGGAGAAATTAAAGCTTTCCTTAGGAGGTAGCATAATTATACACCTTGATGGTTAAGAATTTTGTTTTAATTTTCCATTACCTAACCTTAGTACCTGTTGAGCAAAGTAGTTATTTAACTTTCTATAACTACCATACAAGTACAAAGGGAGTCAATCTTTTTAAAATTCGAAAAGTTCTTTAATATACTATATATAATGGACCCAACAAGAAGAACAAAGTCAAGAATTACTTTGATTTTATCTTATAGTCAATTCATTAAGTAAATCCTGAAATATGGTTTAATAGATGCTCAAAGTGCTTAAAGAACACAAGTTAATGTCTTTTGCAAGAAATTCTGATATACTTAAACCAGCACGGAGCATTAACTTTAGGATAATCTAGGGTTTAATTCTAGAGTATCTTACAGTTTAACTTCTATTTTTCCCTTTGGCCACAAAGTTCATGGAAAAAGAGAACCAGCTGTGGACAGAAACAATATGTTGAAGTTCAGAGGGTTCATCTTCTGTAACAGGGCGCACTTTTATTGAGAGTTCTAAGTGTTCCCAGGAGGTATTCCCAGTGGAGCCATTGTTCATTCCTTGAACAAAGGGTAAAAGACATCCCAAGCACAAATACTGGCCACTTCTTTTTATTTAATAACCCAGAAGGTGTTAACAGTAAGACTACTATCAAAGATTCTATCATACAGTTAGCAAAACATGGCCACATGCTAAGCTCCTCCTAAGGACTCAATCAAACAATTCAGAGGAGGTGTTAAATACTGGTAGCTGCAAAGATTCCAAAGACTGAAGGTATTACTTCACTGAATTATATTATCATGTGTCCTGGGTCAACTCCTTAAGAGAAGTACTGTTACTTCCAAGTTGCCAAGGTTACTTCCCTAATTATTTTGTGAACTTACTGAGGGCAGGAACCTTGTCTTAGTCAATGTATATCATCCAACACTAGATAACAGCATTAGTACATAGCAGGTGCTCAAGAAATAGTCATTCAACAGAACTTAAAAGTTCTTTCAGTTTCCAGATGAACGAACTGAAAAGCCGAGTTAAGCAAAAAGTCTGCTGGACGTAGGAGATGGATCAGAGTTTTGAGTATTTCAGACTCCCGTGTCATGCCATTCTCTTATTCCAATAACAAGGAGCTCAGAGAATGACTAGCTGCTCCAAGTTATCAACCGTTCACCAGAGTGACCTTTGTTTTTCAGCTTCTGGTTTACTAGGAACTTTTCCAGCCCTGAAAGTACAAGAAGCAAGGGTTTGTGCTGAGTATACAGCAACCTCCCAGAGGAAGTGAGGAGAATTTAAAATATCAGGTTTCCATCCTATGAATATACTGCACAGACGTTACCCACAAGGTCCAGCTGTGCACAAAGAGGCACTCTGCTATTTTGTCAGAAGATTAATAGACACAGTTCTCAACCAGAGCTACCCAACATCAGGATGAGAACATTCACATCTCTGTGCAAGTTCCTGATACGCTCATACTTACAAGTGCAAAGCACAAAGGGATATGTTTTCAAACTGCGTTTTAATTAAACTTCAAAACATCTTCCAGAGAATTTACAAATGACAAAATGTGTCACCCCTGAAAACATGGATTGTTTTAATGGTGACCCCTACTCCTTGCCAAGTCTACTTTGCTTTGGGGTCTGAAAAGCAAAATCACCCATCCATCTTCCACTTGAGCTCACTGGCTTGTCACTGAAGAACTGCTGGGAGATAATTCTGTTGAGCTGCTCCGTGTTCTACAAAACGAAAGCAAAACAATTACAAACTGCGCCATGTTGGATTTAGTAATTCTATATTCACATTACTCTTTCTTTCACTCATCATGAGTTCACTCATGATGAATTCTTCACTCATCAAGAATGCTTGAGTCAATGTAGAATACAAACAGTACATTGAATTGTTGTATCATGGCTATCTATAGGTGAAAGAAACTAGAAAACAGGCATGTTGTCTTAAAGAGAATTTTTTTCTCTTCGGATGACAGAGTGAGAGATTCTTAATTCCTCACGAACTAGAAATTTTATTCCATAACAACATTTTATGACATTATAACAACTAGTATGTCATAAAAATAAGTTAGCCTAACACATTGCCTAATATAATAGAGCTAATACTTGTTTTCTACTAGCTTATTATGCTCAGGTTGCACTAACCTAATTTACACTATAATCTTCTCATGCATCTCATGAGGTAGAGGTTTGTTGTCTCCACTTCACAGGTGATGTAGTTTTGCCTGAGATGGATTAGACAACTTGCCCAAGAACAAGCAGAGGTCACAGGGCAGAGAAGGGACTCAAAGGCAGGGGCATCTGACTCCGGAGTCTGGACTCTGTGCGCCATTGCTACAGCATTGCAGTAAAGCTTGGTCAGAACAAGCATCTTTGAGACAAAACTATTTTGGTCTTGCTTTCAGTGAGTTCAGTGAGATCATAGGTTTGAGATGATCCTATTTTCCTCCACTCTCTACTGTCTGGGAGGGAACCCCTACCAGCCTCTCTCCTCCTTTCCTCCTTGGCATCTTCTAAGGCTGACTACAATCTTCTATTTCACAAAGCTCATAAAGTGCACTCTCTCTCTTTCCCTCTCTCTCTCTCTCTCTCTCCCTCACACACACACACACACACACACACACAGGCAAGAAGCCCAGGTGTTTGCACAGGTCCCATGAATGAGCAGCTGTTGCTTTAAAAGGAAGGTGGCAGAGGAGGCCAGGGAGCACTGGCTGGCAGGCGGTGTGTAAACTATACAGAGAGCCACTTTCTGTAAGAAGGCTAAAACATATTTAAAATGGGACCACCTCAGAGATGAAATCTTCCCCCTCCTGTTACCTCTCAACCTGCTCCAAAACTCCAATATTCACACACACACACACACACACACACACACACACAGGCAAGAAGCCCAGGTGTTTGCACAGGTCCCATGAATGAGCAGCTGTTGCTTTAAAAGGAAGGTGGCAGAGGAGGCCAGGGAGCACTGGCTGGCAGGCGGTGTGTAAACTATACAGAGAGCCACTTTCTGTAAGAAGGCTAAAACATATTTAAAATGGGACCACCTCAGAGATGAAATCTTCCCCCTCCTGTTACCTCTCAACCTGCTCCAAAACTCCAATATTCAGTTTTTCCAAGTGTCCCTCCCCCTCCCCCTTCCCCGGAGTCTGATGATTTTCTGTGTGAACACTTTGGCACATTGCAGAACAGCTGCATTGTGAGTCACAGACGATCACCCAATCGCCGCAGTTAATTCTCTCCCCAGCTAACAGATGCACGTGCCCAGCCTGTGTGCCCGGCAGTCCACGGCTCACACGGGGAGACAATGAGTGCGCCGGCATCCTTTCTTCCCAAAGGGTTTTCCTCTCTGGGTTGGCTTTTGGCTACTTATTTATTTCTTTTTTTTTTTTTTTTTTTTTTGTGGTATGCGGGCCTCCCTCCGCTGTGGCCCCTCCCGCCGCGGAGCGCAGGCTCCGGACGCGCAGGCCCAGCGGCCATGGCTCACGGGCCCAGGCGCTCCGCGGCACGTGGGATCCTCCCAGACCGGGGCGCGAACCCGGTTCCCCTGCATCGGCAGGCGGACGCGCAACCACTGCGCCACCAGGGAAGCCCCTTATTTATTTCTTTTTAAATTACCTGGAAAAGAGGAAAGAAAAAGTTTCCACTGAGATCACCTTGGTGTAGGGAAGAAGAATGCCGTTGGTCGCGGGAGGGCGCTGTGAAGGAACAGAGCCAGGCGTGATTTGGGTTTCAGCTTCTTTCTATTGGAAATCAGCCTGGGGACGAAGGTGAAGATCACACACCAGCTCCTGGAGGTGTTGGCTTGACTTGGGCTCGAACACCCCGGCCTCTTGAAATCTCCCCACATTTCCCTCCGAGAGTCTGAAATTCCCTACCTTTTTTAGTCAAATTTATCCTTCTACTTTTATAGCTCTCGATCTAATTGTGAAGAATCCTATCCTCATCAGAGCTGTCTTTCTATTTTACACTAAGTGAATCTTCTAAAGAGATACAACTAAATACATATTTTATTCCCAGAGGGACACACAAGTCTTAGGGTAATGGCTACACATACTTTATTAATTCACCGGTTAGGGGAAAAATACATATTTCTACTTTTTACTGTGCTGGACTATTAGACCGAGTCCCTCCAATAGGCTATAGCTCTCATGACAGACCGCCTCGTCCCACATTTTCCAAGAATCACATAGATTCATATGCCTGAGTGATGACAATGACA
This sequence comes from Physeter macrocephalus, assembly GCF_002837175.3. Classification (NCBI taxonomy): domain Eukaryota; kingdom Metazoa; phylum Chordata; class Mammalia; order Artiodactyla; family Physeteridae; genus Physeter; species Physeter macrocephalus. The sequence goes on along the minus strand of NC_041219.1, from coordinate 75,121,490 downwards.
GCTACTCTGTGAACCTAAAGGCAGAGTCAATTCTGTCCTTTCCTGCAGATGACTAGTTTTCTGGTTGATTCTGTCCTGATATCACCTGCTCCTATGGTGTCACGATCAGGAGGCAATTAGCTTGAAAAGTCAATGTCAAAACAGACTGTGTGAAACTAATTTGATTGGTGGGCCTGCAGCTCATATACTACTTGGCCTTTCTGGATTCCATGCTGAATCTGCAATTTTTTATTTTATCTTTTCATATACCAAATATGTTTTTAGCCATTATTTCCTATTGAGTTCATGCTTTTCTTTGAGGGTTGGCCTAGCAGCAGTCTATTGCCTAGTAAATACATATCTTGTTAGTTGGGAGTGACTGGGGCCCCTGGAAACATCTTCTTCATCAGGGTTGGAAGTTGCGCTTCCTTGTATTCAACACAAACTGTAGCTTAATACAAATCCTGGACAGTTTCAATTATCTTTTACTGTAGTTATAATAGTGACAATAATAATAATCCCTTACGACTGTTTAGTGTTTCTGTAGTCAACCACCACAGAAATAACATCTACAGAGAACCAAGTCAACCTTGAGTAATCTATAATAAAAATTCAAACTTGGAGTGTTTTAAGTACATGCAATGTATTTTATAGTAATAAAATGATAGGGCTTTTCTGATAGGTGAGAAGTAAGAGCTCGAGAATGGTTCTAGGGTGTTTTTCTATTGTTCCAGAAGAAGTCCACTCAGCAGATGCCCTCTTCAACATTCATTCCACACACTTAAGAAACATTTCTCATGAGTTAGGCCCAGAGGACATAGAGACAACTGAGGCACAGTCCCTGTTTCAAGGACCCAATAGATTACCTACTGCAGTTGAACTCTGCTAAGCTTTCTGCTGGTACCACCTGGAATTAGGAGGAGAAATATTTCTGCTTCAAATACTGCATCCCTTGTTTAGTGAACACATGTTGTTTGTCTTCCCAGGGAAGGGAAAATATTTGTGCTTCCAGTTGAAAACTATGCAACTAGATTCTAGGCAAAACCCCTCTGGGTTATCAGATTCCGATTCTGTGGGAGTTGTTTTATAATTCTCTGAATTGTAAGTGACCGGTAGCAAGACAAAATAATTCTTGTCTATAATTTTGTCCTGTAGAGGTTCAATTAACTTCTTCCCAACACCCCCAGCCTCGGAAAAAATAGTTTTGCCTCCATTGGCACATTCATTTCAATCTTTTTTGAATGTGTTTTAATCTGTCTTGCCCTCTCATTGATTAGTGTGTAGAATAAATCTGTAGCACATGTTCATTTACATATCTACACCAGACTTTTTTTTTCTTTTTTTAAAATTATCTTGTAACAACAGCATCTTCCACTTGAGGGATCCACCCTTTCTCCATTCCATGTGTTTTGGAGGACTGCAGGGTTAACACAACCTTCTAGTCCGCAGAGTGAGCAAATGACCCAAACTTTGTCAGACAGAGAACTCCATTATCCCTGATTGGTTTAGGGATGGGCACATGATCAAAAACAGCCAATCAGAGTTCTCTTGAACTTTTCTGCCATGCATTATGGGAATTATGTTCTTACTTCTTTTGCATTCTTGGGTTGTAAGAAAAATGTCTACATTTTTTTTGTGTTCATCTTCCCCAATGCATAAAAGAAGCTGTCCAGTACCAGAGGAAAAGAATCTAACTTACAAAGAAAATCAGAGACAAGAAATGAAAAAAGACAACGCTGACACCATGGTTTGTGCCTTGGATCCACCCATTCCTAAAGTTTTTAGTTATATGGCAAGGGGCTGTGGAGTGGGGGAGAGGAGGAGCAATCTCCTTTTTCTTAAACTAGTTTTGTTAGGTTCTGTCATGTAGATCTAAAGGGTTCTGAAAAACAAGCCTGACTTCTGACTTTCCTGATTTTCCCCTCTTTTCCAACAGCCTTATATCTACTGCAGAGAATGTCTTTGAGCAGCTAAGCTACAATAACAGATCATTTTAAGACCACAGAGGTAACTGAGATCAAGAAGGAGTAACACACTACTCACTTATATTAAGACAGGCTTAAAGTAGTAGGCAGTCTTTTCTAGGGTTTCTTGTTGCCACACACTTTCCAAAGCTGCAATAACTTCCTCTGGTACCAGAGCCCTGAGTTCATAGTTCTTTTTTTTTTTCTCATCCCAGACCACCTACATGTTCAAGCACTGTCCACCTCTCTTCCCCAGCCCAACAATATGGTGTACCTGTAGTAGTCTGGGTTCTCCAGAGAAACAGAACCAATAGGAGAGAGGAGGAGAAAGAGAGAGAGGGAGAGAGAGATTGATTTACTACTATAAGAAACAGGCTCATGTAATTATGGAGGCTAAGTTCAAGATCTGCAGTCAGCAGTCTAGGGACCCAAGAGAACCTATGGTATAGTTCCAGTTTAAGATCAAAGACCTAAGAACCAGGAGAGCCAATGGTGTAAGTTCCGGTCCAAGTCCAAAGGAAGGAGAAGACCAATATCCCAGGTTGAAAACAGGCAGAGAAAAAGAATTCTTATCAGCCTTTTATTCTATTCAGTCCTTCAACAGGTTGGATAAGGCCCACCCACACAGGAAGAGCAATCTGCTTTACCCAGTCTACTGACTCAAATGTTAATCTCATCCAGAACACTCTCACAGTCACACTCAGAAATCATGTTGAACAGTATATGGACACCTCAGAGCCCAGTTGCATCGACGCAGACAAGTAGCCACCACAGTGGCCCACTCTCCTGCTAGAACACACTGCAGAACAGAATCAAGACCAAGAAAATGAGCCAACAAGGAGTACCTCTTAAAATCAATAAATATTTAAAATATTTTTATAAAGGAGAAGCCATATGCTATGTGAGGGAGGAGTAGAGAGGGGAAAACTCTTGAGGTAGCCAGCAATTAGCCTCTCTTCTATTGCCCGTCAACAGTTCCCCTATAACATCAGATTTGCAGTTCCCAGTTTAGCAAAAGGAAAGCTTTGAAGATAACCAGCCTCAGCCTCCTTAGAATGCAATTTAGTGATTCATTGTTGTTATTTAAGCATGCCCCTCGGGTGTCTCACTGACCCCACTCCAAGATGCTAATCAAAATAGTCCTTCAATCACAATCATAGTCCCCCAAGTTTTGGAAACACAACTTGCTCCATTCTGTACACATTCAGTGATGTTTTAACACCCTGCACAGCTATCCACCCCTTCAGTCTAGCTCTGGCTCTCTGTATTTTTCCTACCGACACTCTTTTTACACTGTATTTTAATTGCCCAGCTACTTCTCTATATCCTGGTAGACTGTAAATTCCATGATGACTGTATCTTTTGTTCCATCACTAGTGTATGGCATAGCTTGGCCAATATTAGGTATTCAGTAAGAATTTGTTGAACAGGTATGAATACGTTACCTCTACATGAGGATCTTATCTACCTTACCTCTTTTATTGTATATTTGTCAGAGCAGTGCCTGAAACACAGAAATATATGTGTGTGTATTACGGTTTATTATATTATTATTATTATTACTATTATTATTCCTCTTGACTTTCTCCCAGGAAGTCTGTGACAAACCACCCTCCTGATGATGGGCGCTTACCTTATGACTTGGGTTCTGTAAACTGAATTGCCCACCCACATCAGCATAACCATTTGTTTACTCACCATTCAACAAATATGGTCTACTTGCTTTCAAATAGAGTGTATAATAAATATTTACTGGTACATAAATTATGCTCATAGGGCTACAGTTTCTAAGGTCATTTCTTTTCTCTTTATGTTTTCCTTGTTCATCGTTTTGACCATATCCTCTAGTGAATTGCAGCCTTACCTTGATTTCCTATCACCCTTTAAGTCAAACACAAATTTCTGAGTGTTTCTTTCAAAGGCTTCTACTGGCTTGACCCACCCTCTGACTGTTTTCATCTGCTGCTCTAACCTTGTCTTCACCTTCCAGACTAACTAAATTTATTGTCATGTGGTTCTTTCCACTGGTTCTTCCTCTCCTGGCTGTGAGCCTTTGTTCAATTTTTTCCATATCTATGGAACAACAACCAAACCACAAGTTTCTCCTCTTTAAATCACAGCTCAAGGACCAACTGCTCCAAGGAGTTTTTTCCCACCCATCTTCCAATCCATCAGCTCATCACTGACCCTGACTTCCACCACAGCATAACCTTGAAATGACTGAATTTATAAGTATGGTGTGGCTGTAGTCCAACTTCTGGCTTACGTCAATACTAATGGTTTAATCTCAGTATTAATCAATGTTAAATTTGGAAAGAACCAAAAGAAATGTTCAATAGTCATTAAATCAACATTGTAAAATTTAGCATTTTGTGGTGAAGACAGTTAGGTATATTTCATTTGAGTTTAACGAATCTATTCCCTGCCTTGTTCCATGGGATTTGAGATTACAACAACACATGGCAAACAATGACAATTAAAATTAAACATCAAGATCGAGGAAAATGTGGATAGAATAAAATAGCAAGATGACAGAGAAAACTGGAACATAAATAATCAGGCCATAGAGTCCTCCATGGTTAGTAAAGCTGAATTGCCCATTTAGCTCTGATTTTGGCACTCAGATTATTCATCAAGCCCTCTTTTTTTTTTTTTTTTTTACTTAATATTTAAAATTAATCCATCCTCTGAATGACATGAAAATGATCAGGTTACTAGTACTTTTTGGAGTTGATGCTATAGTGTTTTCAAAAAAGTTTCATGTGAAACATGGTCCCAAACGACTGGCATAAAAAGGGGGTGGGGGGCATCTGTGTTCAATTCGGGAAGCTTTGAGTAATCCCACAGAAAATAACCTTATTTTATTTTGTAAAAACCCAGTACTTCCCAAGCGAATTGGAACCCGATCTCCCGACTTTCTCCCCACATCACACCCCACAGAAGTAGCTTGCAAGTGGTTCCCTTGGGAAAAGGTGGTGTAACAATAACAAAGAAATCAGGACCAAAACACCTTGAGATGCTTCAATTGTATTTGTAATGTTTTAGTCATTAAGCTGAGTGGTGGGTGTACAGGTATTCACAATACAATTCTATATACTTTTTGATGCGCTTGATATATTTCCTAATTACAAAAACAAAAACAAAAATAAAAATAAAAAATTATCCCCCTGATGGAAATCTAGCTTCCAGCAGCTTCTCCAAAGCAATGAGCAGTGAAACGGTGCTGACTTTAACTGTGGAATGGCCTCTACTTCACAGCTCAATTATTATTTGGAACAATGATAATTATAACAGTAACAATAACAGCAGCAGATCCTTACAGAGTACTTACTGTGTGTCGATTTTCTTTTCAGGGCTCTACTCCTATCAATTCGTTTAATCAACCCTCTGCATCAGCACTATTATTATTCACATCTTACACCTGAGGAAACGGAAGCATAAAGAGATTAAGTAACTTGCTGGAGGGAAGAGGCAGGGCTGGGATGCCGATCACAGCAGCCTGACTCTTGAATCTGTGTTTTACCAGTACCCTCTACTGCATAAGCCCCATTTTACACAGTGTGGTCAAGGAAGACCTCCCCAGTATGGAGACATTGGAGCAAAGCCCTGAAGGAAGTAAGAGAGAGAGGCATGAGGGTTTCTGGAAGAAAGCACTCCAGGCAGAAGGAACATCAAAGGCAGGTGTGCCTGGCCAGTTTGAACAACTCTATAACATATACGACCCCACGCAATCAAAGCCCTGTGCATCTCCCCAGACTCCACTTTATGTTCATTTATCCATTATTTTTAGTTCCTTCAGCATGGCTTTCATTCTCTCATCTCTAGAATTCTTCTTCTCTAGAACTACTCCTCTCCCTCTCCCCAAGCCCCTACCTTTATCAGACTAACTTTTTTGGGTCTTGCCTTATTTTGCCTCTTCTATTACTTCTTTGGCTCCCTCATAATTGGACTATTTCCCAGATATCCCATTCCTCTGTCTTTCCTCCCAATAGCTAACATTTATTAGGTACTCCCCATGGGCCATGATTATGCTAAGATCTTGGCTGGAATCATATCATGTAAATCTCATAACAACCCAAATGCAATGGGTTTTGTTCATGCCTCCATTTTATGGACAAGGAACTGAGGCTTAGAAAGATCAAGCAACTCACCCAAGGTTACACTGCAAGAACAGGATCCAAAGGATGCCAAAACCCTTGCTCTAAGCCTTCTGCTATATTACTGATCTAACACTTATCACACTGTGCTGTAATTGCAAGGTCCCATATCTGTCACCCACCAAGCTCCTTGAGGCAAGAACTATGTCATGTTCCTTAATGTTTGGAGTGGTTTCTGCTACATAATAAGCTAAATAAGCATGTGTCAACTTGAAGAGTGGAACATAGCCACTCTCTCCATAAGCAGGGCAACCCTGACTTCAGGAGCACCAAAGCTAGGTCAGAACACTTGGATGAGAGAATTCTGATGTTTAGCAGAGTCACCATCCGGGTACTCTTTCTTCAGCCAAACCACACCATGTATATTTCAGATTCTGCATTTCTGCCCACTCCATCTCCCCTGCTTGGGTACTTTGACCTCCCTTCTCTATTTTTCAATGTCCAGCAGAGACATCTTCCTATCTGTCCATCAAGCCTATTCTGACCAGCCTGACCCTTGGTCAAAGTCTCACCCAGTTCCTGACAGTCCATAACAGTCTCTCCAACAATCCAGAACTTCACCAACATATTACTTTCCACAACATTCCATAGATGACTTCCTCACTCTACTTCTGACTCTGAACTGTTTTCTGCATCCCTCTGATTTTTGTGCTTAATTTGTACCATACATATTTTGACTTCTGGTACATCACAGCAACAAAGAGTCTTCAGTTGTTCTGTTTCCCCAGTTAAACAACAGGGTGAGCAACAATCAATGCTTTAAGAAAATTTAAATGGCATTTACAAGACTTATTAAAATAATTTTTAAATTTTAATCAAAAACCATGTTCTTGGATTGGAAGAATCAACATTGTGAAAATGACTTATACTACCCAAAGCAATCTACCGATTCAATGCAATCCCTATCAAACTACCAATGGCATTTTTCACAGAACTAGAACAAAAAATTTTACAATTTGTATGGAAACACAAAAGACCCTGAATAGCCAAAGCAATCTTGAGAAAGAAAAATGGAGCTGGCTGGGGCTTCCCTGGTGGCGCAGTGGTTGCGCGTCCGCCTGCCGATGCAGGGGAACCGGGTTCGTGCCCAGGTCTGGGAGGATCCCGCATGCCGCGGAGCGGCTGGGCCCGTGAGCCATGGCCGTTGGGCCTGCGCGTCCGGAGCCTGTGCTCCGCAACGGGAGAGGCCACAGCAGGGGGAGGCCCGCATACCACAAAAAAAAAAAAAATGGAGCTGGAGGAACAAGTCTCCCTGACTTTACACTATACTACAAAGCTACAGTAATCAAGACAATATGGTACTGGCACAAAAACAGAAATATAGATCAATGGAACAGGATAGAAAGCCC
>NC_041219.1:75092655-75113073 GCF_002837175.3 Physeter macrocephalus | reverse complement strand
ATGAATGGATAAAGAAGATGTGGCACATATATACAATGGAATATTACTCAGCCATAAAAAGAAACGAAATTGAGTTATTTGTCGTGAGGTGGGTGCACCTAGAGTCTGTCATACAGAGTGAAGTAAGTCAGAAAGAGAAAAACAAATACCATATGCTAACACATATATATGGAATCTAAAAAAGAAAAAAAAAAGTGGTTCTGAAGGACCTAGGGGCAGGACAGGAATAAAGACACAGATGTAGAGAATGGATTTGAGGACACGGGGACGGTGAAGGGTAAGCTGGGACGAAGTGAGAGAGTGGCATTGACATATATACACTACCAAATATAAAATAGATAGCTAGTGGGAAGCAGCCGCATAGCACAGGGAGATCAGCTCCGTGCTTTGTGACCACCTAGAGGGGTGTGATAGGGAGGGTGGGAGGGAGACATAAGAGGGAGGGGATATATGTATAGCTGATTCACTTTGTTATACAGCAGAAACTAACACAACAATGTAAAGCAATTATACTCCAATAAAGATGTTAAAAAGATTTTTTTAACCAAAAATGCTTAATTCAAGTGTTATTAAAAAGGTACTTGGGTTTCCCTGGTGGCACAGTGGTTGAGAGTCCACCTGCCGATGCAGGGGACACGGGTTCGTGCCCCGGTCTGGGAAGATCTCACATGCCACGGAGCGGCTGGGCCCGTGAGCCATGGCCACTGGGCCTGTGCGTCCGGAGCTTGTGCTCCACAACGGGAGAGGCCACAACAGTGAGAGGCCCGTGTACCGCCAAAAAAAAAAAAAAAAAAAAAAGTACTTAACAAGCACTGATATACAAGAGTAGTTTTAAATATTTTGGAGTAGGAATAAATTTATGTAGTATTTGAATTATTCTTATATCTTTTAAAGTAAAACTTTACAACATGTCTTACTCTGGGTGAAGTTCATTTTCTCATTTCTATTCTGAACCCTCTGTACAGGATCCATACCTACGGAAGAACAGACCCTGATGTCCATATGTGATCATCATTTCTTCAAAATAAGAACTCCTAAATAAAAGTTACTGGAGGCAGGTATCAATCATTCAACACATACACACACATACACACACACACAAACACACGCAAAGTTTTTTATAAAATCACACCACTGATCTGGTGGGAAATATTTGAGAAATGAAGCTTTGATAATTATAGACTCATTTCACTAGCATAGATTATCTTCATTTGTAATAATGGTAGCTAAGATTATTTGAGCATTTCTTATGAACCAGGCACTATAAGTGCCTTGTATGCATTATTTCGTTTACTCCTTCAAAACCCTTATGAGTCGGTAGGGTTTTTAATCCCATTTTTCAGATGAGTATCGTTGGAGTCATTGGTCCAAGGAACGTGTACCTAGAAAGGTCATAGAATTGGAAGCAGGCAATCTGAGTCCAAAGCCCTTCTCTGTTTTTCACAAAAATATGGATTCATTCATAAGTTGAGACATCATTTGGGAATTTCCAAAGCAGAGAAGTTTGCTACATAGTCTTTACAATTGATAAACAGGAAAAAGGAGAAAAATGCAGATGCATAACGTAAGATTTTGAAATATTTTACATTAATTTGATGTCTATTTTTTCTTCTGAAAAAAATTAACATTTCTCATTAATTACAAACTAGTTTTTAAATTATGGGACAATATCCTTATTTTATACTGTATTTACTTAAAAGTTATGAAGTAACAAGCACCACAGATTTTCTTATATTAAAATATCACATTTTTTGAATCTCAAAATATAACATTTTTGGTCCCTGAGAATTATCTGATCATCTACTTTAAGAAGTTTCTTATTGCAAAGTAACAAATCGGCAAAGAAAATATTAAATTTGCCAACTTAAAAAATTTGGCCATGATATCTATGTCTAAAACCATCACTCTTTTATAAAATCTCTAGTGTCTTTTCACCATTATTAAATTTGACATTTTAAAAAACCCAGACCAACATAATTATGCCATGATAATATAAAATTTCCAGAGTTTCAAAAGTTTTTTTTTTTTTTTTTTTTCCCAATTAAAACCACATAAAGGAGACCTGGAAGAAATTTAAAGAGGTCACAAGGTTCATTCCCTAACCACTTGCGATCAAGACTCGTATTGAGGAGACATTTTAAGGTTATTTTCTAGAATAATTTCAACCCTATTCCTAGATTGTGCTATGATTATTTGACATGAAACAAAATGTTATTGGCATAATCTTGAATTCTGTTGACAGCCTGAGAGTTACCACTAGGTGGCAGCACAGGAGACACTCAGGCTTTGAACTGAACTTTATGCCAATTCATAACCAGAGGGGTAGGCCGGCCAGAGAAAGGTATAGAAGGAGATTAAACAAGCCTCTCCTTCTGTTATACATTTCAAAATTGTGGCTTTTCTGGTCACGCCCTTTATGAGTTAGAGAAGATAAGAATGAGAATTTTCTTTCATTGGAAGAAAAAGTCACTTATTAGCTTATTTCCTTTAGTTTTTTTCCTTCATATGTATATTTTTGCATACCTGTAGTGAACATACAATTTTATATTCATCTAGTCCATTTTCCACACTGTGGTGAGATCGATATTTTCAAAATGTAAACAGAATAAGTCTATATCCCTGCTTTAAAATTGTCAGTGGCTTCGTCTTTCTCCTTCCAGACAGCCCTGGATGGTCCATCTGGACTTTACATCTCAGAGTCTCCTATCAGACTGCAGCACCAGCACAGTGAAAAGCACTCAGTTCATATTTATTATTCTCAAAAAATTTTTTTAATTGTAGTAAAAAAAAAACCACACAAAACATAGCATAAACTTTACCATCTCAACAGTTTTAAGTGTACAGTTCAGTAAAGTATATTCACACCGTAGTGCCACAGAGCTCCAGAACTTTGTCGCCCTGCAAAACTGAAACTCTGTACCCAATAAACAACTCCCTATTTCTCCCTTCCCTCAGCCCACAATTTTCCTTTCTGTTTCTATCAGTTTGCCTACTTTAGATACTTCATATAAGTAGAATCATACAGTATTTGCCTTTTTGTGACTGGCTTTTTTCACTTACCATAATGTCCTCACATTTCATTCATGTTGTAGCATGTGACAGGATTTTCTTCCTTTTTAAAGCTGAATAATATTCTTTTGTGTGTGTGTGTATATTATATACATATATATGTAATATGTATATACGTATATAACATTTTCTTTATCCATTCATCCACTGATGAACATTTAGGTTGTTTCCATGTCTTGGCAATTGTGAATAATGCTGCAGCAAATATGGGGGTACAAACATCTCTTCAAGACCTTGCTTCCTGTTCTTTGGGATATATAACCAGAAGTAGGATTGCTGGATCTTATGTGAGCTCTATTTTTAATTTTCTGAAGAACCTTCGTACTGTTTTCAATAGCAGCTGTACCATTTTACATTCCCACCAACAGTGAACAAAGGTTCCAATTTCTCCACATCCTCACCAGCACTTATCTCTTGTGTTTTTGGTGATAGTCATTCTGGCACATATAAACTCATATGTCATTGTGGTTTTTATTTGCATTTCCCTGATGATTAGCAATGTTGAGCATCTTTTCACATGTTTGTTGGCCGTCTGTATATCATCTTTGGAGAAATGTCTATTCCAATCCTTCGCCCATTTTTTAATCAGGTTATTTGTCTTTCTGTTGTTGTTGCGTTTTAGAGGTTCTTGATATATTCTGGAAATTAATCCTTTATCAGATACATGACTTTAAGTATTTTCTCCCATTCCATTGGTTACCTTTTCATTGTTGATTGTGTCCTTTGGTGAAGAGAAGTATCAATTTTTTTAAAAAGAAAGCTACATAGTCTTCACAATTATCATTCTTTGTGGCAGCCACACCATCCTTTCACCCAGTGAGTGGTAGCATCATAACTGACTTAACCATTCCTCTATTATGGGACATTATTTCCTGTTTTAGATAATGCCATGAAAGTAGGTTTGTGCTTATAGCTTCTCCCTCTTTGTTCTTAGTGATTATTTCCCTAGAATTTATGTTGTCAGAAGTAAAATTAGTTGATAAATTAATATGAGCATAGTATGATTCTTGATATTTGTTGCTAAATTTCTTTCTTATTAATTTACATGACCAACTGTAATGTTATAATAGTTATTGTTATTATATGCCAAGCACTCTGCTGGATTCTTTGCACATATCGTTAGTCCTCATATCAACGCTACAAGGTGGGAGTTATCACCATTTTATGGTTAATAATATAGATTCAGAGATTGTATTAGTTACCCAAGATCACACAGCTTATAAGTGACAGAATTATCATTTGATGTGAATTCTGCCTTACTCCAAAACCACGAGTGATATTTTCCTGACACTACATTGTCTATGTTTGAGAATATATCACTTTCACTTTTCCTTCACACCATCTTCAAGAATTAAAATTTTTGCTAATTGGATAGTGGGAGAAAGGGTAATTGCTATTTTTTTTGAATTTTATTTTATTTATTTTTTATACAGCAGGTTCTTATTAGTTATCTATTTTATACATATTAGTGTATATATGACAATCCCCATCTCCCAATTCATCCCACCACCATCACCCCTCTGCTTTCCCCCCTTGGTGTCCATACATTTGTTCTCTACATCTGTGTCTCTATTTCTGCCTTGCAAACCAGTTCATCTGGGGCTTCCCTGGTGGCGCAGTGGTTGAGAATCCGCCTGCTGATGCAGGGGATACGGGTTCGTGCCCCGGTCCGGGAAGATCCCACATGCCGCGGAGCGGCTGGGCCCGTGAGCCATGACCGCTGAGCCTGCGCGTCCGGACCAGTTCATCTGTACCATTTTTCTAGATTCCACATACATGCATTAATATACGATATTTGTTTTTAAATTACACATCTTTGATTACACGCACGGATGAGTATTTTTCCACATTTTAATTACATTACCCCTTACTATTTCTTTCCTCTGAACTGAATGGATATTTCCTTTCTCTGCAGGACGTAGCATATAATCATTTTACAACAAACGTTATTACAGAACTTTTATCCTGCCTTGAACTGTGTGACTTTCTCTTTTGTGAGTTATTTGTTTGTATCCTCAGCCCTATTTTTATTTTTATATCTTATCAAACTATTTAATTTTTTCCGGAATAAAGGTAGTAACCTTTGTCAGTCATATCTTTGCAATATGTTCTTTGCTAATCTATTTCCCTTTCTATTAGTGTTTTTAAAATTTATATCATATAGTTCTTAAATTTTACGTATTTATTTTTAATTTGGCCATTTTATGTTGAGCATTTAATTTGTGGTTTCTTCTGTTGTTTCTAAGTTTAGAAATTTATTTTATTTCCACGTATAAATACCTAATAAATATTTATTTCTACCTTCTTGGTTTGCTTTTTCTATGATTTTATTTTAATATTTAAACCTTTCATCCCTCTGAAATTTACTTTGAAGCAGTGTCGATGTAAATTTCATACTTTTTCAAAATTGTAGATAGTCTTCAATACTATTTATTGAAACTCCTTCCCTTATTGTTCTTAATGACTCAATTATATATTAGTCATTTATATAAACTAGTTAATTTTTAATAACAAGTTTATTGAGATATAATTCACACTAAAGTGCACAATTCAGTGGGTTTTGTGTATATTCACAAAGTTGTGCAACTGTCACCACCTAATTCCAGAACATTTTCGTCAGCCCCAAAAGAGACCACCCACTTGTTAGCAGGACAGCTCATCCTCGTCTCATTTTTATTATACTCATGTAAGTGGGTGTGAAGTGGCATTTCACTGTGCTTTTGATTTGTACTTCTGTAATGACTAATGATGGTGAACATCTTTTAATGTGCTTATTGGTCATTTGTATATCTTCTTTGGAGAAATGTCTATGCAAATCCTCTACTTATTTTTCAGTTGGGTTATTTGTCCTTTTGTATTTGAGTCAGAAGATTTACTTACATATTCTGTCTACAAGTCCTTATTAGGTAAATGATTTGCCAGTATTTCCTCCCAGTTTATAGGTTGTCTTTTCACCTTCTTGATGGTGTTTTCTGAAGCACAAAAGGTTTTTTTGTTCTAATGAAAACAAATTTACCTATTTTTTTCTTTAATTGCTTGTGCTTTCGGTGTCATTTCTAAAAAACTATTGCCTAATCCAAGGTGACAAGGATTATGCCTATGTTCTCTTCTAAGAGTTCTATAGTTTTAGTCCTTTCATTCGGGTCTAAGTTCTATTTTGAGTTAATTTTTATATAGAGTGTGAGGTACCAGTCCTACTTCCTTCTTTTGCATGTTGATATCCAGTTGCCCCAGAACCATTGGCTAAAAGGACCATTTTCTCTCTATTGAACTGTGTTTGACTAATTTCTGGGCCATTTATTTGTTCCAGTGATTTGCATGTTCTTGAAGGTCCACAATGTCTTAATTCTGTTTGTTTTAAAATCTGTTTAACACTTGGAAGGGCTAGTCTTCCCTTATTAACCACCTCCATCACCTGTACTCCCCCTCCAACATACACACTCAGAATACTCCTTTTGATTCTCACCAACCACTTATCATCCTAGATCAGTATTTTGCAAAGTTGCTTCTCCAGAGAACAAATTCAAAGTCTGTGGTTCATAGCTTGCATTTCTACCTAGTGACGATTTCTTTCCTCCTTGAATTGCTGTTGTAAATGGTTTGTTTATTTTGCTCAATCCATTGTTCTCCTTGAATAAAATAGCTATTACCTCCATTTAAAGAAGTAAATAAAACTTAAAAACAGATAATATAGCATAAAGGAGTTACATTTTGTGACTTGCCATAGTTCACCTGACTAGTAGTGGCAAAGACATTTGAATACCTCAATTTCTATGAAGTTTATTTCTGAGAAACTTTTCATTTAAATCAACGTTTGTGACCTAGCCATCTGGATTTTTAAGAAAAATTGAAACTTGTGTTAATCAATCTAACCGTACTTTTTTCTCCATACTAGCTTATTGTTGTATATCGCCCCATAGATTTGAACTTTGTTACTCTTTGATCTGTCAAAGCGACTGCGACTTACAAAAAGCCATGAACTGTTGACTGTGTCCAGTTGTTGTTTTAGTTTTAACTTAGAAGAAGTATTACCAAAGAATGGATGACCCAAGGTGGTGAGAAGACATACGCTGTTTAGGATAAGTAATATTTTTATTGTTCTCCTAATACATACTACAGTTAGCAACGACCAGCAAAATCTTCACGGTGAGGGAACACACTAAAGACAAAATGAAAAAAACATTGTAGTAGACAGGTATTTACCCCTCTCTCAAAAAATAAATTTGATGACAACATCTTAGAGAATAATGTTGCATCTTTTTCTAATACTAGGCCTATATAAGCCAAAAAAAGTGTTATGTAAATGTATGTCATTTGCCAATGATTGGGCAACACAACCTGTTGCCTTTCAAATATGTAGATCATTCTCCTAGTGCCAAAAAGACTACCTACACACAGTCTAGATCATCACTGTATAGTAGAAATAAAATGTGAGACACATATAAAAATCTTTTAATTTAATTTCAACAGTAAGCAGAAACAGACAAAATTAATTTTAATATATATTATTTAACCCAATAGATCTCAAATATTATCATTTCAACACATAATCATTATCAAAATTGTTAGCGATATAGTTACCATTCTTTTTTCCTACTAAATCTTGAAATCTAGTGTACATTTCACACTGACAGCTTATCTCAAAGCAAACTAGCCATGTGTGCAGTGCTCTATAGCCACACGGTTGCTGTGGCTGCCATTCTGGACAGCACAGGTCTAGATAGAAGGAATCTCTCCAAACCAGAGAGCCATCAGTAGAAAGGGAGGCATGGGAAGGAAAGGAGAAAAGATGAAAACTGGTGAGAGGAAGAAAAATGGATATAAAGGAGGTGAAAGGAATGAGAAAATAAGAAAAAGATAAATGAAAGACAAGAAAGGGGGTCAACCTAGAGGGGTGGGAAAGGGAGGATGGGAGGGAGACACAAGAGGGAGGAGATATGGGGATGTATGTATATGTATAGCTGATTCACTTTGTTATACAGCAGAAACTAACACACCATTGTAAAGCAATTAAACTCCAATAGAGATGTTAAAAAAAAAAAAAAGGGGGTCAACATTTTCTGAACACTTGCAGGGTGCCCACCGTTGAGTATTACGGGAAGTGCTCAAGTGCTCAGAAGCTACTTGGCAACAATCTTCAGCATCCTCTGTGTCCTTAAGTAAGAACATCACATATGAAGTGAAGTATTATTACTGGTGGTGACTCAGTAAATTAGAAAATTACTTAACACTCAGTCGTGGGAAGATGTTATTCTGGTTCACACGCTGATAGTATGGAGATGAATCTGCCTCTGGCGTGGAAAGTATACCACTGAGAGGGCTGCATTTGAGAGAAACTGTTTCTCACACTTCTTTTTCTCCTTCCAAAAACCAAGACACAATACCAGACATCTCCTCAGATTGAATCCAGACTCATGAAGTTGCTCTGCAATGGGAATAAAAAGGGAAGATGATGAAGAAGAAAGAAAAAAGAACTCTATCTATAATTTTAGGGAGTAAGGGGATTCTTGGGCTCACCCTGAATTTGTAGGTAAGAAACAGATGAAAATTGGGCATATATCAATACACAGAACTGTCATACAAACTACCTCTTTTAAGCATTGTGTAATGGTGCAGCTTCTTCCCCTATTTGAGTTGGGGAGACAGGCCAGGCTTCTGCTTTAGATCTGGATCTATGGGACTTTGGCTGATCTTGGGAGTAGGCAGAACTGACCTTCAGCTGCAAGGCACAAAGAATGTGGTAACTGAAGAGTTTTCTCTAAGTGAAGATGGTCCAGAAAGCAAGAGAAAATCCAAAGCTTCAACACCAAGTTGGAGAGTAAGACAAGAATCTAAAGCAGAGGTTGGCCAAAGTACTATGCAGGTGAGAAGCAGACTCATACGGTGGAGTCTGGAGGCCGTTGTACACATGTGGAGAGACCTCTGGCTGAGCCTATAAGGGGAAAGACCTTGCAAAGGATATCATACCATGTCTCCATGGCAGTTTAGTGGATGATATGTGAATTACTGGCAAAAATATTAAGTACTAGTATTTTATAATTAGATTTTATATATTCACCAGATAACTTAATAATAGTCCCAATACATCTGCCAGACATATACTTTAAATGCCCCACACAGATGAGTTGCAGTGAGTGGAACAGACCAAAATTTTCCATCCTAATTTAATTCAGGCCTGACATCTGGGTAGGGTCTCTATGTAGGATTAGCGCATTATAAATCCATGTTGTTTTTGCTTGTTCCCTCAACTGGAGCTATGCTCTTTATACCCCCATCCAGCTTTGAAATGTGGAGGCCCTTTCCTTTCTCAGACCACCCCAATTCCAATGGAACAAGATGAAGCACTCCAACCCAATGGAACCACTGCCTTTAAAAAATACTTGAGGCACTATTCATAATAAATATGGAGGGTTTTCTTTGGGGGCGCTCTATTCCTTTCTTTCAGAGTTATTTATATTTGCTCTTTTTACTTTTGTAAACCTTTCTAACTCACCTCTTTGTTTTCTACTTATTGAATCAAGTTTGAAATTTTTTCCTGGAAGTCTTCAGATATTTGCTGCATTTCTTCTTGGTGAGTAGCAAGGAACCCTGTCACTCTGGTTGCCACAGACCACCGATGGCCTGTAGTTGTCTTGTTGTGCTACTCTTGGGAAGGGCGAAGGCTTTAGAAACCAGCCCTCTAATAAAATGCAAGTTCTATACCATGCCTGAAATCTGCTTTGAGGATGCCTAAGAAATGCTATCACTTAGACCTGCACAAGACTTGGTGCAGACTACCTGAAGGAAAAGCCTGGCTCTGCTCCCAAGCCATCATGAAACCAACACGTGTTTCCAAACACAGAAGAGTGAGAAAAAATAGTAATGTTCTGTGTGTTCTTAGAGTTTACTTTTTGGGGGGTGGTTGTTTTTAAATGTTACCATTTGGTTTCTTTAATTACCTTATGGGAATGAAGGACTAGAGGTGGGGAGTGGGGTGGAGGGAAGAAAATGAAGAAGAGTCATGCAAAGCCAGGAAAGAAGCTGAAGAGAACATGTAAGGCAAGGCGGAATGGTGAGGGATTGAAAACATGGAATGAAGTCATGATTTCAAATCCTGGCTTTCACATTCTCCAGCTGGGTGACTTGGACAAGCTACTCAATTCTTTAGACTTGTTCCCTCAGTTGTAAAGTGGGACTAATAATCAAATCTAGCTCATGAGATTGTTGGGTGAACTAATTTAAATAACGTGTGTTAAGCAATTAGCAAATGTCTGGTATATAGCGATCACTAAATGGTACAAATTATTGTCACAATTAGTAGTAGTGCTGCAGATGGAATTAAACAGAATGAAATAAAATCAATGCTTACTTCATTCTACTCATTCTATTTCTACCGTTTTACATGTTGATTTTCTCTATTTGGGGTCCAGGGAGAGATGTGGCAGTGGAAATTGGATGGGTAGAAAATACTTTCAGAGAGCAAACTTACAAAGTCATGCAACAAGTACCATGGAGCCACACCACAACTTCCAGGAATAGAACTTAGAAAAAAATAATAATTATTATTATAAGAACATATCTCTTGGCAATCACCCCTCTAAGATTTTGAACCAGGACTTTCATCTTTCTTTTTATAAAATAGAAGTAATAATAATTTACAGACCTGTTTTCCATTTGCTAAATCTCCATCCCTGACACTATTATCTCTCCCATCCTCAAGCTTATCTCTCTCAACAGCTGGGACTTGTTAGGGCCCAGGGTGACTATTCTGGAGGTAGATGAACTTCCATTAACCCTGACCTTGGCTGCCTCTACCTTGTGGTAAACTATCTGAACAAAACTGAACTGGGTAAGGATGGGAGGCAAGAAGGCTAAAAAAAGAATCTTGATCCTTTTCCAGAAACTCTGCTTTTTCAAGCAAGAGCAAATCTGAATACAATTTATTCAGATACTAACAATTGAAGCAATGGTTTTCTGACCTTTGAGGAAGGGGTTGTATTGTTCCAGCTAAAGAAAAGTAGTCTACCGCCTCCCACTCCGTGAGTCTGAGAGCAGTGGGCCTAGCTGGGTGTGAATGTCCTGTCCAAACTGACTGAAGCAGTTAATATCTTTTGCTTCAGTTATTTGGCAAAGTCCCAGCTCTTTTTTTTAAGGTGTTCTTTTTCTAGCAGCACCAGTTATGTGTTGGAAAACCTAAATGAATAGAGATAAAGCTAGATGAGGCCAACTGTCAGGGAAGAGGCAGGCCAATCATCCACAAATGTGCTCAATTAAATTTTTAATTCACACATTTACACACAAACATCTATAGTATGTGACCCACCAGAAGGTGCTCTTATGAACTTCTACCACATGTGAGAGTAACATAATAACTATCTTTACCTAACAAAGTAAACATGTTTCTGTATAATATAATATGCACAAAATGATACGTATATATGTGTATGTATATTTCACATATTACAGCAAATTCTGAAATATATTTAGAATATACCTAGAATGTAAGCTTCATGAAGCAAGCGTTTGTCCATTTCTTCATAGAAGATACTCAACAAATCTTGTAGAATGAGAGAATGCATATGTAATAAATTATTTCTTTTGATCCTCTGGGCAACTCTATGAGTTAGGAATGAAAAGGAATATTACTGTCAGCATGTTGTAGTTGGAGGATTCCTAGTGGCTTGGCCAAGGTCACCAGCTAGAGAGCAGCAGAGTCAGATTAAAGCCAGGTTAAATGGCTTCTCCTCCCAAGCTTTACAGTGAATAGATCTAACTTCTGCTATGTGAGAAAACAAAAGTTGTTTGTTTTCTTCTTTACCAAGTAATGGGCTAAATTCATTTCACCATCTATACCTTAATTTCTTGCATCAGGTTTATCTGGAGCCTGGGGTTGAGAGATTACTGTCCAGTTCCTCAAGCAGTTTTCATTCTTCTCCACTTCTGAGCCAATCCAGAACCCCCAGGACCCCCCACTGCTTTTCCTTTTCCCCCTTCCACTGTCTTCCCCGTTTTCTTTGCTTTTGTTTCTCTGTCTTCCCTTCTCCTCCACTGACGCAAGCAACTACTAAATAAGAGAAAGTAAACACATTCTCTTGGTGGGAAAGAACCACTTGGAATCCTTTCTGCTGCTTCAAGCCCTGAGATATCTTCCTCATAAGCACAATGAAAAGAAATGAAAAGTAAGGCTCCATTTACAGGAAAGGAGGGAAAGCTTCGTTGACACACCAGTCACTACAAACACACACATGTGCCCGCACGCGCACGCACACACCCCCTTAATCCTTAAAAAACCTTGATCTTGGAGAGAGATGTTTGGATTTTGAGTGAATCATTAGCTTCCTATTTTTTTCCTCTTTCCACCAAACATGAAGAACACTGGATAATGTGTCCAGTCAGTGGTTTTTTTTTATTAACCATTGGATATTGAAAATAAAATAAAATAAAGCCCACGAGGTGTATCCACATAGCCACTGGGGAGATAAAGAGATGATGGACAAGAATTGAGGATTTTCTTGAAAACATTTCTTATTTTAGGGGAAAATCACTGTCTCGGAAAATCACGGTGTTCGCGAGCATGAATGCCCACTTAGTATTTCGCGTGTTCAGTTTCTTGCTTCCAGGCCCTCCTGGCCAAATTTACTGCCCATGGCTGAAGAAAGGATTTTTTTTTTCCCCATGAAACTTGTTTTGGCTTGAAGTAAAGTTCAAATAATATTTACCAAGATTATTAAAAAACTCTAAAACTTTTTTCTTCTTCAGCATTCGGGGATGGAATGTCAGAGAGTGTTGACATTAATTTTTAAATTAATATTTTTGGAAGACTGTTCTTTAATAAAAGATCAAATGATTACCACAATGCTAGAAATGGGCGGCTGATTGGTAACAATCCTTGTCAACAGCAAAGTGCAGAACCTAATGTAAGCTCTCCCATGGGTTTGCGCACAATGGAAATACAAATTATTTTCCTAAATTAAATTTTTTGAATTTTCATTCTAGCTCATCTTCAGCTCTAAGGCTGAAATGCTGACCTCAAAAACATTTTTGTTTTTAGCAGGAGAAAGAGCATTTCTTAACTGAGCCATATATTCTACATAAATTCTCCATCACCACATGCTAAAGAATTCTGTCACGGCCCACTAGACAATCAGAAAAGACTCCTAAATAACAGATTTTCCTGACTTCCTTCGTTTCAACATGAAGCTAAGGCAATAAAGAAGGGAATGAGCAATACAACATTAAAGATTTTTAATTATTAACTTTATAGAATGATGGTACAACAGACGGTAGTTCTGTTTTTAATGTCTTTTACTCTAAAATAAGAAGTTGGCACTTTAAAAAAAGAGAGGGAGAATGAGCTTTCTTCAAACAAACCTGGATTACCGTTGAAGGTCTACCACTCGGCAGTGTGACCTCAGGAAATTAACTCCTCTTGGCCTCAGTTTTCTCACTTGAAAAATTAATATAATAAGAATACCTTTCTCTCAGAGTGATTGTATCAGCACTTCCAATCCTCACATTTTTTTTAACTTTATTGGAGTATAGTTGATTAACAATGTTGTGTTAGTTGTACAGCAAAGTGACTCAATTATACATATACAGGTATCTATTCTTTTTCAAATTCTTTTCCCATTTAGGTTGTTACATAATATTGAGTTACAGCACAGAGTTCCCTGTGCTATACGGGAGGTCCTTGTTGGTTAGCCATTTTAAACATAGCAGTGTGTACATGTCAATCCCAAACTCCCTAGCTATCCCAATCCTCACTTTTTAACTTTATTTTTCCCTATGAAAGTTAGCATTGTATAAAATACTCTATATTAGTTACTTAGCTTGGTTAATTGTCTATACACGCCCCCTCCCATTAGAATGTAAGACCCAGGTGGGCAGTGACTTTGATTACTCACTGCTGTATCCTATCCAGACCACAGTAGAAACTCGGTAACTATTTATTGAATGTCGAATAAATGAAAGTCCCCAGCGCAGTGGTGGTGTGTAAGACCCCTTTCCTCCAAGCACACCAATGAACCCACTCCTGTCATTGTGAGGATGTGGGGAATTTAATCTGATGGAGACTTTCCAAGAGGACTGTGCTTGTTTTTCTTCCATCTTCCTCCCTCTCCCGCTTTTTGTCACAGCACACCTGGTGGAGAACACTCCTTTCTCTTCCTGCTTTCCTTAGCAGTCACGTCTCCCACACCTATAGACTTGCCCTGGAAGATTCTCAATCAGGATTGAACCATCCTGGGAATAAAGTGAGCTAATCTGGCAGCTTGGCAGATCAAGTGGCCTCATCTGACCTGAGCTTCCCTCTCTTGACTTTTTTTTCTCAAAAGCGATATTCTCAATTTCTCAAGATAAGATAAGGGTTTTCTTTGCCATTCTTAAAGCTGGGTCTTGTGTTCAGGTCTAGAGACCATCTGCCCTGATTTGATGCATTTGCCTGAACCCCACAAACCAGGGACAGGCATCAGAAATGTCCACAAAGTTTAACCTCCTAGGAAGGGGACCGGCTAGCTCCTGTTTTTACTGGAGTAGAGCTGGGGTGACTGAGAATGGAAGTAAAGCAAAGAGAACCACCAGAGGAGGTACAGATCTCAAAATATTAATAAGTTTTAAAACCAAGGTCAAAATCTGTTCTCCATTCCTGAAATCAGTCATTTAAAAAAATTCTAGGCTTCCCTGGTGGCTCAGTGGTTGAGAGTCCGCCTGCCGATGCAGGGGACACGGGTTCGTGCCCCGGTCCGGGAAGATCCCACATGCCGCGGAGCGGCTAGGCCCGTGAGCCATGGCCGCTGAGCCTGTGCGTCCGGAGCCTGTGCTCCGCAACGGGAGAGGCCACAACAGTGAGAGGCCCGCATACCGCAAAAAAAAAAAAAAAAAATTCTAAAGACCCAAGCCTTATCTCATGGTGGACAAAACCAGTACCCTAACTTCCCTCTCTCATTTCAAGATGAAAAGATTATACGCTTTGGGAATCTGGGTTGGCATCCTGAATTTCCACCTATGGGCATTTGTACAATCTTGAAAAAATTGCCATTTACTCACGTAAAATGAGATAGTAACACCTATCTTTTAGGATTATTATAATAATTCAATGAGTTAATGCTTGTGATGCATCAGTACCGTGCTTGGTACACAGTAAGCATTCTGTAAATGTTCATTTGCTTCCCCTTTTCTTACTTACCTGGGCCACCTCTCTTATTAATTATGTGAACCTAGTAATTTATTGAACTTCCCTAAGTCTCAGGTTCCTCAGTTCTAAGATGGGGGGTAATTCTTACTTCCCAGGTGACAGTAAATGAGAAAACATTACTGTTCCAGCTACAGAGCCTAGCATTTTTACAAGCACTAATACAAGCAGCTACTCTTACTATGACCTACCATTTACTAGGCGCCTGTTTTGTGTCACGACCAAAGGACTTGTCCCCTAGGCACTTTAAATGCATGACCTTGCTTATCTAATCTTCAAAGCAAGTCTCACTGTGAGGTAGGCATTCTTATATTTATATCAGAGATGAAGAAACTAAGACCCAAAAAGTCAAGTAACTTGGTCAGGATTACACAGATAGTAAGTGTCAGAGTTGGTATTTGAACTCACGTCTTCTTGACTTCAAAGTCTGTGTCTATAACTATGTCGTAGTGACTACCATATTATTATTATTCAGTAATTATCAGTCTTTATTATCATCTATTCTTTCTCTCCATCTTTGCTAGATCTGACCTACTCTATCCAACACATCAGTCCCCAGGGTCCAACCACATCACCTAAATAGTCTATGCCCTAATGGCTTGCAGGCCCTAGAATACCAAGTCCAAGGGCATCTGGGGCTGGAGAACAGGTTGCAGGCTACACTGTAACTGTTTGCTTCTTGGCTTTGCATCTTCCGTGTAAATGCCCTTTCTTGCTTTGGAAATATGTAACAGCAGAAGAACATGCAGAAGCCAAACAGTCGTCTTCTAAATGCCTGCAGAAGGGTTAGAAATTCAGATAGCAGCAAAAATCTTTAGCAGGTAAGAGTAACATAAAGTTATAGCAAACGTCATTCAGAGAGCAAAGTATCAGCTAACTGGAGAAGGGGGTTGAGCGACAGGATACAGGAGTCCCAGGTTGGCCAGGGGAGCCAGGTTAATGCTGGTAGGGAGCAGCATAGGCATGGCATGTAGTGGGTACTCAATAAATACTAGTTGGACAGATGGAGAAGAGAAACCATGCTTATTACATCAATTGACGAGCATTAATTCTTAAAATCACAAATATGGAACCTAGGCCCTTTGCGTGATGGTCAGATCCTGGAGGTGTCCCATCCTGAACTCCCCTCATTCAGATATTATCAACCTTTCCCAGAGTTCTCAAAGTGGATAGTTGTGGCTCCTCTGTCCATGACCCCACTGTTAAAGGGACCTCGGCGAGCATGCATCCTCATTTTGGGCTTCATGGTTAGTCTGTCCCAGAGTTTCTAGGTCATAAGTGGGGTTCAAATGACCAGGGTAACATGAGAGATGGCAAGGAGGGACCAAGGCAGGGCCACGTCCATTAGGGATGGAATGCTTGACATTACTGACTGTCCTAAAAAGTCCTAACAGGTTGTCACAGTACATCCAACTCTCATCCTTCAGTGCTGCATAAGATCTAGAAAGAGGGGACGGGAAAGATTGCCTTCTCAGAGAGAGAGGCTGAATGCCAGAACCTTCCCTTGGCTGTAGCTATATCCTGGCCATCGAACCTCGTCACCTCTTCACCCTGCTCCCACCTGCAGGCCCCGGGCACACTGTTCCAGATGCTGCATTTTGCCTTGGCAAGACGCATATAAAAGCCTGCCTGGCAGAGGCAGTTGTCTTGGTTTCAAGGCATCCCTGATGCTGGTTCCTGCTGCCTTGTTCCTGACTCTCTCTCCCCACACCCTTCAGCCTTCACCTCATGAACCCAGAGTTTCCTGGCTTCTGCCTAACTCCTGGCTCCAAGATCTCTCATGCTTGCCAGAATCCGGGCACTCCCATATCCAGCCAACTGCCTTGTCTGGCCCTGAGCTTTCCTTCCAGGCTACCCCTGGCTCTTCTGGTCTTGTTTCTCAATCTCTGGCTCACTACCTCTCAGTCCTTTATAGCTCTGCTTTAATACCTGCTCACCCAGCAGCCGAGACTTTGCGTATGCCCCGCACTGATGTTTTTTAAGAAAACTAGTGCAGATAGATCTAGCACCATGACCTTCCTTATTATATATACTCAGGTGAGGATTAAACTA
The DNA here is from genome assembly GCF_002837175.3 of Physeter macrocephalus. Lineage (NCBI taxonomy): Eukaryota > Metazoa > Chordata > Mammalia > Artiodactyla > Physeteridae > Physeter > Physeter macrocephalus. The sequence continues at coordinate 75,095,783 of NC_041219.1, read as the reverse complement.
GAGGTGATGCTAAGAGCTTTCTTTGTGTTAAGGGGCCCAGGAGGAATATTTTGGGAAGCAGATCCCCAGACTTTGAGGTCTTTGTAGGGAAGGCCTCCCATCAACCCGCCCTCTTAAAGGAACTTCCATGTTAGAGCAAAAACCAGGCAGAAAAATTTAGGACTAAATTCATTAGCACCAGCTTTCAGACCTCCTGATTTTCTCACCACCACTCTCTGCAACAACCGTCAAGAATTTTAACATTTTAAATATTTCTCCCACTCTCTCGTTACATATTCATTAATTCTTTGATTCATTTAACATACATTCTTTATGTTCTCAGACATGCATGATTTATGGCATAAAATCATTTGTTTAAAAGAACATTTCATGGAGGAAAAACAGAAATTGTCATTGAATCAACATTTGATTGCGTTTGGGGAATTCTGATGTCAAGATACAGGGGCACATCCGGAGAGAGACACTTAGGGTGAAAAGTACACAATATATCCATTTTTACATGACAAGGCACAGCTTAGCCATCGCAGTGCTTCCTGAACTTTTAACGTCCTGGCACACCTAGAAAGTGGCAATGCTATGAAGGACGGTGGGGTAAAGGGAAAAGGCTACTTGCAGCAGAATTGGACATAATTGCACAGGTCCTCTGCTGCCCCAGACCCTGGCCAGCTGCCTCAAGGGTGAGGGTGTCAATATCTCAGCACATCTGTAACCCACTGGTGGTACATCCGGGGGCTGTGTCACAGTGATTGGTAAGCACTGACTTCCAGTGAGGGTCATTCCTTTGCTCCTTCAAAATTTTTTTGAGTTCCTATAACTATTTTGCGTGATTGTACCCGTCGATGTTCCAGGAACTTGGGATACACCAGTGAACCAAATAAAGAAAGATCCCTGTCCCCATGAGCTTTAATTCTAATGGAAGGAACCATAATAAGTATAATAAATAAATAGGTGCTATAGCTGTGAGAAGGGGTAAGTGCTGTAGAATAAAGGAGCAGGGCAAGGGGACTGGGAGTCGGGGGGGACAGAGCAGTTGCTGAGTGAAATACGAGTTTCAGGGTGGGCCTTAATGAGAAAGTGGGCAAAGACTTGACGACAGTGAGGGTGTTAGCCGAGTGGATACCAAATGGGGCCGCGGCACTCCAGGCAGCGGAAACAGCCCGAGCAGAGGCGCTGAGGTGGGAGAGTGCCTATGGGTGTTCTAGAAACAGCAAGGAGGCTAGCCTGACTGGAGACAAGAAAGCGAGGGGAGAGACACTGGATCCAGGCCAGGGAGGAAATGAAAGGTCTCTGCTTTTATTTTTTATTTATTTGTGTGGGTGAGTGCGCGTGCGCACACGTGTGTACATTGCAAATGTCTTTCCCTAGTCTGTAGCTATCTATCTTTATTTGGGTTTTGTGTTTTTGTTTGACAGAAATTTTAAGTTTAATATACTCAAATTTATCAACTCTTCAATTTTGGTGTGCAGTTTTTTGTGTCCCTTTTAAAGAAAGTCTTCTGAACAGAATGTTATATTTTATTTAAAAGCTTTAAAGTTTTGATTTTTTTCCCACTTAGATCTTAGTAAGCCTGAAACTGAGATTTTTTTTTTTTTTTTTTTTTTTTTTTCGGTACGCGGGCCTCTCACTGTTGTGGCCTCTCCCGTTGCGGAGCACAGGCTCCGGACGCGCAGGCTCAGCCGCCATGGCTCACGGGCCCAGCCGCTCCGCGGCATGTGGGATCCTCCCGGACCGGGGCACGAACCCATGTCCCCTGCATCGGCAGGCGGACCCTCAACCACTGCACCACCAGGGAAGCCCTGTAACTGAGATTCTGACATGATAATAAGCAAAGGTTTTATGTTATTTTTGTTCCACAAGGATAAGCAATGGTTTCATTTTTCCTTATTGATTAGTCCATGTCTCCCTCCATTGATTTTTAATGCTACCCTGTCATTTGTCTCTACTTTTTTTCTTTCCATTCTCTTTTATTTTATTGAAGTACAGTTGATTTACAATGTTGTGTTAGTGTCTGCTGTACAGCAAAGTGATTCAGTTATACATATTTGTACATTTTTAAACTCTTTTCCATTATGGTTTATCATAGGATACTGAATATAGTTCTCTGTGCTATGCAGTAGGACCTTGTTGTTTATCCATTCTATATATAATAGTTTACATCTGTTAACTCCAAATTCCCACTCCATCCCTCCCCTAACCCTCTCCCCCTTGGCAACCCCAGTCTGTTCTTTTTTTTTTTAACATCTTTATTGGAGTATAATTGCTTTACGATGGTGTGTTAGTTTCTGCTTTATAACAAAGTGAATCAGTTATACGTACACATATGTCCCCATATCTCTTCCCTCTTGCGTCTCCCTCCCTCCCACCCTCCCTATCCCACCCCTCTAAGTGGTCACAAAGCACCGAGCTGATCTCCCTGTGCTATGCAGCTGCTTCCCCCTAGCTATTGTTTTTACATTTGGGAGCGTATATATGTCCATGCCACTCTCTCGCTTCGTCAGTTCTTTATGTCCGTAATTCTGTTTGCCTCGACTTTTAGATGAAAGATATTCTTGGTCTTACCCAGCAGGTCACCCAAAGGCAGAACATTGTCTGCCCTTGCCCTACTGTCTTACCAATTAGGACGCTGAAAGAAACTATGGAATAAGTGATTTTTTTATAGTAAAGGGGCAAGAAGAAAAGCAGCAAAGCATGAAGGGCTTGAAAACTGACTGAACCAAATTCATATAGTAAAGATGCTTTATGACGGGGCATGGCCCGTCTCAAACACCAAGGGGAGGTGGCCAATCCCCTCGCCAGCCCTGCAGACTGTTCTGTCTGCTGACATCCCACGCAACCCTGTGACTGCCCACCTCTCACTGAGGAACCAAGTCCACTACAGAAGGAAGTCTTCTCGACATGACGGGGCTGGAGCAGGTGGACAGTTACATTACATATGGAAGGAAACAGAAAAGAAGGCTGCAGCATCCGGACCCACTGGGTGAAAATCCCACCCAGCAAACCATTATTTCCAAGTTTCTGCTCCCTTGCCTAAGCTCCTTATTCATTTTTTTTTTTTTTTTTTTTGCGGTACGCGGGCCTCTCACTGCTGTGGCCTCTCCCGTCGCGGAGCACAGGCTCCGGACGCGCAG
>NC_041219.1:75088043-75092393 GCF_002837175.3 Physeter macrocephalus | reverse complement strand
GGATCTTCCCGGACCGGGGCACGAACCCGCGTCCCCTGCATCGGCAGGCGGACTCTCAACCTCTGCGCCACCAGGGAAGCCCCCTCCTTATTCTTAAATAGAGCGACGTATAACTCTAAGATGATGACTGAGCGTCAACAGTTTAATTTCTTGAAAGGTGCAAATGAACTTCCACTTTACACCTTCTTCTACTGCTCCCCCCAGCGTCCTGTCCTGAGGCTGAGGGCACATCCCCAGTTCAGTGCTCTCAGCCCCCAAAGCTCGCGTTCCCCTCCATGAGAGCAAGGGAGCTAAAAGGGGCCCAGGAGGTTTTTCTCCCCATGTGAAACCAACTGGTAGGGTCATGAAATCTGGTCAGGTTTCTGTCACTCAATTCGGAAAAGGCAAACAGCTCTGAGCAGAGGCGCGATGACAAGAATGCCACGTTCATTGGTGCCCCAGGCCCAGCGTTTGCCCGCCGGCAGTGTCTGGGAAGGAAGCACGATGCTTACGGCATTTATAGTTTCCATGCTGTGGTGAATTTGGAACCTTCACCCAGCTCAAGACAGAATAAATTTACTCCAGCACAAATCTCTTGATCATTTCTCCTTCAAATGTGGGAAAACAGCACTGAGAATGTGGAAAGTGTAGAGCACATCATAAATCCAGGGACACAGGAACTCAGAAAGCTGCAGGAGGCACATAAAGGAAGCACTGTGCTTTAATATGATTTTCTGTTGAAAATCGACATGTGTGGTTTCGGACAAAGGCCTTTTAGTGTGAAGGAGAGAAGGTTCAGTGTTTCTCTTTTTGAAAAGCAGAGGAGTGTCTGGGAGAGACAGTGAAGGGATGTGCTCTGGGGTGGAATCTAAAGGAAACTAAAAATAAAACGACCCATACTTTCGAATAACTGCCCTGAGGAAATAGGACCATGTAGCCGGCTTCCCAGGATGTGAGCCTGTGTCTTCCCGTGCCAGTGACTTCTGTCCTGCTGCGTTATATTTGAATGGAAACAGGTGTCTATTGATAAAATCCCCAAGTCGGGTCCACGCGGGTGGGATTATTGACTGTCATTTAAAATGTCCCTGTTCCCCTTGCTCCTTCCGTCCAACATAGGAAGGATGATCAGAGCTGCACATTTTCTGGAAGTATTTTGTTATAAAATTCTATTTTGTTATAGAAAGATTCTGAGGTAGACAGCATGGTGGATATGAGCACAGAGCGACCCACACTGCCTGGGCTTGAATTCTTACTCTGCTGCATATGGTACCAGCTGTGTAGTCTTGGGTAAGTTACTTAACTTCTCTGGGCCTCAGTCTCCTCCTTCATAAAAAGGGATTGATAAGAATCCTACCTCTCTGGGTTGTTGTGGGAACTGATTTAGCAAATATATGGAAAGTACTTAGTATATACTGACTCATAGGGTTATATCATGTTTAATATTCTTAATCAATGAATCCTCTTTTTTTTGAACATCTTTATTAGAGTATAATTGCTTTACAATGGTGTGTCAGTTTCTGCTTTATAACAAAGTGAATCAGCTATACGTATACATACATCCCCATATCACCTCCCTCTTGCATCTCCCTCCCACCCTCCCTATCCCACCCCTCTAGGTGGTCACAAAGCACGGAGCTGATCTCCCTGTGCTATGCAGCTGCTTCCCACTAGCTTTTTTTTTTGAATTTTATTTTATTTATTTTTTTATACAGCAGGTTCTTATTAGTTATCCATTTTATACACATCAGTGTATACATGGCAATCCCGATCTCCCAATTCATCACACCCTCCCCCACCCCCCTGCCACTTCCTCCCGTGGTGTCCATACGTTTGTTCTCTACATCTGTGTCTCAGTTCCTGCCCTGCAAACTGGTTCATCTGTACCATTTTTCTAGGCCCACATATATGCGTTAATATACGATATTTGTTTTTCTCTTTCTGACTTACTTCACTCTGTATGACAGTCTCTAGATCCATCCATGTCTCTACAAATGACCGAATTTCGTTCCTTTTTATGGCTGAGTAATATTCCATTGTATATATGTGCCACGTCTTCTTTATCCATTCATCTGTCGATGGACACTTAGGTTGCTTCCATGTCCTGGCTATTGTAAATAGAGCTGCAGTGAACACTGTGGTACATGACTCTTTCTGAATGATGGTTTTCTCAGGGTATATGCCCAGTAGTGGGATTGCTGGGTCGTATGGTAGTTCTACGTTTAGTCAATGAATCCTCTTGATAGCCTGACCTTGAACACTGACTTTTTTGTATCTTGGCTGTCTGTGTTTTAAAAAAGGGGAGGGGGGCTTCCCTGGTGGCGCAGTGGTTGCACGTCCGCCTGCCGATGCAGGGGAACCGGGTTCACGCCCCGGTCTGGGAGGATCCCACATGCCGCAGAGCAGCTTGGGGGGGGAGGGGAAGTGGCTACTCTCAACAGACAGAAAACGATAAATTTTACAAAAGATTAAATCTACTTGTCCCCATTTGAATCAATTTTCTTCTTAACTCTGCTGGCCCCTTGTGGGTTTTGCCCGCATGGCATCCTCTTCTTTTGAGCACAGCACCATGTTCTTGCTTCGAACTCTGGGCTCTTCTGGGTACCTACTGCTTGGGTTTTCTTTCAGAGGCCTAAATGCCCCATTCCCGTCATTCCCGCATCTCTCACCAGTGGAAGGGTGGGCCTGTGACCCAAGCTGGACCCATCATCCTCTCTTTCTCCGGCATTTGTGTCTTGAGCAGAGGGCATCAAGGATTGGGGAATGGCTGAATTGCATCAGGCTGCAGTGCCTCAAGGATCTTGGGCCTTAGTTCCTGCCACCTGGACCCCTAGAGCTGCCCCTATCCTTACGCCTTTCATGACTCCTTTGTTTAGCTTTTCCTGGAGCTACTCCAGATCCTTCCAATAAATTCCTTTCCCCCATGTTAGCCAGAATGTCTCTTTTTTCTCACAACCAAAGACCCTAACTGTGGTCGCCTTCCTTCCTTTGCTGTGGTCTTTCAGTACCTGAGTGCATATATAATTTTACTGCAAGCTCACCACTTTGTTGTTTGTTGTTGTTGTTGATGATGATTTTTCTGGCTCTAAGTAACAGAAAACAAGTTACAAGGAAATGAACGCTCCTGTTCCTTTTGGTCAGGCACACATTTTAAAAAGCTGACAGATATTAGGAATCATGAAGGTCAAAGAAAGGCATGTTGAGAGGTGGGCTACCCTGTATTCTAGCAGTGGTGGAGGTATAAGCAAAGAACTAGCATGCTATGGGCAAAAATGAGAAGAAAGAACTAAGGTGGGTGAAGTGTGAAAATGGCAGCAATGGGGCAACTATTAAAATACCCATCTCTGGGCTTCCCTGGTGGCTCAGTGGTTGAGAATCCGCCTGCCGATGCAGGGGACGCGGGTTCGTGCCCCAGTCCGGGAAGATCCCACATGCTGCGGAGCGGCTGGGCCCATGAGCCATGGCCACTGAGGCTGCGCTTCCGGAGCCTGTGCTCCACAATGGGAGAGGCCACAACAGTGAGAGGCCCGCGTACAGCAAAAAAAAAAAAAAAAAAAAAAAGAAAAGAAGAAGAAAATGGCAGAAAGGAGAGCCGAAGCAAAAAAAAAAAAGATGGATGGGAATGTGTGAGCACCAGTTAGAACCAGACAGTGCCTGCTAACTCAGAACCTCCTGGCCCGCGTCTGGGTGAGGAGCCTCTGTTGGTAGTGTGGACCCTCTGGTATCTGGGCCATGAAGAGAGAAAACCTCTCCATTAATGAATGACCCAGATATTTGTAATAATGGCAGTGAAATATTAGCCATGCTTGGTTTAGTGGAGATTTCTAGAGCATTAGCATTAATATTATGCTTTTACTCTACTTAGTACTGTCTAAAACCTTAATGTTTCAGAAAACCCAGGAGACCACTGGATTTTCTCCTGGCCCACCAATAGGTTCTCTCAACTTATCTTGGCATAACATCTGAGACAAGGACCCAAAGTGAAGGTTAGAAGAAAAATAGCCATACAAAGAGCAAGAAATACAGCAAGATTAATTAGAGGATGCAGGGCCCACATCCCATTTTGCTGGGAATCTGGTCCAAATAGAGTGGGCCAAATTAGGCCCCAGGGAGGCCCAAACTGCCAAGGAACAGATGTTCTTTTATCCTTTTAGCGTGAAGACAAGTCCCCCTCATGGAATGGCATGAAGCATGGGCAATGTGGTATATCTTCTAATTATTAATGATGCACATGGTATACACAAACTCACCTTATCGTGCCATTGAAATAGTTACGTGGGTTATAAGCTTAATTTAAGATATTTTTCCCCTAAATGCTTTTCAGTGTCTCTCTCTCTCTCTCTCCCTCTCTCTCACACACACACACACACACAC
>NC_041219.1:75083862-75086484 GCF_002837175.3 Physeter macrocephalus | reverse complement strand
GCGGGCCTCTCACTGCTGTGGCCTCTCCCGTCGCGGAGCACAGGCTCCGGACGCGCAGGCTCAGCGGCCACGGCTCACGGGCCCAGCCGCTCGGCGGCACGTGGGATCTTCCCGGACCGGGGCACGAACCCGCGTCCCCTACATCGGCAGGCGGACTCTCAACCTCTGCGCCACCAGGGAAGCCCCCTCCTTATTCTTAAATAGAGCGACGTATAACTCTAAGATGATGACTGAGCGTCAACAGTTTAATTTCTTGAAAGGTGCAAATGAACTTCCACTTTACACCTTCTTCTACTGCTCCCCCCAGCGTCCTGTCCTGAGGCTGAGGGCACATCCCCAGTTCAGTGCTCTCAGCCCCCAAAGCTCGCGTTCCCCTCCATGAGAGCAAGGGAGCTAAAAGGGGCCCAGGAGGTTTTTCTCCCCATGTGAAACCAACTGGTAGGGTCATGAAATCTGGTCAGGTTTCTGTCACTCAATTCGGAAAAGGCAAACAGCTCTGAGCAGAGGCGCGATGACAAGAATGCCACGTTCATTGGTGCCCCAGGCCCAGCGTTTGCCCGCCGGCAGTGTCTGGGAAGGAAGCACGATGCTTACGGCATTTATAGTTTCCATGCTGTGGTGAATTTGGAACCTTCACCCAGCTCAAGACAGAATAAATTTACTCCAGCACAAATCTCTTGATCATTTCTCCTTCAAATGTGGGAAAACAGCACTGAGAATGTGGAAAGTGTAGAGCACATCATAAATCCAGGGACACAGGAACTCAGAAAGCTGCAGGAGGCACATAAAGGAAGCACTGTGCTTTAATATGATTTTCTGTTGAAAATCGACATGTGTGGTTTCGGACAAAGGCCTTTTAGTGTGAAGGAGAGAAGGTTCAGTGTTTCTCTTTTTGAAAAGCAGAGGAGTGTCTGGGAGAGACAGTGAAGGGATGTGCTCTGGGGTGGAATCTAAAGGAAACTAAAAATAAAACGACCCATACTTTCGAATAACTGCCCTGAGGAAATAGGACCATGTAGCCGGCTTCCCAGGATGTGAGCCTGTGTCTTCCCGTGCCAGTGACTTCTGTCCTGCTGCGTTATATTTGAATGGAAACAGGTGTCTATTGATAAAATCCCCAAGTCGGGTCCACGCGGGTGGGATTATTGACTGTCATTTAAAATGTCCCTGTTCCCCTTGCTCCTTCCGTCCAACATAGGAAGGATGATCAGAGCTGCACATTTTCTGGAAGTATTTTGTTATAAAATTCTATTTTGTTATAGAAAGATTCTGAGGTAGACAGCATGGTGGATATGAGCACAGAGCGACCCACACTGCCTGGGCTTGAATTCTTACTCTGCTGCATATGGTACCAGCTGTGTAGTCTTGGGTAAGTTACTTAACTTCTCTGGGCCTCAGTCTCCTCCTTCATAAAAAGGGATTGATAAGAATCCTACCTCTCTGGGTTGTTGTGGGAACTGATTTAGCAAATATATGGAAAGTACTTAGTATATACTGACTCATAGGGTTATATCATGTTTAATATTCTTAATCAATGAATCCTCTTTTTTTTGAACATCTTTATTAGAGTATAATTGCTTTACAATGGTGTGTCAGTTTCTGCTTTATAACAAAGTGAATCAGCTATACGTATACATACATCCCCATATCACCTCCCTCTTGCATCTCCCTCCCACCCTCCCTATCCCACCCCTCTAGGTGGTCACAAAGCACGGAGCTGATCTCCCTGTGCTATGCAGCTGCTTCCCACTAGCTTTTTTTTTTGAATTTTATTTTATTTATTTTTTTATACAGCAGGTTCTTATTAGTTATCCATTTTATACACATCAGTGTATACATGGCAATCCCGATCTCCCAATTCATCACACCCTCCCCCACCCCCCTGCCACTTCCTCCCGTGGTGTCCATACGTTTGTTCTCTACATCTGTGTCTCAGTTCCTGCCCTGCAAACTGGTTCATCTGTACCATTTTTCTAGGCCCACATATATGCGTTAATATACGATATTTGTTTTTCTCTTTCTGACTTACTTCACTCTGTATGACAGTCTCTAGATCCATCCATGTCTCTACAAATGACCGAATTTCGTTCCTTTTTATGGCTGAGTAATATTCCATTGTATATATGTGCCACGTCTTCTTTATCCATTCATCTGTCGATGGACACTTAGGTTGCTTCCATGTCCTGGCTATTGTAAATAGAGCTGCAGTGAACACTGTGGTACATGACTCTTTCTGAATGATGGTTTTCTCAGGGTATATGCCCAGTAGTGGGATTGCTGGGTCGTATGGTAGTTCTACGTTTAGTCAATGAATCCTCTTGATAGCCTGACCTTGAACACTGACTTTTTTGTATCTTGGCTGTCTGTGTTTTAAAAAAGGGGAGGGGGGCTTCCCTGGTGGCGCAGTGGTTGCACGTCCGCCTGCCGATGCAGGGGAACCGGGTTCGCGCCCCGGTCTGGGAGGATCCCACATGCCGCGGAGCAGCTTGGCCCGTGAGCCATGGTCGCTGGGCCTGCGCATCCGGAGCCTATGCTCCGCAACGGGAGAGGCCACGGCAGAGGGAGGCCCGCATACCACCAAAAAAAAAAAAAAAAAAAAAAAAAAAAATCTTTTTCATACGC
>NC_041219.1:75031356-75083113 GCF_002837175.3 Physeter macrocephalus | reverse complement strand
CTTCCGGAGCCTGTGCTCCACAATGGGAGAGGCCACAACAGTGAGAGGCCCGCGTACAGCAAAAAAAAAAAAAAAAAAAAAAAGAAAAGAAGAAGAAAATGGCAGAAAGGAGAGCCGAAGCAAAAAAAAAAAAGATGGATGGGAATGTGTGAGCACCAGTTAGAACCAGACAGTGCCTGCTAACTCAGAACCTCCTGGCCCGCGTCTGGGTGAGGAGCCTCTGTTGGTAGTGTGGACCCTCTGGTATCTGGGCCATGAAGAGAGAAAACCTCTCCATTAATGAATGACCCAGATATTTGTAATAATGGCAGTGAAATATTAGCCATGCTTGGTTTAGTGGAGATTTCTAGAGCATTAGCATTAATATTATGCTTTTACTCTACTTAGTACTGTCTAAAACCTTAATGTTTCAGAAAACCCAGGAGACCACTGGATTTTCTCCTGGCCCACCAATAGGTTCTCTCAACTTATCTTGGCATAACATCTGAGACAAGGACCCAAAGTGAAGGTTAGAAGAAAAATAGCCATACAAAGAGCAAGAAATACAGCAAGATTAATTAGAGGATGCAGGGCCCACATCCCATTTTGCTGGGAATCTGGTCCAAATAGAGTGGGCCAAATTAGGCCCCAGGGAGGCCCAAACTGCCAAGGAACAGATGTTCTTTTATCCTTTTAGCGTGAAGACAAGTCCCCCTCATGGAATGGCATGAAGCATGGGCAATGTGGTATATCTTCTAATTATTAATGATGCACATGGTATACACAAACTCACCTTATCGTGCCATTGAAATAGTTACGTGGGTTATAAGCTTAATTTAAGATATTTTTCCCCTAAATGCTTTTCAGTGTCTCTCTCTCTCTCTCTCCCTCTCTCTCACACACACACACACACACACGCACACACACAGAGTCTTCCTGCTGAATCATAATTGTAGACTAGAGCTCAAGGTAACATTCTCTGCAGCTAGTCTGACCCACTTCTATTGACAATGAGTGCAGGAACTAAAACAGAAATTAGAAACAGCACAGTCAGGAAATGTGCTATATGAAAGAATTTTCATTTTAAAAAAATGACATTCGCTGTTATTTTTAACCTAGCTTTATTTATCACGAGTTCTTAAACTAGATGTACAAATATTTCATTACCGAGAACAAAATTATCTTGTGTTCATGACACACATAAAAGCCATTTTCCCCTTTGAAGGGGAGAAATAATTACCGTGTGTTGAAAGGGAAAAAAATACTCCGCTACATTCTACAGCACAAAAGACAGTCAGAGGGTTGCAATGCCCCTGATTGCCTTCAGATTTCACGTAAGCCTTCTCAGAAGGATGTATATCTGTTCCACTCTTAAGATGCCCAAATTACTCTTTCCCAATAATATGATATTTAATAACTTTTTATTTCTTAGGGCATTTGTCCTTCATTCAAACCTAAATTCATCCTTCTCTCATTATTTTTTCTTACTATCTTCTCTGTGAAATTAAAACATAATAGAGATCTCTATCTACTTATGAACATTTTATATAGAAGAATTATATTAAATGAACATTAATCATGTTCACAGAAATGTCATCTGTTATGCCATATGAACTGGCCTATTTGTTTTATAAATGATTTTTTAATTTTATTATCTCTTTTTACTTTTCTAATTATGGAAAAAGTCAAAACTTACACAAATGGATAGAAGTGTATAATGATGCTCATATACCCATAACCAACTTCAACAAATTATCAACTCATGGATCATTTATAGTCCCACAACCCCTCACCCCCCAAATATTATTTTGGAGTACATCCCATCTGTGATATCATTTCATTAGTAAATATTTCAGTCTCTATTTCTAACGGATAGGGACTCATTTTAAAACATAGTCATAATAAAAGCATTACACCTAAAAGAAGATTAAAAGTCATTTTCTAATTTCATCAAACCGCCAGCCAGCGTCTGCAGTGGACGGTGCCTGGTGCCACCCAGCTCTCCCTTCAGGGTCGAAGGCCTTATTCCTCCAGCTGCTGGGTGTGCTACCAGCTGACAGCCCTCACTATGTTTACCCTTTTCCCTCAAAGTTGTGCACATTTCCCTGGGGCAGGGTTAAAGGCCCACATGCCTCGCCCCAACTTGGTCCTGCTCTGAGGAGCCATCCAGCTGCAGCGCTCCCTGTGGGTATGGCAGAGGCCTGGCTGTAACTACATCTGAGCCCGGCTTCCTCTGTTCAGTCCTGCTGCTTTCCTTTCCCCCACAGGTGTTGGTCCCCGGCGTACTTCCCAGCCAATTCCCTGCTACTAATCTTTGTCTCAGAGTCTACCTTCCAGAGAACCCCACCTGCAGGAGCATTCAAATTTCTGTTGTTTCATAATGTCATTAAAGATACAAATGAACAATCAGACAAAGAGATGACTAGGGCAAGGGGGGAGGGGTGCAGAACTTCCATACCCTCCCTGGGCCTGCCGTCCTCCCAATCTGGAAGCTCCCTTAGCCTCGTTCTTTCTCAGTTTTTATCTAAGTTTCATAACCTGGGCATGACTGATTGAATCATTAGCCTTTGGTGAATGAACTTGATCTCCAGCCACCTTCCTCCCCCTGGAGTTCAGAAGGAAGTGGGGCTGAAAGTTCAAACCCCCAAATCATGTGTTTGGTTCCTCTGTAAGCAGTCCCCATCCTAATTCTATTTAGGGGCCACCAAGAATCACCTCTTTAGCATCACCTCAGATATCGCTGAAAGGTGTTTATAATGAATAACAAAACACACTGCTATCACTCAGGAAATTGCAAGGGTTTTAATAGGCCTGTGCCAGAAACTGGGGACAAATGCCATATAAGTAAATATAAATAAATTTTATACCACAGCTTCCTTCCTTTCTTTCTGATATGACAAGATGTTCTAGGCTCATTTTGTACATTGCCTACCCCAGACTTGGATTCAGACATTTCTACAAGGGGCTGAGGGTCCTTTTAGTGGGATATGGTATTTAGAAACCGCAATCTGCACACAAAGGGGGTCCATTGTTAATGGCTTGGCTACTGTTACTAGGCCTTTTAAGTGGACAAAACTGGGAAAAACTTTTAAGATAAAACTCCTCTTGAATTCAACTGATACCCCTAATTCAAATTTGGGAGTATTTTTATTTACACTCTTGTATCTTTCCAAATGAGAATCCTAGAATTTGATTTAGAATGTCATATAATTACTCATTTGCTTTGTCCCACAATACACATAGAACAGTCTCAGGTAAACTTATGACTCCTGAAAACGATTTATAAAAAGGCTTTCATTCTCCCCTCAGCTTAGGATATAAACTACTAGGGATATACTGTCCAATTGCCAGGTTTTCAGTTACTCAGTACAGCTCTTTCCTGTCAACAACTGAATATACGGTAAGGTTGATTTTGCTTCATTTACTCTTCACTGTCTAGGAATTTTAAACTTAATTTTGTTTTATAATTATATAAAATATTTTCACAGTTTCAAAGTCAAATAAACAAAACAAGGATATTCTAAGAAACCTGGTTTGCATCCCTTTCTCCTCCACTGTATTTTCTCCCATTCCTTATAGATAAAATTTTTTAAATTAGTTATCCTCTCTGCTTTAAACTCTAAATATGTATTAAATATATATATATCCCTTTCTATAAAAATTTTATTCATCCTAATTATAAGAATTTCTAATTTACAGAATTTTGTGGTTTTGCCCTGCTGCAGTGCCCACTTTAGAAGGAGGGAGAGAGGAGAAGAAGAGAGGAAGGGAGAACAAAAGGATGGTGGCATTTATCAAACACTCATCACATACCAGACACATTCCCAGTATATTTAATCTTCACTATAACTCTTAGATGGAGGTATTATAATCCCTATTTTGTAAAGGAAGAAAGTGAGCTATAGAGAGGGTTGTCCAAGGTTACTTGCCCAGCTAATTAGAGACAGAACTGATATCGGGATACAAAATCTTTCTCACTCCAAAGACATGGTCGGTCAAATAAACTCTTTCTCTCAAATATCCCTGACCTTGATTTCTCCCCTTAAGGCTAAAGAATACCCTTTAACATTTATTTTCTCTCCTCCTCCATTCTGAGTGTCCTATGACATAGTGCATTTCATTTCTATTTCCAGGCTCATGGTTTATAGTTTCACATATTTCAGATTTTTTGTTTATAAATAAAAAACAGAGATGTAATACCAACAAGATTTGAAAAGCCCTGCTGGCAAGTATCAGGAGTACCATACCCTTTAGCAGAAGCTTTCAGACTCAGGATAGAAAAGAAATTATGATGGGAGAACAATTCTATTTTTAATTTCAACATTTGAAATCAGTATTTCACAAGATTTTTCTATTTTTCAGGTTACTGATAATATCATGATAATATCATCAGTGTCATTTTAATGTAAAAGAAAAAAATAAACCCAGATTCTTCCCTGTAGGAATTCTTGGCAGCAACAAGAAGGAGAGGGGGGTGCAGTGGGTATGGGTAGCTCTACATATGAATTAGATTTGATCTACATTAGAGGAATACTGCCCAAAAAATTTCCAAATCTATCAGTTCTATGCGTTTGTCTTTAGAGGAGCTTGCTAACAGGCCTTTTAAGATATACACACAGTTTGGCCCCAAACCGAGTTGTATAGTAGTAGGGACTTAAAGTTTTCAGATGGTACCTCAGAGAGAGTGGATGAGGAACTGGGACCTCAAAGCAGATAAAGGGATTGGGAAAATGATCTTGGTAGAGCAAGCACGCCTGACCAAAATGGAGGCAAAGAGGCCTAAGGAAAAGCCAACCCACAGATGCTCTGCTGTGACCCCTGTCCTTGTCCCCCATTTCTCAGCAGCTTTGCTGTGTTGTGCTTTGGGGAAGGAGAGGGAGCTGGAGTTAAAGCTGTATGAACAGAGAGAAGCCATCACAGAGGCAAAGCCATGGGCAGGGGTTGAATGTTCACGCGGAGCAGGGATTGGGGGCCATTTGTCCCCTCAGAGGGGGGATCGGGTACCCCATTCCCCAACTCCCCACCTCGGGCATCCTCAAGAACCCTAGGAAAGGCACTGATCTTCTCACAGTACAGTTTACATGAATATTATAGGAAGGTCGCTCCAGCGAAATCAGAGGGTGAGAACATTAAGACTATAATAAAAGTGGGAGACTGTGAAAAGTACTGTGTCATGGGTTTTTTTGTAATTGAAGATTAAAGCTATAATTATCTTTAAGATTATAATACCTATGATAAAAAAACATTTGTTACTTAAAAAAAAAAGACCAATATTCATTTTCATAACTGGGAGGTACAACTGAATGCCTCTAAAGTACTGTTGTGAAAAGCTACAAACTGATCAATCAAGAGAGACAGGGTCTGAGCACCAGGCGAAGTTCTGGGATGAGGTGGTGGAAGAGGTGAAGACATATAAGAAGTAAATCAAGGCAGTAAATTACTGTATGTTAAGCTCAGTAATCATGCCTCTAAGTACTGGATACTTTAAGTGAGACTGATCCCACCCTTTAAAAATAGAGTCGGCTACAAAGAGCTCAGAAGAAGACCTGCCATAGCTTTCATCCATAGTGTCCTCCAAGGAGAGGGTTTGATTTTTTTTCCTAGTGTATATTTCCTTATCAGAATCAAATGACTCTTAAGGACCCATGTATGTATAGCACTGTACTAGATATTTTATTGATCCAGCAAAGAATAAAATAGATACTTCTTCACCAACTAATGGAGTTATTTCTAAGTATATCTTCAATTCTCAGAAATGTCATCAACTGGAACATGGATGGACACAGAGATTATCATACCAAGTGAAGTAAGTCAGACAGAGAAAGACAAATATCATATGATATCACTTATATGTGGAATCTAAAAAATGCTACAAGTGACCTTATTTACAAAACATAAATAGAATCACAGACATAGAAAACAAACTTATGGTGGGGGGAGGGATAAATTAGGAGTCTGGGATTGTCATATACACACTACTATATATAAAATAGATAATCAACAAGGACCTACTGTATAGCACAGGGAACTCTACTCAATATTCCATAATAACCTATATGGGAAATGAATCTGAAAAAGAATAGATATATGTATATGCATAACTGAATCACTTTGCTGTACACCTCAAACTAATACAACATTGTAAATCAAGTATACTCCAATATAAAATAAAAATTTTTTTAAAGACATATTATTCTAAAAATATACACTTGTGCCCTTAAAAACAAGTGTGGCTATTGGTTCATAGACAGGTCCTTTCATAATTCTAAGGTTTCCAACAGTAAAAAAAATCTCTTGTTGTTGGTTATGAGGTAACTGCCATAATGTATTTTCTATTTTGCTTCATGACAGTTAAATTCGTATCATGACATATCCATATATTATTATTTAGGCCATTCCAAGTCATCAGAGCCCTCTCTTCAAAAGGACTAATCATCTATTTTTATAACTATTCTTTAAAATAATTTAATATATCTTGACAATATTTTTCTTCAGCTATCTAAGTCAAATTCCATCTTTGTCTCCTAGAATTGGACAGCTAGTTTAATAGCATGAGTTAACATTCAAGGGATAAATAAATGGCATACTGTCTTGACATAAGAATCTTTATTTGGCATGAAGAAGTGATAAATATAGGCTAAAAATGAAATTTTCCTCATGTAAAAATTAGCCTAAAAGTTTGAAGGGACATTGTAAATCACTGAATATTATTCCTACTTAATGAAGGAACATTGTATATAGTATGGATGGCAATTAATAAATGCTTTTATTTAACCATTTACTTGTTAAACAAATATTTATTGATCACCTGCTATGTGCTAAACATCATGCCATTTGCTGGGGAAAGATAATAATGAGCAAAAAAAGACATGGTCCTTTCTTTTCTGGAGATTACAGTCTAGAGAGTAGAGAGAGACAAAAATGTAAGACTGTGACAAGTGCTGTAAAGGAAAGGTACCTGGTGCTGTGAAAACCTAGACTGGGGAGGTTTGATACAAGGAGGATGGAGAAGCTGTCTCGGAAAATAGTGCTAGAGGGACGTCCCTGGTGGTGCAGTGGTTAAGAATCCGCCTGCCAATGCAGAGAAGCTGTCTCAGAAAATAGTGCTAGAGGGACGTCCCTGGTGGTGCAGTGGTTAAGAATTCGCCTGCCAATGCAGGGGACATGGGTTCAATCCCTGGTTCGGGAAGATCCCACATGCCATGGAGCAACTAAGCCCATGCGCTACAACTACTGAGCCTGTGCCCTAGAGCCCGAGAACCACAACTACTGAGCCCATGAGCCACAACTACTGAGGCCCGCATGCCTAGAGCCCGTGCTCCACAACAAGAGAAGCCACCGCAAGGAGAAGCCCACACACCGCAACGAGGAGTAGCCCCCGCTCCCCGCAACTAGAGAGAGCCTGAGCGCAGCAGTGAAGACCCAACGCAGCCCCCAAAAAAGAAAATAGTGCTAGAGGTGAAATCTGAAAGAAGAGTAGAAGCTGTCTGTGGTGAAGATGGAAGGGGAAAGTATTCCAAGTAGAGGAAACTACACATGCAAAGGCCCTATGGCAAATTTTTTTTGGGGGGTGGGGGAAATATCAGTGTGGTTGGTTTGGAGAAAGCAAGTGCATGAGCCGTGACTGAGAGGCTTTGCAGGACCTTCCATGCTGCGCGAGGGCCAAGAGGAGCCCCTGAGAAAGCTTAAGAAAGGATATGGTGGGACCAGATTAGCTTTTGAAAAACTCACTCTAGCTACTGTGTGGAGAATGAAAGGGAAGGAGACAACAGAGGGAGGATTAAACTAGTTAGGAGGTTAACACAGTGGTCCAGGGAACAGGTGATTGTAACTTGGACTAAGGTGATGATGGTAAAGATGGAGAAAAGTGAATAGATTTAAGAGGTGTTTAGGAAGTAAAACTGACAGAGCTTACTGATGGAGTATCTATAACAAGGGGTCATCCGGGTATGCTGCACAAACCCCCAGGCCTGGATCGGTGGTGTAATCTGCTTTCTCCACTCTTTGACAACTGTGTGCACTGGAGAAATATGCAAAACCGGGTGACCACATACCTGTGCAAACAGATGGTCTCTCATCTCTGTAAAGCCTCCCCAACACTTCTCGTTGAAATTTGCTCTACCTTGATTTCTATTTTTTCCAGTGGCCAAACCCAATCTTTGCTGCTCTGCTCAACCCCCAAGCCCAGCCTCCCTGTACCCAACCTTCTTCCTCTACCCAGGTAACTGCCTCCTGATTCGCCAAGAAAATAAGTCATCAGGATGAACTCCTTCATTTCCCCTTACCACCATCCCACTCATCGACAGTGAGATCTACATCTTCCTGAACTCTCTCTTCCTTCTCAGAGAACAATGGGTCCCTCCTTCTTCATGTTCAAGAAAAACCTTGCACCTGGGAGACCAGTGACCAAGAGTTAAGAATATGAGCTCCAGCGTCAGAATGCCTGAGTGAATCCTGACTCTGACTCATTAGCTATTGACCCTTATACGTTTGGGTTACTTAATATCTCTGAACCTTAGTTTTCTCATGTGTAAAATGGAAACAATACAGAGGGTTATTTGTGATGATTTAATAAATACTCCATCAGGACGACCTGCAGTTGAGTGAGTGGGACACGTTGTGATCCCTGAGCATTGGGGACTCTTTGCGGGACCCCCAAGAGCATGGCTTGGTGCCAGTCCTCCCGGTGTGCCTTTCTTTGCTCGGCACCATGACCGGAGCTGGGGACTGCAAACCAGGGACCAGGGACCACAGACCAGAGACGGGGGACACGGCAACAATTTTTTCTGGACGTCTCTGGGCGAGGTACGACTGCCAAGGAGGGGACAGTTTCCTCCCTCCCCAGTGCGCCCCCTGACCCATGCTGGGCTAGCACCAGGCACTGCAGGCCGCCCTCAGTGGGCGCAAGCACATGGAGAAATGTTCGCCATCGCCTTAGGGCAGTATCACACCCTTTGTCCACGCATGAAGAAAGTTTCCTTTTTTTTTCCCTTGCTGCCGCCGCAATGAAGAAACATCCATAAATGAGACTAATAAAAACACGGTCAGATTTAAAACTTTAAAAAGAAAATTCAATATTCCATCATTTGGCATATAGTAAATTCTCCCTAAGTATTGACTCTTGTTGTTATTAGCCTTATCTCCTCCAGGCCTCGGTTCTGTTTCTGTTCTGTTAGTTATCCTTCGCTTCTCTCTATTGCCAACGTCTCCCATTCTAAATAGGACATACAGTGGTGCTTTAGGAAGCTGATGGGCTTTGGAGTCATCGTGATGCCGATCTGGAAGACAGCCCAGGGTTCGGATCTTGGGTCCAGCGTCTCCGCATTGAGTGACCTCTGGACCTCATCTTCCTCCTACTGAGCAAAGGAAATAGATATTCCCAACTTGCATGGCTGTTGTGAAACTTAGGAAAAGGTTTCTAGCGTCACACTTGTGATATAAAATGGTGACAAGGTGCACTCACCTTCAGTAAATGGTGGTGTTAGCAGAGCTGGTGGTGATGGTGAAAGCAGTTTTGTTAGTTCCTTCCTCTTCATTCTCCATTAGAAAAAGTCTTCCCTTTAGCCTTAGCTTCCCTCGAAGAACTACCCCACCTCTCCTCCTGTTCTCCCCCAGGCCCCAACCTGTAAGTGTATTCATACCCTCTCTCTCCAACTCTCAGGTGCTGTTCACTCCTCTACCACAAAACTGCAGTAAAGCTGCTCTCGCCAAGCGGGCAAGGCTCTCCTAATTTTCAACCCACTGGACACTGACAGTTCCTACTCTGCTGCATTTGCCTCCATAAATGCCTCCTTAAAATGGGATTCTCCCCTGGATTTGTTCCCTGTCTCCTTCTCGTACTCATCTAGCCAATAATCAAAGCCAGAAACTTCAGGCACCCCAAGTCCTCCCTCCTTTCATTCCCCAGATGCAACTGTTCATCAGGTCCTTCCATTCTCTCCAGAAACACATTTCTGACAACTGACCCCTTTCTCTCTACCCGCTACTGCTACTGAATTAGTTCAAAGTCTCATTGTACTTCAACCACCTCCTAAATCGTATCCTGGTCATCAGTCTCCTCCACTGTGGTCCATGTTCCATACGGCCACCAGAGTTAGCCTGACCGTGTAACTTAATCTCATTACTTCCTTATAGGAAAACCTCCATAGACTCTCCATTGCTTAACGGAATCTACAGTATTGCTTCAAAAGGGTCCGGCAGTAGGAATCCAGCCTCATTTTGTTTCACTCTCCTACTATAGAAACCTGAGTTGCTCCTCATCATTTTCTTTCTATTTTATTTTATTTTTTATCATTTCCTCTCCCCCTTCAGGTCTTTGCTTGAGTGTCACTTTTTCAACCCTCCTTCTCCAACCCCCGCCCCCATTAAAAGCTGAAATTTCATAGTTTTCTTTCCTGCTTTACCTTTCTCCCTAACCTAAACAACATTTTAATTTAATTTAATTTTATTATTATTTTTTTTAACATCTTTATTGGAGTATAATTGCTTTACAGTGGTGTGTTAGTTTCTGCTTTATAACAAAGTGAATCAGTTATACATATACAAATGTTCCCATATCTCTTCCCTCTTGCGTCTCCCTCCCTCCTACCCTCCCTATCCCACCCCTCTAAGTGGTCACAAACCACCGAGCTGATCTCCCTGTGCTATGCGGCTGCTTCCCACTAGCTATCTATTTTACGTTTGGTAGTATATATATGTCAATTTTCCACACTACTCACATTATAACACTCACCTCCAGATCACCTTCTCTGGGAAACGTTCACCAAGACTTCAGGTAAACAAGTTCCTCTTTTCTTCCACTGTCCCAGAACTTTTTTAAACTCATATTCTAGCACTTAACAGGATTTGTCATAGTTAGTTATTTATACATCAATCTCTTCTACTGGACTAGGAGCTCCTACATACAGGGGCCTTCTTTAATCACCTCTGTACATCCAGTGCCTTAGCATAGGTCCTGGCGTATTGTAGATGGTCAATAAACATTAGCTGAATAAATGAACCAATGAGTTAAAAAGTAATTGAAGGTAGAGAGAACAGCATGTCCAAGTCACAGAAAAGGCATATTGTGCTTTGGGAAAGTCTAGAGGCTCAGCATGGCTGGTGGTTATGACAGTTAAGAAAAGATGTAAGGAAAGAGTTTGGAAAAGTAGTTTGGGCCAAATTGTGAAGGAACTCATATATCAGGCTC
This sequence comes from Physeter macrocephalus, assembly GCF_002837175.3. NCBI lineage: Eukaryota > Metazoa > Chordata > Mammalia > Artiodactyla > Physeteridae > Physeter > Physeter macrocephalus. Next base: position 75,071,946 of record NC_041219.1, on the reverse strand, counting down.
AGTTTGGACTTTTCCCCATAGGTGATTGAAAGTCTATGATGGATCAGCCACCAATTTTTAGTTTGAAATTCTTACTGTATGATTTTTATGAGTTTATAATTTGAGATTCCTATTTTATGATTTTTATTAGTTAGATTTTGGTAGCTGACACAGAAACCACTCTAACTCATGTAAGCAGAAAGGAATTTATACTTACAATATCAGGTAGTTCACAAACATTTTGGAAGGGTTAGAGGAACAGCCTGGACAGAGGATCCAGGTAAAACTCCCAGGCCCAGAACCACAACACCACTGCCATAGTAAGCAATACTGCCTATGCAAAAAGTCACCGAATCAGGAAGTTTCTACCATGATCTACCATGATCTGCACCAACAAAAATGGATGCCTTGCTCAACTCAGATCTAAATTCAAGTTTCACACTTCATCTGATTGATGGAACCTAAATTGCATTTGAAATCTTAGCTGCAAGAGAATCTGGAAAATATAATTGATAGCTTTCCCAGACTCTACAATACTAGAATGAGGTTGAAATGGATGATGAATGAGCCAATCCACAGTTTTTACATTCCTAAGGATGTATTACTTTGGAGTCAAGGAGAACCCATTGCTCCCTGTATTACAGATGTTATATTAGTCATCCATTGCTGCAGTAATGCCAGGTAACAAACAGCCCCAAATATCCCAGTGGCCTTAAAAACAGACATCTCTCTTCTTACTCTAAGGACTGAGACCAGCAGGGTGGCCCTGATTCAGGATGTGGTTGGAGTCTGGTCTGTTTCCTATGCCTTCATTTTGAGGCCCAGCTGAAAGGGCAACAGCACAAGGAGCGTGCTCTTCCCGTGACAGCTCCCAGGAGTGTGAGAGGGGAAGCCAAACCTCACGAGAAAGATAGGAAGCTCCCGATCATAGATGAAGCAAAACGAGATTCGTTCCTGAATGCTAGAAAATCAACAGTGCCTCTCACATAGAAGTGAGAGAGGAACCAGAAAGCAAACACAAGCTGCCTCAGAGCCATACCAGCCCTTGGAGGCTGGAGTGTGACAACTAAGATGAGATGCAGAGTCAAAGCCCAAGGCTCCTGTGAGAAAAGCAGCTGGGAGAAGATCTCTGGGGGGAGTGTCATGCTGCCTATGTCATCCTTGTTTACTTCCCTCTGTTCTCCCTGTTCTTTCATGTGATAAGCAGGTACTGAGAACCGATGTGGACAAGGCCGTGGGCTGAATCCTGGGAGACCACAATAAGCAAGACAGATGTTCCCTGGAGCGACAGGTTGCGTGGCCATCACCACAGTGTGGTAGGTGCCAAAGGGTGGGGCGCCCACTCAGACTGGAAGGGTGAGTGAGAATTAGCCAGAAGGAGGGAAGAGTATTCCAGGTGCCCAGGAAAGGTGGGCAAGTCAGGAGCACAGGAGAGAGGAGACTGAGGGGCTGAAGACACAGCTGAAAGACCGCATCGCTAGACAGAGGGAAGCTGGGCCCCATCAGGATTAAAGAGCTTTTGTTTGCTCCTCAGTGCTTAGGAAGTTATCTTTTTTTTTATTTAATTTGGAAAAACAGTTTTAAACCAACTATAATCATATTTTTTCAACAAATCTTATGATGTCACCTGTGGTATTCTACCAAAGATCTATGTTTTGACCATAAAGATGATTAATATTTTTATGAATTTAAATTATTTATCCATTATTAAATGAATATATGATTAACACTAATTAAATAATTCACATAAGTGAATCAAAGTTTTGTTAGTCTTACACGAGTTACCATCCATTTATGTAAATACTTTAACTTACACATTAAAAAATTCTTTTTTTATTGAAGTGTAGTTGATTTACAATGTTGTGTTGCTTTCTGGTGTACAGCCAAGTGATTCAGATATATATACACACACACACACACACACACACACATATATATATATTCATTTTCATATTCTTAGGAAGGTGTCTTTGAATGAGGAGATTTGTCTGGTGTGAGTCAGAGTTTCAGTGAACCAGGTTGGGGGGCTCTCTCCTTCTGGTGCCTTAGAGCCGTTTTTCTCGAAGGGAGCTGGGGGTGGAGTGTGCCCACTCCCTCCCTCCCTGTTAGGAGCTATGTCAAAATTACACACCGGTCATAGCAGTTTCAGCACACACCTCCTCTTTCCCTTCTCCCCTCAGGCATCAGACCTTGAGCAGCCCACTCCCCTCAGGTGCGTCTAAGTAGAAAAACAGGTGGAGAAATGCTGCCAGAGAGGCTCTGTGCTTTATTAGATTAAGGGAAGCAGTAGAAGAACTTTAAGATGCGTGTGTGTGCATGCCAGCATGTGTGTGTTTGGGGGCAGAGTTGACTACACGGCTGGATATTTATTTTTGAAAACATCTCTGCTCCTTGGGACAAAAACCAGTAGGCTGATCGGCCAGGATGCCTGTGCAACTACCCCAAGTGAGACACGACGAGACCCATATTAAGGTAATGCCTGTAGGGACAGAAAAGGAGGCCATGTTGCACAGAGGTGACACTGAATCTGAGAGTAAGAGAAAGGGAGAAACTTAAGGAAGATCCCGAGGCATCTGGCTTGGGTTGGTGGAACCCAGATCCACGCTTCCCTGCCATCTTCTCGGCGAAGGCTGCTGCCCTGCTTCTCTGAGCCCCAGGGTCCCCAGCTCCTCCTGTAACACTAGGGCCAAAACTGATCACCAACCTCTGAATCGCCCCTTCATCCCAATATTTAACAGGATAAATATTTTTAAATTATTTCAAAATAAGTTTTGAAACTCATCCACATAAATCTATACGGGCACCAGTCACTCATGTGCCCTGGGCTAAATCACCTTATCAGTGACTTTGAGGCAATGTAGATCTCTTAAACCACATATGTAGAGAGTCAAATAAGCATCTTACAACATGACAGAGAGATCTACCGTACAATTTAGTGCCTAGAATAGGTTAGACAAATTATTACTGGCTCTAATTATCACCCCCATAACTGTTAAATTCTTTACCTGCAGCAGAGTAGAACTCCAGAGGTGAGAAATTCTTTCCTGCCTTTGAAAACACCAAAGGGAAAAAACCAAAGGATTTACTTCCAGTATGAACCTTAGAAATCAAACCTACACTGTACATGAAGACGAGGCAGGCAAAGGGAAAAGCACTAGCAAATGAGGAAAATAACTAATTGCAAAATCGTCTAATGTTGATTTTATTTAGATAGTACCTCCTACTGTGACTTGGGTTTATAAACTTGGAGGCTGTAGCACTCAAAAGTAACAAACAGTGAAAAGAAAAAAAAGAGTAAAAAGAAGTCAAGGATAGCCAGTCCCTGTAATATTTTTCCCTCATTCATGCTTAATTAAGATTTGAAGAGGGAAAGCTGAGTTGTCAGTCAGACACATGGAGAAACATAATGAATAGAAGTGGGGAGATGGTACGGGAAGAAGGTAAGATCTTATAGAAGGGTCTCAGTCAGAGAGAGAAGGCTACTTCGATGAATATCCTTATCTTTCAAAGAAGAAAAATTAAGGTGGGCTCTGTAAAGGAAGAGAGAGCTTTCCCCACCTTTTCTGTGAATGACCCACCTTCCCACACACTTCTCCCTCTCCTAACAAACTCACTGTTTGAAATTTCCATTAGCAGTAATCTCATAGGAGGTATCAGCATTTTAACTAAGCCAAGAAAATATAGAGTGTTAACAGATTCCCTAGCTACCCAGAGAGCATTCATTTTCAGTCACCATCACCCATAGTCCTTCAGAGGGGAAATCTGTTTTTAGTGTCAAGATTCTGACTTCTTTATCCTTTTGTTTTCCACGTCCCCTTATGACTGCAGTAGAGACTTAAAAGATGACCGGTGAATCATCAGACGTGAAGAGAACTCTCTGAAACACGTTGAAAGCCAAGTCTCTGAGCTCACACCCCTAGACTCCTGAAATGTCATGAAGACATTTCTCAGGAAATTTCAGCCTAGGGCTGAAGCATAAAAAAGGAGAGGAGGGAAAGGAGAAAGGAGAAAATAAGAGAGAAAAAACCCTGAATGCACATTCATAAGGGTAATAATTAGAGGTACATGTGGTTACATGATTCCAAGTCTCTACTAAATACTGAATGATTTTTAAACTCTGTGGATGTTCTAATAAGAGCCAAAGCCTCACCAACATGTGACAAATGACCTTTACTTTCTTTCCTGGTGTGTTTGTGTTTCCACAAGGAGTTCAACTTTTTCTATCCTGCGAGCATCTACAATATCTGTATAGAAACCAAATAGAGAATAATATTGGAAAAGATTAAATATGAAAATTGACACCCTGGAGGATTCTCTACTGAGGAAGGTGACAGTGTCATATGCTGTGGTAGCAGATTGTCCTTGGAGGCCATAGCCACTAGCACAACAGACACAAAGGAATATCCCCATGCTGTTTGCCGAAGTCATCTGGGTCTGGGAAACACAAGTCAGTATGTGCCAGTTTAATATCTGGTTTTATATGTAGGGTTATAGTTAAGTCATTTCTTCTTCTAACTTTGCTGATTTTAGTGGCGGAGGGGAAGCCCTTATATCTATTGATTTGCCATGTAATTAAATTTACCATAATGATCTAAGATGTCTTCCATAATCGTGTTCCAGGACTTAAAATCCAGAAACTATGATAATTAACAAAAGTAGTTGTATGTTCTTACTTCCATATCTCAAGAAGGAATGAAATGTAACAGAATTCCTAATGCTAGATTTGAGATGTAACAGAGGATGACGGGCAGCCATGTTCTGGCTGTGTGTCCAGGACAGGGATGGAAAAGCTGCAGCACACAGACGGGGACGCAAAGAGAGCTAGTACAGTTCACAACAGGGGCTTGGAAGTCACGGGGCTGGATTCTGCCTTTTACTCACTGTATGGACTTGGGGAAACTGCCAAATCTTTCCAAAGGTCCGTTTCTTTATTTATCAAGGTTAAGGGAAGAGCATTGACCTTGTTTGGGTTTTAGAAATAATCAAATAATACATGCGAAAGTCACGTATTACCTGGGATGTGGTCTGTGCTCAGTATTAGTTATTATTTCTATGTCAGTATTCATCGTGATCACCATCATCATCAGACTTTTTGCAGGGTTCTGGCAGGAAACAGAGGGGCAATATGAAGAGAGTCCAGTAAAAAGACTTTTCACAAAGGCAGTAGGGCAAGGAGTAGGGAAAGCATGCGGGGAGAGCGCAGTGCCTCAGAGCTCTTTTCATCCCATAGCCCTAAACCTCAAGGAACCCACGGAGGGGAGGCTGTGTGCGAGAGGCTGCCTCGCAGGAGCTGTGATTCCCCCGCAGGAAGAAACGGGGGAATAAACAGCCAGCCTCACTCTCCTCCTGCCCCCCAGCCTCCTGCCAGTATATTTCATTGGCCGGCAAATTGGAAGGCCAGAGGATGAGAAAAACCCTTCCACAGAGTCTATACAATTCGGCCTCCCAGGGCTCAGACCAGGATAAAGGAGGGTTGGGGGCAAATAGAAGGTTTCAGCAAAATTCATATCTGTGAGGCTACAATGTTAAATGGCCAAGCTCAGTCATTTACTGAGTGCTTGAGACAGTACCTAGCATTTGGTGGCTACTCAAGAAATATTTTAAAATGGTTGAATAAATTACCCTGTGAATCAGATTATGGTTCCTTTATATAGGTACCCTACCTTTTCTAGAATAAGTTTGGCAGGTAAATCATTTATCATTTATTATTTAACTTAAGTTTAAACTTTAGTCTGAAAATAAGGTCCATTCCAAAGGGCACAGTAAGTCTGGAAGTCAGGCAACTGGGATTAGGAAGCAAAGTGTTTGGGTGCAGGGCCGTACAGAGAGGCAGATGATGAATCCTACACACACACGCACACACACACACTTGGTTGACAATGTGGACAATGCCTCGGTTGTGTTTTCAGTCTCTCAAGCCATAACATGTGTTGATGAAGAGTCATCATGGTTACGACATCTGAGCAAGCGACTGAAAATCCAAGCCCACTCAGCTCACATTTTCCTTTGCTAGAACACGACGGGGGCATTTGCTGCTGACTTCGGAGTCAACGCTGACAGACGATTTCACATGAAAAAACAACACCCATGTAATGCTATAGCTCGCTCTGCGGTGATGGAGTGAAAACATCATGCAAGAAGATACACAAGTGGGGTTCGTTTTACTAGGCACAGCCAGGGACCTGGACCAGTTAAAAGCAAAGCCCCACAGAGAGGAACCTACGCTTACTCTGACATGTATTTGAATTCTGCGTGTCCATGAATGCAAGATTTTTAAATGTTTTTAAAGTTTTTACATAGAGTAAAACTTTGGGCAGGGGGAGGGGTGGAGAGGAATGTGAAGATCACCACAGCAACTGACCTTATAAGTGGACCATATGCTCCCTGGTAACGTCTGTAGCCCAAACCCCAGCAACTGGGGGAGGGAGAACTGGCCTTGTCACTCTAACCACTTCCTCACCTCACCAGAGCCATCCAAAAGTCTCCAACTACAGGAAGGACTCTTTCTAAATTTTAGGGGGAGAAAAATTGAAAAAATACAATTTTAGATCTTTTCAATTATAAATCAGCTACCAGTATCTTCATCAATGTAATCTCTGCAAGCAAACAACTATTACAGAAGAAAGCATATCTTTGAGTATCCCCAATCTCTATGCTTGAAAGACATAATACAAGACATGCAAAAGAATGAAACTGGACCACTATCTCATGCCATACTCAAAAATTAACTCAAAATGGATTAAAAGCTTGAACATAAGACCTGAAACCATAAAACTCCTAGAAGGAAACATAGGCAGTACCCTCCTTGACAAAGATCTTGATGATTTTTTTGGATTTGACACCAAAAGCCAAGGCAACAAAAGCAAAAGTGAACAAGTGGGACTACGTCAAACTATAAAGCTTCTGCACTGCAAAGGAGATAAATAAAATGAAAAGGCAATTTACCAAATGGGAGAAAATATTTTCAAATCACATATCTGATAAGACGTTAACATCCAAAATATATAAAGAACTCATACAACTTAATAACAAAAACAAACAAACCAATTTAAAAATGGACAGAGGATATGAATAGGTATTTTTCCAAAGAAGACCTACAGATGGCCAACAGGCACCTGAAAAGGTGGTCAACATTACTAATCATCAGGCAAATGCAAATCAAAACCACAATGAGGGGCTTCCCTGGTGGCTCAGTGGTTAAGAATCTGCCTGCCAATGCAGGGGACACGGGTTCGAGCCCCGGTCCGGGAAGATCCCACATGCCGCGGAGAAAAGACTTTTCACAAAGGCAGTAGGGCAAGGAGTAGGGAAAGCATGCGGGGAGAGCGCAGTGCCTCAGAGCTCTTTTCATCCCATAGCCCTAAACCTCAAGGAACCCACGGAGGGGAGGCTGTGTGCGAGAGGCTGCCTCGCAGGAGCTGTGATTCCCCCGCAGGAAGAAACGGGGGAATAAACAGCCAGCCTCACTCTCCTCCTGCCCCCCAGCCTCCTGCCAGTATATTTCATTGGCCGGCAAATTGGAAGGCCAGAGGATGAGAAAAACCCTTCCACAGAGTCTATACAATTCGGCCTCCCAGGGCTCAGACCAGGATAAAGGAGGGTTGGGGGCAAATAGAAGGTTTCAGCAAAATTCATATCTGTGAGGCTACAATGTTAAATGGCCAAGCTCAGTCATTTACTGAGTGCTTGAGACAGTACCTAGCATTTGGTGGCTACTCAAGAAATATTTTTAAATGGTTGAATAAATTACCCTGTGAATCAGATTATGGTTCCTTTATATAGGTACCCTACCTTTCCTAGAATAAGTTTGGCAGGTAAATCATTTATCATTTATTATTTAACTTAAGTTTAAACTTTAGTCTGAAAATAAGGTCCATTCCAAAGGGCACAGTAAGTCTGGAAGTCAGGCAACTGGGATTAGGAAGCAAAGTGTTTGGGTGCAGGGCCGTACAGAGAGGCAGATGATGAATCCTACACACACACGCACACACACACACTTGGTTGACAATGTGGACAATGCCTCGGTTGTGTTTTCAGTCTCTCAAGCCATAACATGTGTTGATGAAGAGTCATCATGGTTACGACATCTGAGCAAGCGACTGAAAATCCAAGCCCACTCAGCTCACATTTTCCTTTGCTAGAACACGACGGGGGCATTTGCTGCTGACTTCGGAGTCAACGCTGACAGACGATTTCACATGAAAAAACAACACCCATGTAATGCTATAGCTCGCTCTGCGGTGATGGAGTGAAAACATCATGCAAGAAGATACACAAGTGGGGTTCGTTTTACTAGGCACAGCCAGGGACCTGGACCAGTTAAAAGCAAAGCCCCACAGAGAGGAACCTACGCTTACTCTGACATGTATTTGAATTCTGCGTGTCCATGAATGCAAGATTTTTAAATGTTTTTAAAGTTTTTACATAGAGTAAAACTTTGGGCAGGGGGAGGGGTGGAGAGGAATGTGAAGATCACCACAGCAACTGACCTTATAAGTGGACCATATGCTCCCTGGTAACGTCTGTAGCCCAAACCCCAGCAACTGGGGGAGGGAGAACTGGCCTTGTCACTCTAACCACTTCCTCACCTCACCAGAGCCATCCAAAAGTCTCCAACTACAGGAAGGACTCTTTCTAAATTTTAGGGGGAGAAAAATTGAAAAAATACAATTTTAGATCTTTTCAATTATAAATCAGCTACCAGTATCTTCATCAATGTAATCTCTGCAAGCAAACAACTATTACAGAAGAAAGCATATCTTTGAGTATCCCCAATCTCTATGCTTGAAAGACATAATACAAGACATGCAAAAGAATGAAACTGGACCACTATCTCATGCCATACTCAAAAATTAACTCAAAATGGATTAAAAGCTTGAACATAAGACCTGAAACCATAAAACTCCTAGAAGGAAACATAGGCAGTACCCTCCTTGACAAAGATCTTGATGATTTTTTTGGATTTGACACCAAAAGCCAAGGCAACAAAAGCAAAAGTGAACAAGTGGGACTACGTCAAACTATAAAGCTTCTGCACTGCAAAGGAGATAAATAAAATGAAAAGGCAATTTACCAAATGGGAGAAAATATTTTCAAATCACATATCTGATAAGACGTTAACATCCAAAATATATAAAGAACTCATACAACTTAATAACAAAAACAAACAAACCAATTTAAAAATGGACAGAGGATATGAATAGGTATTTTTCCAAAGAAGACCTACAGATGGCCAACAGGCACCTGAAAAGGTGGTCAACATTACTAATCATCAGGCAAATGCAAATCAAAACCACAATGAGGGGCTTCCCTGGTGGCTCAGTGGTTAAGAATCTGCCTGCCAATGCAGGGGACACGGGTTCGAGCCCCGGTCCGGGAAGATCCCACATGCCGCGGAGCAGCTAAGCCCACGAACCACAACTACTGAGCCCGCGTGCCACAACTACTGAAGCCTGTGGGCCTAGAGCCAGTGCTCTGCAACAGGAGAAGCCACCGCAATGAGAAGCCCACGCACCACAATGAAGAGTAGTCCCTGCTCGCTGAAACTGGAGAGAGTCCCTCACGCGCAGCAATAAAGACCCAATGCAGCCAAAAATAAAAAGAAATTAATTAATTAGAAAAAAACCCACCACAATGAGATATCACCTCACATCTGTTAGAATGTTTATCGTCAAAAAGTCTACAAATAACAAGTGTTGGCGAGGATGTGGAGAAAAAGCAAACCCTGTGCACTGTTAGTGGGAATGTAAATTAGCGCAGCCATTGTGGAAAACAGCATGGATATTCCTCAAAAAACTAAAAATGGAACTACCATATGATCCAGCAATCCCACTTCTGGGTATTTATCCACAGGAAGTGAAAACACTAAATCAATAAGATAGATGCACCCCTATGTTCACTGTAGCACTATTTATAATAGCCGAAACATGGAAGCTACCTAAGTGTTCATCAATAGATGAATGCATAAAGAAAATGTGATACACACACACACACACACACACACACACACACAGGAATATTATTCAGCCATAAAAAAGACAGACATCTTGTCATTTGTGACAACATGGATGGACCTTGAGAGCATTATGCTCAGTGAAATAAGTCAGACAGAAAAACAAATACTGCATGATCTCCCTTACATGTGGAATTGGAAAAAAGAAAACAAAACAAAAAACCAAACAAACAAACAAAAAACTGAACTCACAGATTCAGAGAACAGATTGGTGGTTGACAGAGGGGTGAGTGGGGCCTGGTGGGGGTGGGATGGGATGGGGAGTGGGCAAAATTCATGAAGGGGGTCAAAAGGTACAAACTTCTAGTTATAAAATAAATAAGCCCTGCGGATGGAATGTAGAGCATTGTGACTACAGTTAGTAATACTGTATTGTATATTTGAAAGTCACTAAGAGTATAAATCTTAAAAGTTCTCATCACAAGGAAAAACAAATTTGTAACTGGGTGTGGTGATGTATGTTAACTAGACTTATCGTGGTGATCATTTTGCAATACATACAAATATTAAATCAGTATGTTGTACATCTGAAGCTAATATAATGTTATATGTCAATTTTATCTCAATTTTAAAAGATTAAAAATGGTCAACATTTAGAGGTACAAACTACTATGAATAAAATAAATAAGCTACAAGGATATATTGTACAACACAGGCAATATAGCCAATGTTTTATAATAGTTTTAAATGGAGTGTAATCTATAAAGATATTGAATCATTATGTTGTATACCTGAAAGTAATATAACATTGTAAATCAGCTATACTTCAATTTAAAAAAAAAGAAAGCTTAGGGCTTCCCTGGGGGCGCAGTGGTTGCGCGTCCGCCTGCCAATGCAGGGGAACCGGGTTCGCGCCCCGGTCTGGGAGGATTCCACATGCCCGCGGAGCGGCTGGGCCCGTGAGCCATGGCCGCTGAGCAGCACAAAACCTATTTGATGTAGGTTTTAAAGGCTCTCTCTTGCTGTGATATTTTTTACTCATTTCCAACACTACTGCCCAGACCGCATGTGACTGCACATGGGAGAGGAGAGGAGGAAAATAAACACTTTCAATATTTTCCTACTTAGCCTCCCATTATGCCCTGTGGGCATCTTCACAGTCATCTAAAGTGCTTCCTCAGGAGGCTCCTAAAGAAAACCAAAAGTGAAGATTTTGCACTAATATTTCAATAAAGGACAAAAATTTATTTTTTACATAAATTCTTAACTTTAGAATAGTTTTAGATTTACAGAAAAGTTGCAGATAGTACAGAGGGTTTCCGTAGATTCTTCTTTTTTTTATACAGCAAGTTCTTATTAGTTATCTATTTTATACATATTAGTGTATGTATGTCATTCCCAATCTCCCAATTCATCTCACCACCACCACCACCCCCCATTCCCCCTCCCGGGTGTCCATTTCCTTAGACTCTGTGCCCAGTTTCCCTGTTGTTGAGATCTCACATATGATACATTTGTCACAACAAATGAACAAATGTTGACATATTAACTAAAGTCCATGCTTCATTTGGATTTTAAGACAGTTTTTAAAAGAAATTTTTCCACTGGAAATAGCATATTACAACTCTGGGGGAAAATATTTCACACTAATATGTATGGCTTTTGACCTCAACTGTTCATTTTATCTGATGCATTTTACTACTAATTCAGAATATCTCAAGGATGGTGGACCGGGGACAGAACACCCATCTGGGGAAGTGTGTTCACGGAGAAATGTGTTTTAGCCTTAACTTTGTTCTGCCTTAGAAAAATCACTCAAACTTTCTTTGAGCCTAAATTCTATTTCTTACTACATGAAGACATTGAACTAAGTGATCTCTTAAACTCCTTCCGGCTTGAAATTCTATGATTCTGGAACAACTGAAAACATTTTAAAGTTTTCATAGCAAAGGTTCAGAACTTAGAGTATTGTAACTCTGGCTTTGTCACCAACTTTTAAACTAGTTTTTGTTTTTCTCAATTTCTAAATTTGCCACGAGGATAATAGTACCAACAGGTGTGTTAATAAGCATCAGGTGCATAAATATCTTCACTTACAAAATGTGGCTAAAATTTATAAAATTTACAATATCAGGAAATTTGCTGATAGCACAGAACACCAGGAAATCTCATTCAGTGTTCACTCAAACACTGTCTCCTTCTTGTAGGGTCCTCTACTGAAGATTTTTCATGTCACTTCACTCCTCGTCATAATTAACCCAGAAGGAGATTTAATTTTCTTTTTCTTTAAATTGGAAAAGTAGACAGTAAATGCCAATAAACAGGTTAGTTAAAATTGTTCAGCATTGATGAAATAATGCTAAAATATCACACCAGAATTTTACTTACAATATAAAAGCCAGCTTTTTTGATGCCTAACTGTGGACAAAATATTGTCTTACTGAGTTAAGAGTGACGAACTGTTATAAAGAGAAGGCATACTTAGCATGTACAAGATTTAAAAAGAAAAAAAAGCCGCCAGATTCTGTCATTGTAACACTAGAAAACTCAGCGGCAAAAAGAGGAGAAATAACATGTTCACTAATTTGAAGAAAAGATGCATTCTGTTTTCATAAAAAATCAAATGAGCACATTTATGGAAATAGGGGTTACATAGGAAGAACATAATTTCATAGTCCAAGGAAAAGAAGTTCGTGATAGTTGAAAGGAAAAATCCACAGTTCTTTCAAGGCCTCTCTTTTTCTTTTTTCTTTTTTTTAATTGTCAAGGCCTCTCTTTTGCCTTTAAGGGGAATTACACATTTGCAATACCCTAAGTAGCATTCACTGGCTGTGGAAATGAAAACGTTTTCTCTTTGAGTGAGCTCTTGAAGCATTCCCCTCCTCAAAAAAAAAAAAATTAAATATATATATATTTAAAAAGAAATTTACTCTAATTTGAAAAGATACATGCACCCCAATGTTCATAGCAGCACTGTTCACAATAGTCAAGACAAGAAAGCAACCTAAATGTCCATCAACAGATGAATGGATAAAGAAGAAGTGGTACATATATACAATGGAATATTACTCAGCCACAAGAAAGAATGAAATAATGCCATTTGCAGCAACATGGATGGACCTAGACATTATCATACTAAGTGAAATAAGTCATAGAAAAACAAATATCATATGATATCACTAGTATGTGGAATCTAAAATACGACACAAATGAACTTATTTACAAAACAGAAATAGACTCACAGACATAGAAAACAAACTTATGGTTACCAGAGAGGAAGGGGGCAGGGGAGGGATAAATTAGGAGTTTGGGATTAACAGATACACACCACTATATATGAAATAGATAAACACAAGGATTTAGTGTATAGCACAGGGAACTATATTCTATGTCTTGTAGTAACCTATAATGGAAAAGAATCTGAAGCTGTACTCCTGAAACACAATATTATAAATCAACTATAGTTAAATCTAAAAAATTAAGTTATAACATGATGTGAAATATGAAAAAATAAAATAAAATGTTTCCTCTAGAAACAAGGTACAACTCTGAAACAAATGCTAAATATTTTATTTAGTTATAATTAGTATTTATTTAACTTGTACAATAGAAGCTGCAGATAAACAATTGCAAAGTAATAAGTTCTATGTTGAATTAAATGTCTTTAGAGTTATAACTTTGAAACACTATACCTAAGGTCCTGAGGTTTTAAAAATAACTTTAAAAGGAATAAGAATTCAACCAACAATCAATTTTTCATAATGAAGGGATGAGATAGCATGAAAAATTGGAAACTACAGACATTCTGAAGGTTTTCCTTTTGTAAAATCTCCCCAAATAAACTTTTTAATAAAGTAACAAAAATAACTGATAAGAATACCACATTTTTAAGTGATAAGGAGTTTTGAAACGGTCAAAAGAAAAGGGGTAAAAAGTAAACAACCTAAACAATAACTAAGAAAATTAAACCATACAGAAAGATACAAAAAAGAATAAACAGATCTGAAATATTAACACCCGGAACTAACATTTTGGTGAATATCTTTCTATATGTCTCTCTAAATACATATATATGAGATCACACTCTTTATAACTTGTGATTTCCATGTAATATGTTTGGGACATTTTTGAGGTCAATAAATACGAATCTTTAACATTTTAACACTGCAGAGTACTTCACTATAGCTATTTTACATAATTTGTATAACCAGTTCATTTTTGTTGCAGAGTTTTTCGTTTCTTTTCCTTTTTTTTTTCTATTAAAATAATGCTTCCGTTAACATCTTTATGTGAACGTCTTTTGGCATACAATTTCTTAGAAGATGGATTCCTAGGCCAAATGTTACACACGTTTTAAATTTTTAGTACGTATTTCCAAAAGGGCTTGTAGAAAGCTTATATCAATTTAAACGCTGGAGAAGAATTCAACCAACAGCCACATACAAGTATTTTTTTTTAAGTGCATTAGATTGTTGGTGTCTTAAGATGGAGAATGGAGTATAAGGTTTGACTTGCCTACTTCTTAACCACTCCTAAGATTAGGTCACATTAAATAACAATAAATAGATAGAACAACAGCAAAAATGATTCAGTTGTATTTCCAGGACAAGTAACATAATGGGAGGTAATGAAAAAAAAACAAAACAAAACTTCCGGGACTTCCCTGGTGGTGCAGTGGTTAAGAATCCGCCTGCCAATGCAGGGGACATGGGTTCGATCCCTGGTCCGGGAAGATCCCACATGACGTGGAGCAACTAAGCCCGTGTGCCACAGCTACTGAGCCTGTGCTCTAGGGCCCGCGAACCACAACTAATGAGCCCACGTGCCACAACTACTGAAGCCCGCGTACCTAGAGCCCATGCTCCACAACACGAGAGGCCACCGCAATGAGAAGCCCATGCACAACAACGAAGAGTAGCCCCCGCTCGCCACAGCTAGAGAAAGCCTGCACACAGCAATGAAGACCCAACACAACCAAAAATAAATAAATAAATAAATTTATTTTTAAAAACAAAACAAAACTTCCATTTGGGTTGCACTTGGCAGTTACAAGACATTGTAACCTTAATTATATCATTTGATGTCTCAAAAATTCCGTAAGACGGGCCAGGCAAGAATAATTCACCTTCTTCTATAGGTAAAGAAACAGAAGCCAAGAGAGGTCACTTCCCAATCTCACACAACCAGGAGGTTTTAGCTTTGGGCCCGGCCATGGTCTTCTGATTCTTTTGCCTCTCTTCTCCCCACTGGGCCATGTCTTTGGAACCCTGCACTCTGGTTTTCACTTTTACATGGTCGGGGGGTTGGCGGGGTTCCCATGATGGAGGTGGTACCCAGGTATCAGTGTCAACTTGGACTCTATATCTGCATCCCTTGAAAGACCTGGGTGGGTATTCGTCTTTCCCATTGTAGGAGCCAGTGTTATGTATCATTGAAGTAATTGCATGTACCTTCCTCGTAGTAATCCAGCCTCTCCTTCTGCCAGTGGATTTTGTTTTCATACTGACTAGGTATAGAAATGGGACTAGGAATCATAGGTTTCCACGGGAGAGGAAGACTTCAGCTTTCTGTTCATCATTTCTTGATTTCTTTCTTTTCTTTTTTTTTTTTTTTTTTTTTTTTTTTTGTGGTACATGGACCTCTCACTGTTGTGGCCTCTCCAGTTGCGGAGCACAGGCTCCAGACGCGCAGGCTCAGCGGCCATGGCTCACGGGCCCAGCCGCTCCGCGGCATGTGGGATCCTCCCGGACCGGGGCACGAACCCGTGTCCCCTGCATCGGCAGGCGGATTCTCAACCACTGCGCCACCAGGGAAGCCCTTGATTTCTTTTGATTATGTATGTATATTAAGCAATACCCTTCTTGGCTGCACAATAAGAAATACCATATTGCTGTCCTATGAACACTCCATATTATTAGTCCTCTCCATAGATCCCTGTGAATCAGTCCTCTTGGTTGCCATTCCATCCTTGCTACCCATTATGGTCATTACTCCCATTTCTTTCTTTTTTCTAATTTTAATTTTTTTAACCTTTATTTTACATTGGAGTATAGTTGATTTACAACGTTGTTATTTTCAGGTGTACAGCAAAATGATTCAATCATACATATACGTATATCTATTCTTTTTCAAATTCTTTTCCCATTTAGGTTATTACAGAATATTGAGCAGAGTTCCCTGTGGTATACAGTAGGTCTTTGTTTATCTATTTTTTTTTCAGCTGCATTGGGTCTTCGTTGCTGCGTGTGGGCTTTCTTTGGTTGTGGCGAGCGGGGGCTACTCTTTATTGTGGTGCGCAGGCTTCTCATTGTGGTGGGTTCTCTTGTTGCAGAGCACAGGCTCTAGGTGTGCAGGCTTCAGTAGTTGCGGTTCACGGGCTCTAGAGCACAGGCTCAGTAGTTGTGGAACACGGGCTTAGTTACTCCACGGCATGTGGGATCTTCCCGGACCAGAGATCGAACCTGTGTTCCCTGCGTTGGCAGGTGGATTCTTAGCCAGTGCGCTACCAGGGAAATCCCTGGTTATCTGTTTTAGATATAGCAGTGTGTATGTATCAATCCTAAATTCTCAATTTATCCCTCCCCCCACTCCCATTTCCTTCTGAAAGTTAAGTGCAGACACCTGCCTTCTGTTATTTTGAGACTCTATCACCCCCATTGTTACTAGAGAGCAGCATCTCCTATCATCAGCCCAACCCTCAGAACACAGCGACCACTAAGCTTCTCAACAATGCTGGTGTCCCTCAGGTAGAAATTAGCTTCAGCCTTTCCCTTGGAAAGCCCATGGACATGAATTCTACCATAGAGTGCCACCCTCCTCCCTGCAACCTTGAAGCAGGGGTCAAAGCTTTATGATACACTACCAAATGTAAGATAGATAGCTGGTGGGAGGCAGCCGCACAGCACAGGGAGATCAGCTCAGTGCTTTGTGACCACCTAGAGGGGTGGGATAGGGAGGGTGGGAGGGAGACGCAAGAAGGAGGGGATATGGGGATATATGTATATGTAGAGCTGATTCACTTTGTTATACAGCAGCAACTAACCCACCATTGTAAAGCAATTATACTCCAATAAAGATTTTTTTAAAAAAAGCTTTATGAAACCTCACTTATGTCAGTCTTACTCTATTCAAGCTGCTATAACGGAATACCACAAACTGGATGACTTATAAACAACATAGACTTATTTCTCACAGCCTGGGAAGTCCAAGATCAAGACACCAGCATGGTTGGGTCCTGATGAGAGCCCACTTCCAGCCGTCTTTTTGCTGTGTCCTCACATGACAGAAGGGAGTAAGGGAGCTCTCTGGGGTCTCCTTTACAAGGGCACTAATCTCATTCGTAAGGGCTCTGCCCTCATGATCTAATCACCTCCAAATACTATCACATAACTAATCTATTTATATAATTAAATAGAGAAAAAAATTACTCCTATAATATGCCACAAAAGTATTTGATAAAATTCAACATTCATCACTGATAAAAAATAACTTTTAAAAATATTTTTACAAAATAACTCTCCCAATTAACCTGATTTATATATATATAATATATGTCTCAGAGGTTTAATTTTAAGATGGCAGAATTAAATTAGCATACTTTATTTTGCTCCTCCCCAAAAGGTTTTTTGTTCTTGCTTTGTTTTTTACATAAACCACCAATATGGTGTCTCAGACAGTGATCCTTGGAAAACAGAGCCCAAGGCAAAGCTTACTAGAACATTATTGAGGGATATAATCCTTAAGTCACAAGAGTAAGCGAGGCAGGTAAGGGGGAAATAAATGCGAGATGGTGCATTGCCAAAGTGGTCACAGCTTCACAAGAAAGCACAACCAATTGCATCATCACATAGGACATATCGAGAGAGGACTGAGGGCACCATTGTTCCTAGGAACAGCTCCTCTTTCCTATCTTATGTCTCTCACTGGGTCCAAGTCAGCCACAAGAGCATTAATGTTTCCTCCCCCATCCACCCACATTTCTAGGCTCTGTTACCCAGCCCTGCCGGAACAGCATCTGGGGAAGTGAGATCCTGTACTCTGAAGCCCTATATCTCCTCTGAATCAGGAAGAATAAGAACATCTCTTGATCAATGGCAGCAGGGACAAGGGTGATTGTGCCAAAGCCTGATCTTCATCCAAAGCAGGCTTAGACAGTCAGCAGTTTTAGGAGACAAGGTGGCAGTGGCAGCCGCAAGGGCTCCCCATTGAGCAAATGGATAAAGCCCAGGTGGCAGGTGGAGATGAACACATCTAGGGAGGTAAATAAATTGGTACATAGGAAAAATAAAAAAGACCAAAAATAAGTTAGAATCTGGAAAACAAATAGATTAATGGTATCTCACTTAGCAGACTAAAGATAGCCAAACCCTAAGTGGGAAATGTGGGAAGCTGAATAAACAAACCACTGGGTCAAACTGATACCCCGAGACACCTAGGAAAGATGTAGGCAATGCCCACCTCCTTTCCAGCGTGATTTTCCTGGCCACCCCATCACCTTCCCTGCTGCCATCAAGGGAGAAACCTCCTGAGAAACAATTTTATTCACAACACAAAGTTCTTTAAAAGCTCAAGAACTAATATCACTCATTCCTCCTGCAATTGGATTGAAAGTTAATGATGGGAAAGGGGGAGCAGCAAGAAGGATTGAGTGAAAATTCTTTGAAAAGAAATTAAATTCTTAAATCCCCTCTTCCACTCCAAGCTGTTGGATGAGTGTTCCATCCCCTTCTTAGAAGTCTTGAGATTTAATCTCTGAAGAGGGTAAAATAAAGGATTTCTCCACTGGGGAGTACAGTTGAACAGTGAGCTATCATACTAAAATTAGAGGGCTAAATTGACTTAAGCATATTGAACGCCAAATACTGACATTGCTGGTCCCTACCCCAGTCCCAACATGGTTTCCAGAAAGCTTGCAGCCTGTCCTCTACCTTCCAGGCAGGAGATTAAGATTCTTCCCTGGCAAACCTGGCAAAGTCCAAGATAACAACCAAGTTCCTCAACAATGGCCTGACTACCCTAATAGTGAAACTCAATGTCAATAAACTCCACCCATATGCTCAGAAGTTCTAAACAGTTTTTTTTTTGTTTGTTTTTTTGTTTGTTTGTTTGTTTGTTTTGTTTTTTTTTGCGGTACGCGGGCCTCTCACTGTTGTGGCCTCTCCCGTTGCAGAGCACAGGCTCCGGACGCGCAGGCTCAGCGGCCATGGCTCACGGGCCTAGCTGCTCCGCGGCATGTGGGATCTTCCCGGACTGGGGCACGAACCCGCGTCCCCTGCAAAGGCAGGTGGACTCTCAACCACTGCGCCACCAGGGAAGCCCTAAACAGTTTTTTAATCCCTCACTCTTAATCATGAATAGATAGGCTACTATTACGAAATATCTGACTTCTAACATTGAAAATAAAAACTAAGAGAAGAAAACAATAACAAGTTGGGAAAAAGAGACTAAGATTTTTTTAATATTCAAAACTCTATCATTATTATCCCCAGAGAGATCAATAATCTTGCATCCATAATGAATGAAAAGGATAATCTTTTTAAAAAGAAAAAGAATATTCAGAAGGCCAAGAAATAGAGAAATTAGGGGAGAGGAAAATAACAATAAAATAATAAGAGAAAATTCCCAGATGAGACAGACATGAGCTTGCAGATTAAATGAATTCATTAAATGCCCAACAGAGTGGGCAAAATAGATCCACACCAAGGTACAGTGTGGTAAAATGTCTGAATATTGAGGGCAAAAAGAAATTTCTAAAAGATTCCAGAGATTTTTTTTTTTAAGACAAACTACAAGGGTTAAGAAATCAAAATGGCTTTGAATTCATAGCAACAACACTGATACAATACGACATGGAAGTAAGGCCTCCAAAATTCTGAAGGAAAATAATTTTAGCCCATACTTCTATACACAGGTGAACTGTCAATCAAATGGAAGCATGGAGTAAAGAATATTTTTTCAGATGTGAGAACTCAAAAATTTTACTTTTTCTCATAAGCTTTTTCAGGATGGTCTTCGAAATTGTGTTCTACCAAAATTAACAAAGAAAAGATATACATGGAGCACAGAAAACAGAAGAACCCATACTAGAAAGGCAAAGGAAACCTCTAGAATGATAGTGAAGGTAAATCCCAGAATGAATGTTGTATGCTAGGGACAGAAAACAACCAGGACACATTAGGCTGGAAAATATGTGGCCAAGGAAAGGGCACACATGTATAGCTACTGTTTCTGCCGGACTAAAAAAAAAAAAGTGAATTTCAATGGTACAGTGACAACCACATGACTGAGACTAACTGATAAAACAATAAAGAAATATGTTCTAAAAAATGCTTACACAGAAATCTCATATCTTTCTCTTTTTTTTTCATATCCTTCTTTTAACTAACATTCTGGTAAATGCCTTATAGTCTCTATAGCCCACAATGTAGAAGAAAGAAAAGATCTGCTTGAATAAGAATTCTACTATCTACTGCTTTCACTGCCATGGGCCCAGCTTCGATCCCTGGTCGGGGAACTAAGATCCCACAAGCCACACAGTGCGGCCAAAAAAAAAAAAAAAAAAAAAAAAAGAATTCTACTATATTTACATACATATTTATATACATATTTATAGATGCCTAGTATGACTCTGAGACAATATGAAAAAAGTTGTCTCTTTTTTCATAACAATGAAATGGCTGCCTCCAAAAGGAGAACTACGTGGATGAGGGAAAGAAGTATAAAAAAAAGTTATTTTCACTATTTACTCTGGTTTTTCTGTACCATTGGCATGTGTTAACTCTTCAAAAAATGTTATAAGAAAAATTCTTTACATATGTGTGTGTGCTTCAAATAAGGAGCCAGAATCATGCTTAAATAACCACTTATCTGGTGTTTCTCGAAAGTGCAGGAGAGAAAGGAGCAAACTGAAAAAGACGCTTGCCAGCCTACAGAGCTGGTGTCAAAAAAAGTCCTCCCCAAAAATCTGGAGATGCAGAACTTCTCAACTGTGTCATCAGACTGCCGTCTCCTCATCAGGAAACCTCAGCACCATTTTCCCAGCCAAGAGCCAAACCTCGAATGCCAAGCATGAGGCTGTCAGGCGGGTTGGTGGCAAAGTGTCCTCGCCTGCGGACACAGCAGGTGGCTTTCTATGCCATGAACCCCGAGATGAAGTGCTGCCAGAAAGGAGCTTTGCCCAGGGGCCCCTCTGTTTTGTTTCCTTGTTTCTAACTACCATCTGGAGGGAGGCGTGTCTTCTGCTATGAAGCAGACCCTCTGTCTTTAGGGGTCCTCTAGGCTTGTGTCTGGACTTGGACTAAACTCCTTGGAAGGTGGGCACCTGAAGAGCTGTCAGGGGTGCATCATGCATTCCTTGGGGCCACAGATTCACAAGAAAGGTTTGGAATGAACCTGAGATGGGGATGGAGAAGGGAGGTCCTGTGAGAAATGGCCCAGAAGGGGACAGTACCTGGATGTTGCCATGGTGATGGATGTGCCTGCAGAGGCGGAAAGAGGAGGCACCCAGAGCACGGCTGGCAGTCTCCTCCTGCCCACTGAGCCGGGCAAGTTCATAGCTCTGCCCTTGCCTTGGGCACAGTGGCAGCACCTCTGTCCCTTGGACATACCTGAGGGAGGGCTTCTAGAAAGGCTGCTGGTTTAGATGAAATCCAGAGGCTAAGTAAGGCTCAGGCTGTCCTCTGGAGACAGTGGGTGGGGGCTCCTGTCTCAGCCCCACCAGCCCCACCTCAGCCCCCTGTATCCAGCCCGGCCAGTGGAATAACTGGGAAGGGGCCTGCCCCCTCTTTACTGTGGCTGTTTGCTAGGCCAGTTATGGTGAACCAATGATACAGTGTTTTCCCTCTTCAGTTTCCAACCCGGTTTCCCCTTTTCAGGGTTTTGTGGAGGATTTTGTTGTTGTTGTTGTTGTTTTTCTTCCTCTCTCCTTTGCGTTTGAGGATCGTGGTCAGCGGAGCCCTGCCGTTCCCTGGAGGGGCCCTGTAGTTTCTGTGCGAAGAGCATCTGCTCCTGCTTTGATGAGGAGGAAGGGAATCCGGTTGCTGTTTGTTATATTCATGCCCCTCCACCACCATGGGCGATGTTTTCAAGGTTCAGCTGCTGTACAGAGAAGGATTTGCTGAGTTTGCAGCTGGGTGTCAGTATCAGGACCCATGGGGGGCCTCCCCACCCACAGGTCCCACCAGGCACCTTGACTCTTCGAACTAAAGTTCCTTAAAGGGGCACAGCCCAGCCTGGTCCGCAACCTCAGGGACCTGGGATCCCTGTGGAGCTTCCTGAAGTCCAGGTTGGCAAGAGACCATAGGGTCTGAGACCAGCCAGAAGGGGGGGGTCCTCCCACAACCCAAGTGCCAGCGGCTTCCTGCCTGGGACCCTTCCCTCCCACCCAGCCAGGGTGGCCGGGTTCCAAAGCAGTGAGTGAGCTCATGGACTGGCAGGGGGCTGGAGACAGAGGGACCTGTGGGGCTGGAGGCTCCCAGACCCGCCAGGCAGTGCGTCCAGGGCCATTCAGATGCCAAGCATCAGGAAGTCATTTTGTACAACCACCCGAAGCAGAGATATTTTTTTTAAAACATGAATTATTTTCAGTTGTTTTGTGATGATCCTACCTTTTTCTTTTCCCTGTAACTTCGTGTCGGTGATTCTTTCACATCAGGTAAATCTTGAGAAAGCCTTTGTGGCCCCTCCCTCCCAGGCCGCACTCAGTACCCGTGCATATGCACCCCCAGCCTTTCTCAGTAGTTAAGACGTTCTAGGCAATATCATAGGCACAGCTGACTGTGTCTCTCTCTTTGAGTGCAAGAAACTCATCTTAAAAAAATACAAAAAAAAAAAAATTACACAAAAAACAAACACAAAAAAAATCTTTTTTAGGCCAGAGTTTTCTACAGGTATTAATGAATATTTTTCTTAATCCTTATAAGTTTTATGTGTTTAATATTTCTTAAAACTGGTAGCATTAATTTATACTTTTGTAGCAGCACAATATTTTTATAAATAGCCAGTGCTTTGGCTCAAGTCTCCACAAGGGGTTTATACAGGGTTATCTTGGGACCCTGTGTACCATGTACTGTATTTTTTTAAAAAGTTACCTAATGTTACCCTTGCTGTGTTAATTAACAAAAGACATTGTTTGGGGTCTCCTGTGTCGGTGGTGTGGACCCAACAGTTCTTCAAGGAATCACATTGCATGGGGGTTGAGTTGACAGTTCTTATGATATGTAAACCCCCGAGACCAAACTTGAGGGTTTATTTAGGCTTTTCTGTTTGCCCTTTGGATTTTTGGTTTCATTTCGTTTTGGTACCGTTTCTCCATTTACAGCCAGATCAGTTTTGTGGTGTTTAAAACTTTTACTAATGTCAAATGGAGGAAAGGAACAGAAAAAAAAAAAGATTTTTACAAAGTAATAAAATTTAAAACTGAGCTGTTTAAATGTTGCTGTTTTTACCTGTCTGTTCTAGTCCAAGAGTGGGGCATTCCCAGGGAGAAGAGGAAGGTTCCACTTGGTTCCTTAAATTGCCAAAAGCCCCAGCCCAGAATTTAGCACCCCCTACCCGCCGAATTCTTGCAACATTATTTCCCAGTTGGTTGATGCCAAGGCAAAAAGACATCCTTTTAATGGTTAGAGAGGATCAGTTGCTTAAATGATTTCATGTCAGTGTTGTATTTATGGTTTTACCATAAAAAGACCTTTAGGAAGATAAAAAAAAATAAGCATTTACTATCAAGTGAAAAAATATCTATCATATTATTATTTAGCATTGTTTACTAAGTATTAACCATTCAATTTAAAAGATTTTCAGTTTAAAAGATAAGAGGGATTATTTGAAGATGACATGACTCTAAATTTAGAAAAACCAAAAGAAGAACTCAAAATGTATTAGAAACTATGAGATAATTTAGTGAGAGTTATGTGCCAATTATAAATTTAATATATAGTAATTCATAACTGTATTTATAAGTGTATTTTATCATATCTACTTACTTTACAGAATTAATATTCTCCTTTAAAAAGTTTTAAAACAAACAAGAATGGACCAGATAAAAATGTTCTTCTCCCTATGTCACCGACCTTCATACAATCTTATAACCTACATTCTAGTATAACTCCCATTTTATAGATAAGGATTTAAGTATCAATAATAAAACCATAAAGAATTAGATAAAGACATGATTAAATAGTCTTTAACTCTTGAGTAAAATAAGCACATTACAAATTTCAAAAGCCATAAAGAAAAAGAGTGATAAATTAGGAGTTTGGGATTAACATACACACACTACTATGTATAAAATAGATAAACAACAAGGACCTGCTATATAGCACAGAGAAGTATATTCAATGTCCTGTAAGAACCTATAATGGAAAAGAATCTAAAAAAGAATATATAAATATTCATTTGTTTATATATACATATATATGTGGAATCACTTTGCTGTTCACCTGAAGATAACTCAATGCTGTAAATTAACTATACTTCAGTTTTTTAAAAAGTTTTTAAAAAGAAAAATGTGATAATTTTATTACCTAAAAAGTAAAATTTTCATATAAAAATATTATAAATATAACCAAAAATATTTGCAACATTTATGACAAAGGATTAATAATTGTACCCTTTATATATAAACAGCCCTTCTGAATCAAAAAACAGAAGGCAAACAACCTAATAGAAAAATGGGCAAATAAATGGTCAGACAGATCTCTGAAGGAGATATAAAAGGACCAGCAAATACAACAAAAATGCCCAATGTCCAACCATAATCACAATTCCAGGATACAAATTAAATTAATAAAGTACTGTTTTTTTAATTCAATAGATTGGCAAAGATTAAGCATTTAATGGTACCCAATGTTGGCAACAGTTGGGAAAAACTGACATTCTCTTTGCATTACTGGTTAGGTATAATTTGGTACAATGTCTTGGAGGGTAGTTTGGCAATATAAATAAAAATGTTATATACATATAATCTATAACACAGCAATCCTACTTCTAGGAATTTACCTTAAGGCAGCTATCACACAAAGGTTCAAAAATATATGTACAAAGATGTTCATAGAGAAACTGTAAGAACAAAAACTCAAAATGAATGTTACTGGATAAATATAGTATGCTATATCCATACAATAAAATATTTTATACTTTTTAAAACTTTAAGTATATCTATATATATATATGACTATGCAAAGATGTCCAAGTTATATATTAAGTGAATAAAGCAAGTTATAGAACAATGCATGTAGTATTGTCCATAATGAGTGAATATATATATACTTTTATGTTCACAAAATTTTCTAGAAGGATACATCAAAAGTGTTAAGAATGACTACTACTGGGGGCGGAGTCAAGATGGCGGCGGGGAAGGATGTGGAGTTCACATCTCCCCACAACTAGGGCACCTGCCAGACACTGGTGGGGGACCTTGACACCCAAGGAGACGGAAGGAAACCCCGACAGACCGGGTAGGATGTGAGGGGAGTGAGGGGAGAGGAGAAGTGGAGGCCGGATGGGACCAGCACCCGTGAAAGGTAGCTGGGATGGGGGGAGGGGTTCCCATGCCTGGAGGGACCCTGGGGAGCTTGGAGGATCAGGGGGAGTGCATCTAGTCTTTCCCCTGCCCAATCGGCCCCGGGAAGCCTGTGGGGCTCCTGGGCCAGGTCCTCCACCTTCCGAAGCCCCCTCTGGGCTGCGTTGGTCCTAGGGGCATAGGAGGGAGGTGGGGGGAAGAAGAGGAGAGGCAGGTGGGAGGGGCCCTTCAGGACGGAGGATTAGGGGAGGCGTGGAAGGTGTTTCCCCTGCCCACTCTGGCCCCAGGAAGCCTGCTGGGCTCCCGGGATGGTCCTCCATTCTCCCGGGTCCCCTCCAGACTCCTGGGTCCTATGAGCATGGGAGGGAGAGAGAAGGGGGGAAGAGGAGGAGAGGCGAACGTTGGGGGGGTGGGGGGGAACCCTCTAGGACAGGAGGATCAGGGAAGGCATGGCTGGCATTCCTCCCATGCACCAGGTCCCAGGAATCCTGCTGGGCTTCCAGGTCCAGTCCCCTGCCTTCTGGGGCCCCTGCCAGCTGCGTGGGTCCTAGGGGCATAGGAGGGAATGGGGGGGGTGGAGAAAAAGAGAGGCCAATGGAGAGGGGCCCTGCAGGATAGGAGGATCGGGGGGGACGTGCCTAGCATTTCCCCCCCCGCACTTGGGCCCAATGAGCCTGCTGGGGTCCTGGACCTGGTCCTCCTCCCTCCAAGGCCAAAGGCACTCCTACTGCAATGAGCTTAAGCCCCACCCCCCACCCATACCAGGGTCTTTTCCAGCCCTGTGGGTACTAATCATAGATACTGCCTACGACCTAAACCCCAACCCTGCCTAAGCCCCACCCCACACAGCCAAGGCTTTTTCTGGCTTTTTTTTTTTCTCCTCTTTTTTACTATTGTGGTTCTGTTTTATCTTCCAGTTGTTGTTCCATCTATATTTTTAATTTTTTATTCTTCTAACATATCTGTTAGTTTTCTAATCTTATTTTTTTACTCTTTATTATTGTTCTGCTCCTTTTTTCCTTTTTTTTTTTTTTTTTTTTTTTTTTTTGCTGCCACATGTGGCTTGTGAGATCTTGGTTCATAAGCCGGGAATCAGGCCTGAGGTCCTGCAGTGGGAGCTCTGAGTCCGAACCACTGGACTAACAGAGAACCTCAGACCCCAGTGATTATTCATCGGAGTGAGGTCTCCCGGAGGTCCTCATCTCAGCACCAAGACCCAGCTCTACCAAACAGCCTACAAACTCCAGTGCTGGAAGCCTCAGGCCAAACAACCAGTAAGACAGGAACACGATCCCACCCATAAAAAAAAAAAAAAAAAAAAAAAAAAAAAAAAAAGAGGTGACAAAAAAATATGTCACAGGTGAAGGAGCAAGGTAAAAACCTACAAGGTCAAATAAATGAAAAGGAAATAGGCAATCTACCTGAAAAAGAATTCAGAGTAAAGATAGTAAAGATGATCCAGAATCGCAGAAATAGAATGGAGGCATGGACAGAGAAAATACAAGAAATGTCTAACAAAGCTCTAAAAGAACTAAAGAACAAACAAGCAGAGATGAACAACACAATAACTGAAATGAAAAATACACTAGAAGGAATCAATAACAGAATAACTGAGGCAGAAGAACGGACAAGTGAGCTGGAAGACAGAATGGTGGAAATAACTGCCGAGGAGCAGAATAAAGACAAAAGAATGAAAAGAACTTAAGACAATTTGAAAGACCTCTGGGACAACACTAAATGCACCAACATTCGAATTATGGTGTCCCAGAAGAATAAGAGAGAAAGAAAGGGTCTGAGAAAATATTCAAAGAGACTATAGTGGAAAATTTCCCTAACATGGGAAAGGAAATAGTCACCCAAGTCCAGGAAGTGCAGAGAGTCCCATTGAGGATAAACCCTAAGAGAAACACACCAAGACACATATTAATCAAACTAACAAAAATTAAATTCAAAGGAAAAATATTAAAAGCAGCAAGGAGAAAGCAAAAAATAACATACAAAGGAATCCCCATAAAGTTCTCAGCTGATTTTTCAGCAGAAACTCTGCAGGCCAGAAGGGAGTGGCAGGATATACTTAAAGTGATGAAAGAGAAAAACCTACAACCAAGATGTCATTCAGCTTTGACAGAGAAATCAAAAGCTTTTCAGACAAACAAAAGCTAAGAGAATTCAGCACCACCAAACAAGCTTTACAACAAATGCTAAAGGAAATTCTCTAGGTGGGAAACACAAGAGAAGAAAAAGACCCACAAAAACAAACATACATGTCAATAATAACCTTGAATATAAATGGATTACATGCTCCAACCAAAAGACACAGACTGGCTGAATGGATACAAAAACAATACCCATATATATGCTGTCTACAGGAGACCTACTTCAGACCTGGGACACCGGCAGACTGAAAGTGAAGGGATGGAAAAAGATATTCTATGCAAATGGAAATCAAAAGAAAGCTGGAGTAGCAACACTCATGTCAGATAAAATAGACTTTAAAATAAAGACTGTTACAAGAGATAAGGAAGAACACTACATAATGATCAAGGGATCAGTCGAAGAAGAAGATATACCAATTATAAATATTTATGCACCCAACATAAGAGCACCTCAATACATAAGGCAAATGCTAACAACCATAAAAGGGGAAATTGACAGTAACACAATAGTAGGGGACTTTAACATCACACTTACACCAATGGACAGATCATCCAAACAGAAAATAAATAAGGAAACACAAGCTTTAACTGACACAATAGACCACTTCTCAAGTGCACACAGAACATTCTCCAGGATGGATCACATCTTGGGTCACAAATCAAGCCTCGGAAAATTTAAGAAAACTGAAACTGTATCAAGCATCTTTTGTGACCACAACACTATGAGATTAGAAACCAATTACAGAAAAAAAAAACTGTACAAAACACAAATACGTGGAGGCTAAACAGTACACTATTAAATATCCAAGAGATCACTGAAGAAACCAAATAGGAAATTTAAAAATACATAGAAATAAATGACAATGAAAACACAATAACCCAAAACCAATGGGTTGCAGCAAAAGCAGTTCTAAGAGGGAAGTTTATAGCAATACAATCTTTTTTTAAAATCAATTTATTTTATTTATTTTTATTTTTAGCTGTGTTGGTTCTTCGTTGCTGCATATGGGCTTTCTCTAGTTGCGGCAAGCGGGGGCTACTTTTCATTGCAGTGTGCAGGCTTCTCATTGCGGTTGCGTCTCTTGTTGTGGAGCATGGGCTCTAGGCATGCGGGCTTCAGTAGTTGCAGCACACGGGCTCAGTAGTTGTGGCTCATGTGCTCTAGAGTGCAGGCTCAGTTGTTGTGGCACGTGGGCTTGGTTGCTCTGTGGCATGTGGGATCTTCCTGGACCAGGGCTCGAACCCGAGTCCCCTGCATTGACAGCAGATTCTTAACCACTGTGCCACCAGGGAAGCCTCAATATAGCAATTCAATCTTACCTCAAGAAACAAGACAAATCTCAAATAAACAATCTAACCTTACACTTAAAGCAACTAGAAAAAGAAGAACAAAGAAAACCCTACAAAGTCAGTAGAAGGAAAGAAATCATAAAAATCAGAGCAGAAATAAGTGAAATAGAAATGAAGAAAACAAGAGCAGAGATCAATAAAACTAAAAGTTGGTTCTTTGACAAGATAAACAAAATTGATAAACCTTTAGTCAGACTATCAAGAAAAAAGGGAGAGGACACAAATCATTAAAATTAGAAATGAAAAAGGAGAAATCACAACTGACACCACAGAAATACAAAGGATTATAAGAGACTCCTACAAACAACTACATGCCAATAAAATAGACAACCACGAAGAAATGGACAAATGCTTAAAAAGGTACAATTTTCCAAGACTGAACCAAGAAGAATTAGGAAATATAAACAGACCTATCACAAATAATGAAATTGAAACTGTATTAAAAATCAAGTATTTAAAAATCTTCCAACAAACAAAAGTCCAGGACCAGATGGCTTCACAGGTGAATTCTATCAAACTTTTAGAGACTAGCTAATGCCAATCCTTCTCAAACTCTTCCAAAAAATTGCAGAGGGAGGAACACTCCAAAATTTGTTCTACGAGGCCACCATCACCCTGATACGAAAACCAGACAAAGATATCACAAAAAAAGAAAATTACAAACCAATATCACTGATGAACATAGATGCAAGAAGCCTGAATAAAATACTAGCAAACAGAATCCAACAACACATTGAAAGAATCATTCACCATGATCAAGGGGGATTTAACCCAGGAATGCAAGGATTCTTCATATATGATACACTATATTAACAGATTGAAGGATAAAAACCATATGATCATCTCAATAAATGCAGAAAAATCTTTTGACAAAATTCAACACTGATTTATGATAAAAACTCCCCAAAAAATGGGCATAGAGGGAACCTACCTCAACATAATAAAGGCCATATATGACAAACCCACAGCAAACATCATACTCAATGGTGAAAAACTGAAAACATTTCCACTAAGATCAGGAACAAGACAAGGATGCCCACTCTCGCCACTCTCATTCAACATAGTTTTGGAAGTCCTAGCCATGGCTATCAGAGAAGAAAAATATATAAAAGGAATACAAATTGGAAAAAAAGAAGTAAAACTCTCACTGTTTGCAGATGACATGATACTATACATAGAAAACCCTAAAGATACCACGAGAAAACTACTAGAACAAATCAATGAATTTGGTAAGGATGCAGGATACAAAATTAATGTGCAGAAAGCTCTGGCATTCCTATACACTAACAATGAAAAATCAGAAAGAGAAATTAAGGAAACAATCCCATTTTCCATTGCAACAAAAAGAATAAAATACCTAGGAATAAACCTACCTAATGAGAAAAAAGACTTGTATTCAGAAAACTTTAAGACACTGATGAAAGAAATCAAAGATGACACAAACAGATGGAAAGATGTGCCATGTTCTTGGAGTGGAAAAATCAATATTGTGAAAATGACTATACTACCCAAGGCAATCTACAGATTCAATGCAATCCCTATCAAATTACCAATGGCATTTTTCACAGAACTAGAACAAAAAAATCTTAAAATTTGTAAGGAGGCACAAAAGACGCCAAATAGCCAAAGCAATCTTGAGAAAGAAAACAGAGCTGGAGGAATCAGGCTCCCTGACTTCAAATTACACTACAAAGCTACAGTAATCAAGACAGTATAGTACTGGCACAAAAACAGAAATATAGATCAATGGTACAGGATAGAAAGCCCAGAAATACACCCACACATATATGGACCCCTAATTTATGACAAAAGAGGCAAGAACATATAATGGCAAATAGGCTCTTAAATAAGCGGTGATGGGAAAACTACATGTTGGGACAGCTACATGTAAAAGAATGAAATTAGAACACTCCTTAACACCATACACAAAAATAAACTCCAAATGGATAAAAGACCTAAATATAAGACTGTACACTGTAAAACTCTTAGAGAAAAACATAGGAAAAACACTCTGTGACATAAACCACAGCAAGATTTTTTTGACCCACTTCCTAGAGTAATGAAAATAAAAACAAAAATAAACAAATGGGACCTAATTAAACTTAAAGGCTTTTGCACAGCTAAGGAAACCATAAACAAGATGAAAAGACAACCCTCAGAATGGGACAAAATACTTGCAAACAAAACAATGGAAAAAGGATTAATCTCCAAACCAAAGCAGTCTTGAGGGAAAAAAATGGAGCTGGAGGAATCAGACTCCCTTACTTCAGACTATAATACAAAGCTACAGTAAGCAAGACAGTATGGTACTGGCATAAAAACAGAAATATAGATCAATGGAACTGGATAGAAAGCCCAGAGATAAACCCACGTACCTATGGTCAACTAATCTATGACAAAGGAGGCAAGGATATACAATAGAGAAAAGACAGTCTCTTCAATAAGTGGTGCTGGGAAAACTGGACAGCTACACGTAAAAGAATGAAATTAGAATACCTCCTAACACCATACACAAAAATAAACTCAAAGTGGATTAGAGACCTAAATGTAAGACCAGACACTATAATACTCTTAAAGGAAAGCATAGGAAGAACAATCTTTAACATAAATCACAGCAAGAATTTTTGATCCACCTCCTAGAGTAATGAAAATAAAAACAAAAATAAATGAGACCTAATGAAACTTAAAAGCTTTTGCAAAACAAAGGAAACTACAAACAAGACTAAAAGACAACCCTCAGAATGGTAGAAAATATTTGCAAACGAATCAATGGACAAAGGATTAATCTCCAAAATATATAAACAGCTCATGCAGCTCAATATTTGACCCAGTAGTCCTACTACTGGGCATATACCCAGAGAAAACCGTAATTCAAAAGGACACATGTACCCCAATGTCCGTTGCAGCACTATTTACAATAGCCAGGTCATGAAAGCAACCTACATGCCCATCGACAGATGAAAGGATATAGAAGATGTGGTACATATATACAATAGAATATTACTCAGCCATAAAAAGGAACGAAATTGGGTCATTTTTAGAGATATGGATGGATCTAGAGACTGTCATACAGAGAGAAGTAAATCAGAAAAAGAAAAACAAATATCGTTTATTAACGCATATATGTGGAACCTAGAAAAATGGTACAGATGAACCAGTTTGCAGGGTAGAAATAGAGACACAGATGTAGAGAACAAATGTATGGACACCAAGGGGGAAAGTTGTGGTTGGATGAATTGGGAGATTGGGATTGACATATATACACAAATATGTATAAAATAGATAATTAATAAGAACCTGCTGTATAAAAAATAAAACAAAATTCAAAAAAAAAAAGGATTAATATCCAAAATATACAAACAGCTCATGGAGCTCAATATCAAAAAAACAAACAACCAAGTTAAAAAATGGGCAGAAGACTTAAACAGACATTTCACCAAAGATGACATACAGATGGCCAAGAAGCACATGAAAAGATGCTCAACATCACTAATTATTAGAGAAATACAAATCAAAACTACAGTGAGTTATCACCTCATACCAGTTAGAATGGCCAACATCAGAAAATCTACAAACAGTAAATGCTGGAGAGGATGTGGAGAAAAGAGAACCCTTTTGCACTGTTGGTAGGAATGTAAATTGATACAGCCACTATGGAGAACAGTATGGAGAGATGTGGTACATATATACAATGGAATATTACTCAGCCATAAAAAGGAACAAAATTGGGTCATTTGTAGAGACGTGAATGGACCTAGAGACTGTCATACAGAGTGAAGTAAGTCAGAAAGAGAAAAACAAACATTGTATATTAATGCATATATGTGGAATCTAGAAAAATCGTACAGATGAATCCATTTGTAGGGCAAGAATAGAGATATAGACGTAGAGAACGGACATGTGGATACCAGGAGGGGAAGGTGGAATGAATTGGGAGATTAGATTTGACATAAATAAACTACCATGTGTAAAATAGATAGCTAGTGGGAACCTGCTGTATAGCACAGGGAGCTCAGCTCATTGCTCTGCGATGACCTAGATCCATGGGATTGGGGTGGGGGGGAGGGAGGTCCGAGAGGGAGGGAATATGGGTATACATATAGCTGATTCACTTCATTGTGCAGCCGAAGCTGGCACAACATTGTGAAGCAATTTTACTCCAATTGAAAAAAAAAAAGGATGTAATACAAAGATCCATTAGGCAAAAATCACCCATGGCCATACTGTCTAGAGATCAAGTTTCAAATTTTTAAATGAAATTTCCAAAGCAAGCCAAACATGCCTGATCAGAGGAGAACTTTTCAACCTCTTCCTTCTGTGGTCGTTTTGGGGTGGCTGAGTACACTGATAGGCTAGACAGCTAGGAAAGAGATGAAAAAACAGGCAGCAAGAACTAGCCCTGCCTTTTCGTACTCAGGAAACCAGACATTGCTTTAAGCAATTTGTGCTTGGAAACACTGTCTCTGCCTGACAGCTGGCTCAGGAGTAAAGGGACCATGAAAATGTGTGGCTTCACAATGTGTAATCAGTCAGAAAGAGGAAGTCCTGCTCCACTGGGACAACGGGGGAAACAGACAGGCATCTCTCAGGGCCGGCCACGATCAGTGGGCCCAGCCACGCCCTTTTATGATGCTCAAAGCACTAGGAACCCAGTGTTTGCTTTGAAGAAGGTAATTTGGTAACTGCTTACACTGGTTACCTTCAGGTCAGGGACCAGGGGACCAGAGGAGCAAAGAAGAGAATTCAAATTTCATTTTATCCCTTAAGGAACAGTGTGTATTTTTAACATGGCATATATTACTTACATTTAAAATAACTTTAAGAAAAAATATTAAAAAATATGAAGCAAATCCTAGAAACAATGCTTTCTTTTTCAAAACTTAATATTCTCGGTAATAATTAGGAGCAAAATTTTATTTTTGTATCCTTGTATTAATTTGATTTTTCTGCCTAGTTACCTGTATATATTTTTCTTAATTGGGAAATTTTTAATAAATCCATGTTCCACCTGATTATTTTTTTAAACTTTGCTTTAAACATACTAAAATCCTTTAACTTGTTTAAAAAAAAGTGACTTGCATTTGAGACTCTGCCTAGAAGCAAAGAATTAAAGTAGCAGAAGTAGCCTTCTGCAGGGCTCAGTTATCCCATCAACACATTGACAGCTCAGCCTCAATGTCAGGCATTATCCCAGTATTCATGCCAGGATGTGAGAAAATCCCAGCATCACACTTTGCACCCAACTCTTGGGTCACCCATAACCCCAAATTATGATGAAATCCAAAACTCCCAATTGTCTGGGGTGAGTTGTCCCCAGTTGAACCACAATCTAGATAAACCACCCTCCTGAAAAGTAAGATTTTGACTTTGGCTGCTCCTTGTCCTGAATCTCTTCATTCATACTCAGAAATATGCTGAGACACATAGTAATGAAATTGACAAAAATTAAAGACAAAGAAAAAATATTAAAAGCAACAAAGGAAAAGCAACAAATAACATACAAGGGAATTCCCATAAGGCTATCAGCTGGCTTCTCAGCAGAAACTATACAGGCCAGAAGGGAGTGGCATGATACATTTAAACTGATGAAAGGGAAGAACCTACAGCCAAGATTACTCTACCCAGCAAGGCTCTCATTCAGATTCAATGGAGAAATCAAAAGGTTTAGAGACAAGCAAAATCTAGGAGAATTCAGCATGACCAGACCAGCTTTGCAACAAATGCTAAAGGAACTTCTCCAGGTGGAAAAGAAAATGCCATAACTAAAAATAAGAAAATTACACATAGAAAAGCTCACCAGTAAAGACAAACATACAGTAACAGTAGGAAATCATCTGCACACAAATATGATATCAAAATTAGCAAATGTGAGAAGAGGAGAGTACAAATGCAGGATATTGGAAATGCATTTGAAACTAAAAGACCAGCAACTTAAAACAATCTTGTTTATATATAGACTGCTATATCAATTTGCTCATGGTAACTGCAAACCAAAAATCTATAATAGACACACACACAAAAAAGAAAAAGCAACCCAAACACAACACTAAAGATGGTCATCAAAGCACAAGAGAAGAGAACAAAAGAGGAAGGGAAGAAAAAAGACCTACAAAAACAAATCCAAAACAACAAACAAAATGGCAATAAGAACATACATATTGATAATTACCTTAAACATAAATGGATTAAATGCTCCAACCAAAAGGCATAGACTGGCTGAATGGATACAAAAATGAAACCCATATATATGCTGTCTACAAGAGACCCACTTTGGATCTAGGGACACATATAGACTGAAAGTAGGGGATGGAAAAAGGTATTCCATGCAAATGGAAATCAAAAGAAAGCTGGAGTAGCAATACTGAAATCAGAAAAAATAGACTTTAAAATAAAGACTGTTATAAGACACAAAGAAGGACAGTACATAATGATCAAGGGATCAATCCAAGAAAAAGATATCACAATTGTAAATATATATGTACCCAACAGAGAAGCACCTCTGTATATAAGGTAAATACCAACAGCTACAAAAGGAGAAATCAATGGTAACACAATAATAGTGGGGAACTTACGCCACTTTCATCAATGGACAGATTATCCAGACAGAAAATCAATAAGGAAACACAGGCCTTAAATGACACATTAGACTCGATGGACTTAATTGATATTTATAGAGCATTCCATCCAAAAGCAGCAGAATACACATTCTTCTCAAGTGCACATGGAGCATTCACCAGGATTGATCGTATGCTGACCACAAAGTGAGCGTCAGTAAATTTAAGAAAATTGAAATTGTATCAAGAATCTTTTCTGACCATAATGCTATGAGATTAGAAATCAACTACAAGAAAAAAACTAAAAAAAACACAAACACATGGACGCTAAACAATATGCTACTAAACAACCAATGGATCACAGAAGAAATCAAAGAGGAAATTTTTAAAAACCTAGAGACAAATGAAAGCACAATGATCCAAAACCTATGGGATGCAGCAAAAGCAGTTCTGAGGCAAGTTTATAGCAATACAATCTTACCTCAGGAAAAGAGAAAAATTTCAAATAAACTCCCTAACCTTACACCTAAAGCAACTAGAGAAAGAAAAACAAACAAAACCCAAAGTTAGTAGAAGGAAAAAAATCATAAAGATCAGAGCAGAAATAAATAAGAGAAAAGAAAATTATAGACCAATATCACTGATGAACATATATGCAAAAATCCTCAACAAAATACTAGCAAACTGAAGCCAACAATACATTAGAAGTATCATACACCATCATCAAGTGAGATTTATCCCAGGGATGCAAGGACTTTTCAATATGTGCAAATCAATCAGTGTGATACATCACATCAACAAACTGAAGAATAAAAACCATATGATCGTCTATAACTATATGATCGTCTCAATAGATACAAAAATAAGTTTTGACAATATACAACACCTGTTTATGGTTAAAACAAAAAACAAAAAACCTCTCCAGAAAGTGAGCATAGAGTGAACCTACCTCAACATAATAAAGGCCATATATGACAAAGTTACAGTGAACATCATACTCAACAGTGAAAAGCTGAAAGCATTTCCTCTAAGATTAGGAACAAGACAAGGATGTCCACTCTCTCCACTTTTATTCAACAGAGTTTTGGAACACCTAGCTATGGCAATCAGAGAAGACAAAGAAATAAAAAGAATCCAAATTGGAAATGAAGAAGTAAAACTGTCACTGTTTGCAGATGACATGATACTATACATAGAAAATCCTAAAGATGCTACCAGAAAACTACTAGAGCTCATCAATGAATTTGGTAAAGTTGCAGGACATAAAATTAATATACAGAAATCTGTTGTATATCTATACACTAACAAAGAAACATCAGAAAGAGAAATTAAAGAAACAATCCCATTTACCATCACATCAAAAAGAATTAAATACCTAGAAATAAACCTACCTAAGGAGGCAAAAGACCTGTACTCCAAAAACTATAAGACACTGATGAAAGAAGTCAAAGATGACACAAACAGATGGAAAGATGTACCATGTTCTTGGATTGGAAAAATCAATATTGTGAAAATGACTCTACTACCCAAGGCAATCTACGGATTCAATGCAATCCCTATCAAATTACCATTGGCATTTTTCACAGAACTAGAACAAAAAATCTTAAAATTTGTATGGAGATACAAAAGACCCTGAATAGCCAGAGCAATCTTGAGAAAGAAAAACGGAGCTGGAGGACTCAGGTTCCCTGACTTCAGACTATACTATGAAGCTACAGTCAACAAAAGAGTATAGTACTGGCACTAAAACAGAAATATAGATCAATGGAACAACAGAAATCCCAGAAATAAACCCACACACCTATGGTCAATTAATCTATGACAAAGGAGGCAAGACTATACAATGGAGGAAAGACAGTCTCTTCAATAAATGATGCTGGGAAAACTGGACAGCTACAGGAAAAGAAATGAAATTAGAACATTCTTTAACACCATATACAAAAACAAGCTCAAAATGGATTAAAGACCTAAATGTGAGACCAGACGCTATAAAACTCTTAGAGGAAAACATAGGCAGGACACTCTCTGACATAAATTGCAGCAATATCTTTTTCTATCCATCTCCCAGAGTGATGGAAACAAAAATAAAAATAAACAAATGGAACTTAATTAAACTCAAAAGCTTCTGCACAGCAAAGGAAACTATAAACAAAATGAAAAGACAACCCACAGAATGGGAGAAAATATTTGTAAATGATGTGGCCAACAAGGGATTAATCTCCAAAATTTACAAACAGCTCATGTGACTCAATATCCAAAAAACAAACAATCCAATCAAAAAACGGGCAGAATACCTAAATAGACATTTCTCCAAAGAAGCCATACGGATGGCCAAGAAGCACATGAAAAGATGCTCAACATCGCTAATTATTAGAGAAATGCAAATCAAAACTACAATGAGGGACTTCCCTGGTGGTCCAGTGGTTGAGACTCTGCACTTCCACTGCAGGGGGCACGCATTCAATCCCTGGTCAGAGAAGCTAACACAACATTGTAAAGCAATTATACTCCAATAAAGATGTTAAAAAAAAAAAATCCCTGTTCGGGGAACTAAGATCCCACATGCCATGAGGTATGGCCAAAAATTTTTTTAAAAAAACAAAACAGCAATGAGCTATCACCTCACAACAATCAGAATGGCCATCATCAAAAAGTCTACAAACAGTAAATGCTGGAGAGGGTGTGGAGAAAAGGGAACCCTCTTGCACTGTTGGTGGGAATGTAAATTGATACAGCCACTATGGAGAACAGTATGGAGGTTCCTTAGAAAACTAAACCATATGATACAGCAATCCCACTCCTGGGCATATATCTGGAGAAAAACATGGTTCAAAATGATACATGCACCCCAATGTTCATTGCAGTGCTGTTTACAATAGCCAAGATATGGAAGCAACCTAACTGTCCATCAACAGAAGAATGGATAAAGAAGATGTGGTACGCATGTGCAATGCACTATTACTGAGCCATTAAAAAGAATGAAATAATGTCACTTGCAGCAACATGGATGGACCTGGAGGTTATCATACTAAGTGAAGTAAGTCAGACAGAGAAAGACAAATATCATATGATATCGCTTATATGCGGTATCTAATGATACAAATGAACATATTTACAAAACAGAAGCAGACTCACAGACTTAGAGAAAGAACTTATGGTTAGCAGGGGGGAATGTTGTGGGTGGGGGGATAGATTGGGAGTTTGGAATTGACATGTACACACTGCTATATTTAAACTAGATAACAAACAAGGACCTCCTGTATAGCACAGGGAACTCGGTTCAATATTCTGTAATAACCTAAATGGGAAAAGAAGTTGAAAAAGAATAGATACATGTATATGTATAACTGAATCACTTTACTGTACACCTGAAACTAACACAACATTGTTATTCAACTATACTCCAATAGAATAAAAGTTTAAAAAACAAAACAACTTACTACAAAGCTATAGTAATCAAAATATTATGGTACTGGCATACAAATAAATATATAAACCAATGGAATAGAATAGAGATCCCCAAAATAAACCCTCACATATGTGATCAAATGATTTTTTTGGGGGGTGGGGTACACGGGCCTCTCACTGTTGTGGTCTCTCCCGTTGCGGAGCACAGGCTCCGGACGCGCAGGCTCAGCGGCCATGGCTCACGGGCCCAGCCGCTCCGCGGCATGTGGGATCTTCCCGGACCGGGGCACGAACCCGTGTCCCCTGCATCAACAGGCGGACTCTCAACAACTGTGCCACCAGGGAAGCCCTGATCAAATGATTTTTGACAAGGGTGAAAAGACTGTTCAATGGTGAAAGGTAGTCTTTTCAGTAAATTGTGCTGGGAAAACTGGATGCTCACATGCAAAAGAATGACATTGGACCATTACCTTACACCACATACCAAAAATTGAGCCAAAATACATAAACCAAAAAGTAAATCAAAATGGATCAAAGACCTAAATGTAAGACACTTAGCTCGCGCCCCTCAACTAGAGAGCCTAAGTGCCAAAAACTACAGAGCCCACGCACTCTGGAGCCTGTGCGCCACAACTAGTGAAGAGAAAACCCTTACACCACAACTAGAGAGAAGACCGCACGCCCCCAACAAAAGATGCACGTGCCTCGACGAAGATCCTGCGTGCCGCAACTAAGACCCGACGCAGCCAAAAATAAATTAAATAAATAAATAAATAAAAAGAAAACTTCAGTCTTAAATAAAATGAGCAAAGAACTTGAATAGACATGACTTCAAAAAGCTATAGGAATGTCCAATAAGCACATGAAAAAGATACTCAACATCAACAGTCATTAGGGAAATGCAAATCAAAACCACAGTGAGATGCCGCCTCACACCCAATAGGATAGCTAATATCAAAACAGAAAATGACAGGTATTGGAAGGATGTAGAAAAATTAGAACATCTGTACACAGCTGGTGGAAATGTAAAATGGTTAAGCTGCTATGGAAAACAGTGTGAAGATTCCTCAAAAAATTAAAATTCCCATATAATCCAGCAATCAACTCTGGGTATATACCCAAAAGAATTGAAAGCAGAGACTCAAACACATACTTATACACTCACGTCCATAGGACCACTGTTCACAATAGCCAAAGTGTGGAAGCAATCCAAGTGTCAATTGAGAGACGAACAGATAAACAAAATGTGGTGTCTAAACACAACAAAATACTAGTCAGCCTTCAAAAGGGAGGAAATCCTGAGACATGCTACAACGTGAATGAACCCTGAAGACACTGTGTTAAGGTAAATAAAGCCAACCCCAAAAGGAGAAATACTGTATGATTCCATTTATATGAAGTCAAATTCATAGGGACAGAATGTAGTATGGTAGTTGCCAGGGGCTGAGAGAAGGGAAAATGAGGAGTTATTTAATAAATATGGAGTTTCATTTTTTCAAGATGAAAAGAGTTCTGTGAATGAATGGTGGTGATGGTTGTAGAACAATGTAAGTGTATTTAATGTCACTTGAAAATGGTTAACATGGTATACTTTATGTTACTGTTATGTATATTTTACCACAATTTTTTTTTTTTTTTTTTTTTTTTTTTTTTTTTTTTTGCGGTACGCGG
>NC_041219.1:75004862-75031087 GCF_002837175.3 Physeter macrocephalus | reverse complement strand
CTGTTGTGGCCTCTCCCGTTGCGGAGCACAGGCTCCGGACGCGCAGGCTCAGCGGCCATGGCTCACGGGCCCAGCCGCTCCGCGGCATGTGGGATCCTCCCAGACCGGGGCGCGAACCCGGTTCCCCTGCATCGGCAGGCGGACGCGCAACCACTGCGCCACCAGGGAAGCCCTACCACAATTTTTAAAAAACACATTTTTGAGTACCCAAACGTTCCCAGGCCCATACAAGACTCTGGGAAACAGAGATACCTTCAGATAACTCATGGTATGGTAAGAGAGGAAGAAAAATAAATTATCACAGCACAATAGGCACCCTAATGGAGGTATTCACAAATACTTTGGTAGCCCCAGGAAGAGAGCAGGAGTCAAGGACAGGACAAAATGTATTGGGCGCATTTTGTTTCACAAAACTAGCTATGACCTGAATATATTCAATGATTCATTCAAAAAATACTTATTGAGCAACTACTTTCAGTCAGATGCTCTTGCATGGAAATTACATTTCCTATGAGAAAAGTAACCAGGAGCCAGATCTACCCTGTGAACCAGAGAGTTCACTCCTTGTCCAGCTCTGGAAACAATAAAAGACATTCCAGAATCTAAGGCAAAGGCCATTTCTTACAGGACCCCCTGGAGGTAGGCGCAAGCTTCAAAAAATTCTTTTGGCAACGCTGGTTGCCTAGATTTTAAGATCCAACATATAAAACTGACTGCTCTTTAACTTATAAGCTTTTCTTCCCCTAAGAACAGTCTATTTACTTTAAAGTTCACCTTTTTCACATCACACCAGTCAGCATTATAAACCAGTGGATCTTAAGCATGAATGTGCATTCAACGCATCTGGGGTTCTCAACGATTTGCTGATTCACTGGGTCTGTTCTGACAAGCTCCCAGCTGAGGGATGCTGCTAGTCCGGGGACCACACTTGGAGCAGCAAGGTCACGGATAACAACTGCCCAAGATACGCAGCCACTCCCATCTCTGCAATCACAGCTCCACACGTCTGCTGTTCAGGGCTGGTTAAAATTGGCAGTGCTCTACCTAACACCAAGAACAAAATTGTACAGCTTTTGTCAAAGTAAAAATGTCTCCAAAAAAAAAAAAAACCTTTTAAGTTTGGACAAACCTCTATTTCTAATTACAGGGCTTTCATAAAGCAAGCCTTAAGGGGAAGATTAGTTTTTAATTTCTTCCACTACTTTCACTCAAGGAAAATTAAGGGTTGCCTCAGTTTAACAGGTACTTAATTACACTGTAACAGAAAGAAGGCTGGATTTCCCCCAGTCCATTATAATTAAGTCCCTGCATATTCTTCAGCTTGTGAAAGGTCACATGAGGAAGCTGAATTTTCAAGTGTTGGAGGCTTTTTTCCTTTTTTTAAAATTTAATTAAGAAAATGAATCAAATTGTTTTTTTGTTTGGAACCAAGCATATCAGCCCCACAAAGAGAAAAATCAGCGCACAGGTACAAAAAAGGACTGGTTTTGTGGTTTTTTTTTTTTTTTTCAAATTTTGTGATTCTTTTAATGACTTAGACATAGAAAGTGATACACAAACGTGAAAATAATTTACCAAATATTCTATTTCTCTCTAGAAATTTGATATTAGCAATTGACAAAATAATTTTCAAGAAAACAGAAAATATCTGATACCAACTGAGCTACTAATATTAGCCACTCTCATTCTTTGATACAGGGAAAAAAAATTAGTCTCTGGAACTTAAATTTAGAGATAGTGGTGGGGAATCTGCAAATAGTGAACACACAACCACAAAGTGCAAAATAGTCCTTACACCCAATAAGAAATTTTTTTTCATTAAACACAGATAATAGCTATAAAAAAGGGACTACTTTTTAACTCTCATAATTTCTCACAGTGAAAACTGCATAATTTGCTATTTCTTGTTTGCCCCAACTTATTAAAGGAGCAGAAATTACTAAAACTTAACAGATTGATCTACCCTTGTCAAAACCCACATTGTGCAGCACAAGGCCTTCCCAGAAAGAGATAACTCTTCCCTGGAAGGTTATTTAACAGTTTCAAGAAAATGTTATACACTTCTAGGAATCAAAGACTGTCTGTGATCCATACAGTTTCGGTTGTTTTCTGATTGTAACTTTTAAAACTTTGCATCAAGGATTGCAGTGAGAGAAAATGCATTCACAATTTTGCTCCCACAAGCTACAAAAAGATCGTTAACCATTGTACTTAGTTTTTCCATTTTGAGGGTGAACCAGAAATTCATAGGCTAATTCTCTATCATTAAGTTGTACCTTTTCTTCCCTTATTTCATAATATTTTGGTCAAGCTGTCATCAGAAGTGCCTTCCA
This sequence comes from Physeter macrocephalus, assembly GCF_002837175.3. Lineage (NCBI taxonomy): Eukaryota > Metazoa > Chordata > Mammalia > Artiodactyla > Physeteridae > Physeter > Physeter macrocephalus. The sequence continues at coordinate 75,028,754 of NC_041219.1, read as the reverse complement.
ATCCGACATAGGTTTAAATTCAGGCCTGCAGATGTAGCTGAGATCAAGGTATCAAGATTCCGCAAGTGGCATTAATCCAGTCTCGCATTTTCCGCTAAAACAAATCTAGTTCCAGAAAAGCCCACAAGATATGTAGCAAATTCCTGTGTGACCACAGATCTTCTCACTAACTCTTCTTGTTAATCCTTGAAAACTCTTTGGATGGCCAAGCGTCAGAGATAGCACAATATACTCCCCCAGCTGGCAAATAGATGACAGAATTGTGATAATCTCTTATTTCTTTCTGTGATTTTAATTGAAATGGTACTTTTATTGAAGTCTGCCATTTCTTCCTGACCAGCCAGGCAAATAATTATATTGTCCAGGATATTAAAGGAAACAGGCCAACCCAAAAGGAAATCAGGCAGAGGCTTGAAGGAATCGGACCAGGATTCTAAACACAATAACCACTGTCTCTTTTCTTGCTGCCTTTCTCTCAGGTTTCTGTAAGAATCTGTCTTCCAGGTTTATTAGAACCCAAGAAAAAAGCAGAACAGTCAGCGTAAGGGACACAGGAAAATAGGACAGGGCAAATTATCTTTGGTGGCCCACAGAGCGAATGGATTATGGTATGTGACCCTGATTGGCACTTGAGGAGACCACAGTTTTCCCATGCAAATCCCCTTAGTTCTACCTCTTCTTCCACTGGCTCTCTGAAGTGCCAAGAACCAGGGCCATGGCATCAAGGTATAACAGAACAGGACCCTATAGGGCCTTCCCAGGACAGACCCCTCCCCCTTATCCTCTGCTTTAGCTCCTCTCTGAGGTACCTAGATAATAGTATCTGGTGTACATTTCCTGAGTCGTTTTACAGATGCTAAAACCACCACCAAATAGAAGAAATTAACTACTTGATGACCCTGAGCACATAGCCCCCAGACCTACTGGAGCCTAAGGACTGGTAATGTGAACCCCTGTGACACCCCCCTGTTACTTCACCATCAACCAGTCAGAGAATTGTGCACGAGCTGATCACATACCCTGGGACCCTCCTCCCTTACCTGGCCTTTAAAAATGCTTTCCTGCAACCTATCAGGGAGTTCGGGTGTTTTGAGCAATAGCTGCCTGAACTCCTTGCTTAGTGCCCTGCAATAAACACTGCTCTTTGCTTCACTACAACCCGGTGCTGGTAGATTGGCTTTACTGCATGCACTGAGCAGACCCAAGTTTGGTTCGGTAACAGTGGCATCACCAAAGGGCAGTCTTCTAACTTACGTAGGGCACCCTAAGAGCCACTTTCTTCCTAAAGGAAACTCAGTTGACAGACTCTTCTCCAGTGGGCATGTAGCAGCCTAGCCAGGAGCCTCTGGGTGGAACTCGACTGTAAGATCCCCCTTCTTACATGCACAGCCACTAACCATTTCTCAAAAACAGTTGTTGTTTTCATAATTTATTAATGAAAACTGTAAAGTACAGCCTCAAGCTCCATCTCCCCAACTTTCCTAACACATTTTACTTCTTCATTTACCATCTAGGTATAGAACTTTTCAGAAATATTCTCCACCTCTCTCATAAAATTCCAGGTTTCTCAAATAACAACCAGGATCTAGCTGTACACATCCTCTCTCTTCCAACAACCTAATAAATGTTATGATTCAACAAATGATCTCCTCCTAGTCTAGCATTTAAAATTCCTTAGTTTTACATTCATTATACTAATAAAGTCAATTAACAGTTTTCTTATTTGCAAAGACTAGCCTGAAAGATAGAGACCACCCTTCCTGGTAGAAAAGAGGGATTTTTTGCCATTTAAAGGTTATTTTCTTGAGCAGATTAACTAAGCATTAGACCCAGACTTTCCAGAGCCTTGGGTCTCTCAAGGCTCCCTCCTTCCCTCCTGCTGTCCAGAGCTGTACGTCAGTCACTGCCGTCCTCCTGCTGGCACAGGAGACTCCAACCTTGGCTTCCCCCCAAGCCTGTCAACACTGCTCCCAGTAACTGCCAGAGAAACCATATGGTCCCTCCACATCCTCCCCTTGGGGCCAAGCCTATTATCTCCCCAACCTACCCACAGCAGCAAGAGCAGGGAGGGAGAGGAAGAGCGAGCCTGGGGCCTGAGCCTGGGCTCTTCCTACTCTTCTACCATTGAATCAAGATCTAGAGAAGTGGCGGGGAGGGGGGGGCGGAGAGAAGGAGGAAAGATGGAGAGAAAGACAGAGAGAGGAGAGAGAGAAGTGGTATTTGAAGAACACTTGGCAAAAAGGCATACAGACTATGAATGAGGTTTAAAACTTATTTTTAATTCAGTTATTGGGTTAGAGCAATTCAGTTCCAGAGTCTGATGTCAGATGTGCCCAGGAAATGTCTTCTTATTCTAATAGTGTTGTCCTCAAAATAATTTATACACTTAGATGTTAAACAGCCTTTTAAGAGTCTTGTGCTCTCTTTATTAGCATCTTCACCTCACAGGAAAAAGACTGCAGACAATTTGGAAGTACTTCTGGAAGCTGCTATTCAAAGGTGGTATGAAAAGGTAACTTTCTAAGTTAAAGAGAAAAATGTTTCCTGTTCAAAATGTTGCCAGAGTTTTAAAAATCCTTATGATTTTCATATTTCAAAAAAGAGTTCTGTATAATTTTTTAACCTTAACTATGACATTCAGCTCAGAGTCAGAAAGCAGGTTTTTACAGGACCCAAACTCCATCTGAAAAACTACCATGGGATATCTACCCGTCTAGTTACTTTTATTTTTATTAGAATGCATACTTAGTTGTGGTCCCTAGCTATCAAAATTTAATTTTGGAAAGAGATATTTATACCCTGTACTAAGAGACAAAATTGAAGGGTCAAAATTATTTTTATGAGAGAATAATCACATGAAAGTCCGGATGTCTGACCAGACTGCTGCTTTGGGATTTGACCTGGACTAATATTTCCACCCCCTACTCCTCATCACCCATCCCACTCAGCACCTCATGCACTGAGAAATCCCATAAAAAAACGCCATGTTGGAGGGACTTTTCCAAAATGCCGAAAGACCACAGACTGTATCTGGTTGGCCTGTCTGTTCCCCATACTCGCCTGGCTTCATTATGAAAAGATGCCAGAAATAGCATTCCTACAGGATTTCCAGTACAGAAACCACAAGAATGCTCTTTCTCATGGTATGGCAACAGTGCAACAATATGGCGTCATCTGGAAAATTACAGTCTTGGAGACAAATATTTTTCCCCTCTCCACTGACTTAAAATAGACAGGGTGTCGCCCCCAAATTATGCTTTCCTTTCTCCAAGATGGAGGGCTCCTCTTGGAAAGCTCCCCCTGGGGGCAAAAACCTTTGCTGTTGGAACCCCTGAAAGACAAACTCTCATACACAAAACTCCTTGGACAGTCCTCCAAGGATTTTGGAAACAGAGCATGCCTGCTGAAAAGGAAGGCATTTTCGGGTATACTACTAAATAAAAATTTCCTTTTTGACTTGACACGAAAGCAATTCACACTTATAATGAACATTCCATAGATTTAAATCTATGGAATATGCTTAAATCTGCTTAAATCTGCTTAAATCTGCTTAAATCATATGCTTAAATCTGCATATGATGAGAAGTATCAACATTATTGTGGCAGTTATTGTGTTGGGGAACATTTATTTTGGGTACACTGTGCACAAAAAAGAAGAGTAGTCCTCAAAGAACTACTAATCTAATTAGGAGACATTATATAGGGCATTTTTAAGGATTAAGAACATAAGAAAAATTTCTCAGGAGCATAGATAGTTCCACAAAGGTCTGTCTGCCTCATTCATAGCTATATTCTCTGTACTTACTCAGGTTGGGCTCAGGATAGAAACTCAATACACATTTGTGGAAAGAATAAAGAGAAGGGGACAATGGAGCAGACGGAAGGGCAAAGAAAGAATAAAGGGTGCCAGGGGACTGAGCTCAACATGGTGGTAAATGAAGCTTCTTTATTAGGAAAGTGTCTTAGTCGTTTGCCTTCACTTGAAGAAGGATCCACACCCTCCTCATCGAAATGGGGGTTGTTTTTCACTGTGATGGCAAATAAGCCTGCAGGCCCTCGGGAGAATCCACCAGCCATTCAGAGGCTGACGCTCAAGGTATTGTCTGGTTCTGTTTCTTCCTGGACGGCATCAAGCCACCTTACAATTATTTGCGATTGCCTGAAGACTACATATGACACTTGCTGGCTCTCAACTTCCAGAGTCCTCTCTGATTTTGATTGTGTTTACCTGGGTTAAAGTTGTTAATGGTCATAAATATAAATAATCCAAAGTGGGAGCTTTCTGTTTTGTTTTTTCAGAAAGAGAGATTCTCATTCTAAATGAGTGTAAGTTCACGAGAAGGGACCTATCTCTCATTTTAGCCTCTTTGTTACCAATTGCTTCCTGTATTTCTTGGAACCCTCTAATCTCAAGTCCCAGTGGCTGAGGATTTATTGAGCTGCCACAAGCAAAAACACAGAAGCCAAACTGATTGGAAGCGCTGCAACACTAGCTTACCCACAAGGAGAGACAAGTGATCATACAGATAAGGCGCTGGAGCCCAGTCCCTCTGCAGTGTGACACACACACACACACACACACAGTCCACAAAAGCCACTCGGGCTTCAGAAGGCTCTCTAGGTGGAAATTAACTCCTTGTCTTCAAGGTCAACACCCTGTTGGCAGTCTCCCCCCAGAACATCTGAACTCTCTGACGGATTGACTAGACGGACAGCTGTGGAAGGGCATCAACTCAAACTTTTACCTTGACATCAACTGAGAGGGAAAAAGGAAGTTGTTTAATGACAGAGAACCCAAAAAAATCAAGTAACCTAAAACATATTTTCTGGCACAATTTGCCTTTTACAAAGCAGCAGAAGGTTGATAACAGGGTGTGGAGAGATGGAATCAGCAGTTAAGTGGATATCCGTCTGTCACTTAACCTTCATTACATAGCATTAGAGACCAGCGTCTGGCCAGCTTGGCACCCCGTTTTCCCACATCAGCCCACTGGCAAGACGATTCCCCAGGTCCATGGCCTCCAGCCACACCACTTTGGCCTGCGGTTACATCACATCTTACAAACTGTAAAGGGGCCGGACAGTACTTGGATGAGATCAGGGGTCCATTTGGACTGGATTCAGGCCTGGTTCAACAAGATGTTGCACGACTTGTCCCTCCATTTCCCTCTCCTTTTATTTCTTCACCTTTCTGGTCTTTGTACTTTGAGCAGCCCTCTCCCGTACTCCCCCCACCTCAGATCCAGATGAGCTTCAGTTTTCCTAAATTCTTCTCACCCTTACCATATCCCAATGTCTTCTTTCCTCTGTCTTTTCAAAGTTTCCTCTCTTGCTGCACTGATATTTCTTTAAAACCAACATGAATTGGCTGCAAGCAAAATAAACAGATGCAACTAAGAGAATCATAAATCACCAAGTTGGAGAGGGGGATTCTTCCCAGTACAGGAAACCATCTCTCGGTTGGTTTCAGAGGAGATAGAGGAACAGAGCTTTGCTTTTATTTAAATGTCCTGTTCCCCTAACAAGTCCTCCGGGATTAAATAGGAAGCATGCTAGACAGGTCGGATATTCAGACTGAGCTCTGAAGAAATATTGAACATGACCTCCATGTGTTTGGGTTCATTAGAGTTCACACCCCAGGGCTCACCAAAGGCATTTTTCAGCAAAAGTGCATTGTGAACCTAACTCGCCTCATAAAGGTGGAGCTGCCCCGCACACATACACACAAGCATGTGCACACACAGATGAGTGCACGGACACACCATTCCAATCCCACATCACCCACACAGAAAGCAGCCCTCTCATCCACGCTGCTGTGCAAGCCACACCCATTGGCTCATCACCTTCCTAGCAGGCTGAGTGTACCTGCGAAAGATTCCTCGTTTCTCTAGAACCTCTGCACTGCCACCACCCTTGGGTAGGCCAGGGGTGTTCGAACTCTTTCTGTAAAGGGCCAGATAGTAAACGCTTGAGGCTTTGTGGGCCAAACTGTCTCTGCCGCAACTACTCAACTCCACTGTCGTAGTGCAGACCGAGCCATAGAAATGCGCAAGCAAACGAGCGGGCAGGTGGGCCAGGTGTGGCCCACAGGCTGTAGCATCTCTCATCTAAATGACCGCAACAACACCGGTCTAACTGGTCTCCTGTGTCCAGTTCAGCTCTCCTCTGACCCGTTTTCTACCCTGCAGTCAAAGATCCTTCAAAAACATAAATATCAGTGAGTCACTCTACTGTTAAAAAAACACTCTTATAGCTTCCTGTTCCCTTTAAGATAAAAGTAAAAATCTTTAACACGGCCCAGTGAGCCCTCCAGGACGAGGCCCCTCTTTACCTCTTCACACTCTTTGCTCCAGGCCCACTGAACCTCTGTACTTGTTTCTGTGCCTCAAACACACGTTAAACTGCTCTTGCCTCTGAGCCCTCATGCAGGCTGTTTCCTCTCTGAGTGGAACACCCTGTCTCCTGTATCCTACGCTCCGTGCCCTTTGACCTTTTTTTTAATTGGAGTATAGTTGCTATACAATGTTATGTTAGTTTGAGGTATACAGCAAAGCGATTCAGACATACAAGATACTGAGTATAATTCCCTGTGCTATAGAGTAGGTCCTTGTCATTTACTTATTTTACAATAAAAATAGTAGTGTGTATATTTTAATCCTAAACTCCTGATTTACCCCTTCCCTATGTCCCCCTTTGGTAACCACAAGTTTTGTATGTCTGTGAGTCTGTTTCTGTTTTGTAAATAAGTTCCTTTGTATCATTATTTTAGATTCCACATATAAGTGATATCATATGATATTTGTCTTTCTCTGTCTGAGTTACTTCACTCAGTATGACAATCTCTAGGTCCATCCATGTTGCTGTAAATGGTATGATTTTGTTCTTTTTTATGGCTGAGTAATATTCCATTGTATATATATACCACATCTTCTTTATCCATTCCTCTGTTGATGGACATTTAGGTTGCTTCCATGTCTTGGCTATTGTGAATAGTGCTGCTATAAACATTGGGGTGCATGTATGTTTTCAAATTAGAGTTTTTCTCTGGATATATACCCAGGAGTGGGATTGCTAGGTATTTGTCCTCTTGATTACCTCCTAAAAGTCATTCCCTCACAGATGTTCTCTGCCCACCATCCTAGACCAGACAGGGACTCCTGCTAAATAGTCTCATAGCACCTTTTTCTTTCATCATACTTTGCCATTAGACCTTGTTTCATTGTCTGTTTGCTGCTAGACTGTAAGCTCTAGGAGACAGGAAGCATGTCTGTCTTTTAAGCCACTGTTTCTTCAGCATCTAGAACAGTACCTGGGATATGACTCACGCAAAAGGATGTTTGTTGAATGAGTGAATAAATGAATGAATGAGAATCTAAAGTAGCAGAGTAAAATGTTCCAGACTGTTCTATAATACTGTGCCTAGTTGATTTCCTGTAAGGACTATTCCTTACACTATTGAAAAGTACACTATTAAATAGGAATTTTTTAAAAAAGTAAATACTTCCCAGTAAAGATGAATAAGTTAGTCTTTAAACATACTCGAGTTCGTTATATAACCCAGTGAATTGGTACAATATTCATAGTAGTTCATTAAAATTATTATTAAGCACTTTAATATGTGTACAGGTATAATCTGTACAAATTTTTCTTCCAATACATAACTCTCTGGCTGATCACTGCCCCCATATGTCAGCAATAAAACACGGAGACTTTACAACCTCATGAGAATCACGATGTTACTATTTTTGACTCCTTCCCACTTGCACAGGCAAAATAATGTCACTCCAAGCCTTTTTAACAGCCTCAGGTATAAGAGCTGCAAACTTTCTAGGGTACTAGAAACCACTCATAAGTAAAATTTGATGAGAAAGGAAAAGTGTTCTCTAGAGCTGAGTAATTTTTAACTTGGTGCACTCATCAAGGACTCTTTTCAGTAGTTCTAGGGAGACAGAGCTATCTGCATTTTTAAACAGACTCTAAGTAACTCCCATATGAATCACCAGTTGAAAACTAGTTATGAATGGTGAGACCATGAGGGCAGCAGCTGTGTCCTGGTCATTGTTTCATCCCACCTTAGCCCAAAGCCTCACAAGTAGTACATGCTCCATGGATATTTATTGATCTAAACTGTAACCATTGTTATCTTGGGTGGTGGTGATTAGTGAAAACTTTTAAATGTGTGCACTTCTGTGTTATTGTTTTTTAAATGAGCTTGTATATTTCTTTTCTAACCAGAAAAAAATTAATAGATTTTCATTCAAAGTTAAATAAATATATATGGAAACAGATTGAGGTAAAATATGTATTTTTAAGGCAGAGAATTAGAATTAGAATTCATATTAAAAGTACTGGTGAATAGGATAATTTGAAATCAATAAGCTGTTTATATAAGAACGAATAAAACACTGTAAGTATAAAAACATCTCATGATAGCAACCATGTAGCAACACATTTCTGGGCCTTGCTCTCAAGGCATCATCAGTCACTGTAAATTAGATCAAGTGGTATTTAGGTCTATACCTGGTGTGGCCAGTATCTTGAGTAGAGTTCTTACTTAGTAATTTAGAGAAAAATAAAATAAAAATAAAATAAAATTTGAAGTCTTTTACCTCTAGGGCAATGATTTACCTTCCTGCTGCTAATACTGCTACTCCTTCCAAATAACCCAGGATTATGCCTTACACCTGTCCACAGTGGTAGGAGAAGAGAAATTACTTATTCTGGAAGCTTGACTGTACTCCAACAAAATCACTCACATACTATGAGATGCCCTTACTCCAGTGGGATGAGCCACCTTCTTACTATATTCTCTTTCATTTTCCCAGCTCTTTTGAACCTGCCCATTGTTTCCATTTCCCCATAATTCTTCGTTAATTGATTTTCCAATCTGTTTTTCCTAGTAACGAGTTTAAGAACTATTCACACCAAGTAAGGGCATTTAATGACTCTCTCTCGGGCCACACCCCACCCAAACCACACACACATAAAAAATACCATAAAAACCTGCTGCCATTACCTTCTCACCATTCAGGCTATTTCTCAACTTTGCCACTTATTCTCTGCTTTGGACTTTAGCTCTAGCCTACTTTCCCTGGTTTTCATCTCATTATTAGTGTGTACACAGATTTTCCCCTGACTTCTCAGGCCCTTCAAATGGACAGCTCATTTGGAAAGTCAGCTTTGGCTTTGTCTCCTGTCTAAGATGCTTCATCTTGGATTAACCCCCTTGACTCCAGGTATACAAACTATGGTCAACAGATATTCTGGGCTCAGCCAGAATCCTCTGTAGGAACCCATCCTGCACCACGGGAACCTTGATTCCCTCTTGTCTAGGAGGAATGATGAGATCATTTGGAAAAATTAATCTTCTAAAATGTTACTAAATTATTTCATCTGGATTCAAATCTATCCTCATAAACCATGTTTTATCATTGAATCGCCACTGTCAGTACACTCAGGATTTTTATTTGACAAAAGAGTACTTACAATTAAAAACATTTTAAGTGAACATAGAACAAGGGAGAGAATTCATACCCCCCCAAACCCATCTTGTTCCAGGTCTCCCTTGGAGATTAGATTTTGATCAGGGTTGGACCTGTGTGTCTAATCTTCTAAGAAATACTGAATGGCCTTGGGAAATAACATAAAGATTGAGTTGGGTTTCTTCCCCTGGGAAGACCCATTCATCATTCAAATCATTTTGGGATCCAGTATGTAAGTCAGTCAGTACTTGTTGGGTGTCTACTATGTGTGAATTATAGTCCCAGATTGCTCTATGTTCACCTCTGATGGATATTAAGACAATGAGCCAGCCTGGACCAAAACTATATTCCTCAGGGGTGTAATCTATGAGCTAGGGAGAAGACAGGAGAGACACAAAGACAAAGCTTCAATGTGCCCTTGAATAATAAGGGCTTGTGAGAAGGTCCTGGAGGGTAGCAGCCCGACTCCCCATGAGATGTCCTGGTCTAAATTGCCTTTGTGGTTTCCTCAGCACCAACCCTTTCAATCTATCTGAGCTGCAGGTGGTCTTGGATTCTTTTCTACAGGAGCTGGAGGGCAAATAAAGTAGAGATGGTTACCAGCACTTGAATGTTCAACACATAACTCCTTTTTAAGAAATAGAAGTTCAAAATCCGGGGCCTTCCAGCTGGGCTGAATACAGCTGTTGTACCCTGAGTCCGTGCCATCCCTTTGAAACGAAAAACAAAGCAGCAGCAATAAAAATAAAATTCATACTTTAAAAAAAAATGTTGGTCCCTTCCCACTCATGTTTATGTATAAACCAAACACCAGCAAAACAAACTGGTGGTTAAACTGGCATTTTAGTTATGAGCCATTGCATTAACCAAACAAGCTGTGGGACACCCACAGGCATCTCTTATTTTTATGGTGCTGGATGGCAGGAAGGTCCAGGTAGGTGTCCAGGTATTCTACTGCTCACAGAGAGGCCAGCATCCTTCACTGTTCCCACAGAAACTGATCTTAACAAAAATCATAAGGTTTAGAATCTTCAGGAGGAGAAACTCCTTCTAGGCTCAGACATCAAAACCGTTGGGGAGAGAAAGAAAAACTCCAAAGCATGACTTTTATGGTTGAGTTGACGCTATTTCAAATGACTGCTTCCCACTCTGGGCACTTAACCCAGTTAATTCTCGTCTTCCCAAACCAACCCTTCTTGCCTATGGGAGATACAGATGGGTCAAGGCCTATTAGAAACACCGGTTCTTTCTGAATCAGTATTTGTTCTTGCAGGCCATTAGATGAGGGCATTTCCTAACTGACTTAGGAAAATGTAGCTCAAGCTGATGAAACCATGTTCTACCTATTATTAGGCCCAGAGTATTGGAGAGAAAGTGGGACAACCTACACTGTCCACAGCTGGCCTTTGAAAAACAGCTTCTCGAAACTAAATACAGTGGCTGCAAGAGCCTGACCAGAGGCATTCTGGGAAGACACCTGTGCCGAGGCCCAGAGCAGGAAAGACGAAGGATGACGGCTTGGGGGAAGTGAATCTGTGGTTTTGACTGGCGTAACCAGTCACATTTGGGTTAAGAAGTCAATGGAAAAATGATTATTCCTCAGTTACTTTTATTTTGTTTTTGTTAGAATTTCTTTTGGAAAAATTAAACATCTGGACTTCTTTATGGAAATAGTTGTTACGGTCACCAGGGAAAAAAATCATACATTTTTTTTCACAGAGTTTGAATCGATTCGGTCAGGGAAGGCCTGGTGGTATAGAAAGCCCCAACACAGGATGGCGGCTCCTCCAGCCTTAATTTAAACACTTTGCAAAGAAACTTTCAGCTGACTACATTAGGGGGCGTTGGACTAACAAAGCATTTGTGCCACAGTCTTGAGAGGTAGCATTGAACAGTTATCTCTAACAGGAAGGCCTGCCTCTACCCAGCAAAGAGGAAGCTCTCCTCCCTAGGCAGGGAAATTCCTCTTGGGTTTGAGGTTGTTTGTGTTGTTAAGTTGCTGGCATAATATTTTCTTTTCCTGAAGTCGACGTTTCATATTTGAGAGGGGGAGAGGAGAACAATGTATTTGTGCTATTTTTCAATCAATATCTTTCTTGGGTGGAGCACTTGTTTTAAGGGAGGAATATTTGGGAAGGATGTTCTATCCTCTCACCACCATTACTTTTTTTTTTTTTTTAATGTTCGGTAAATTTTTTTTTTTTGAAGATGTTGGGGGTAGGAGTTTATTAATTAATTTATTTATTTTTGCTGTGTTGGGTCTTCGTTTCTGTGCGAGGGCTTTCTCTAGTTGTGGCAAGCGGGGGCCACCCTTCATCGCGGTGCGTGGGCCTCTCACTGTCGCGGCCTCTCTTGTTGCGGAGCACAGGCTCCGGACGCGCAGGCTCAGTAGTTGTGGCTCACGGGCCTAGTTGCTCCACGGCATGTGGGATCTTCCCAGACCAGGGCTCGAACCCGTGTCCCCTGCATCGGCAGGCAGATTCTCAACCACTGCACCATCAGGAAAGCCCCACCACCATTACTTTTGAAAAGAAGTTGTGGAAGGCAGTGGTTTTTTATGCTCTACTAGTACCACACTCGTTCTTCCTGAGTGTGGGGCTTAGGGAAAAGGAGATGCCTTTTAAAACCTTCCTAATTGGAAATAAATATTTTCTAGAGCTCAGGCAGATGTTCTGGATTCTGATCAGATCTGAGGACCCTACGTCCTTTCTGCAGGCCAATTTTGGAGCCCATTTTGAGAGCTCTTGTGCATTCTCCTCCCTCTGCTTCCGTGAATGCCTGGTACACAGGAAATGCTCAATAAAGCTTAAGAAACTACATGTTTAACTCACTCTAGGTAATCAAATGTACAGAACTTTTTGCATGGAATCTCGTCATTGTTTTGGGTTCCTTTTTTTTAAACTGTCTCTGAATCAGAAATGACTGGAGCTCCATGAACCCATGTTTTTTCCTCTTAAAAGTTACCCACCAGTCAGTTTAAGATCATATAGATTACCAAATGGATTAATACTATCCTTGAGCAAAAGTTCTTATTTGCCTATGATCCTGCTATTCAATTTTATTTCTTTGGATTTTTCCGTTTGTAAATGTGTCCTATTAAAATGCAAATGTTTCTGGGGAAAATAACACCACAATAATAATGTTAATAACCACCCCTTAAAGCTGAGATTGGTTGAACGATGGTTAAGAGCAAGTCACCATGGTGAGGAATGAGGTACAGGTGAAAACAGAAATGGGGAGGCAGGAAGGGGCCAGGTGCCAGTGTTGAAGGGAGCAGAGAAAAGGCCACTGGAAGGGGAAGTAGAGTGGTTTCTCAAGCCCAATTTCATATAATTTACACTTCACATAATTCACAGCTGTGCTAGAAGCCAGTCCTGCTCCTACGTACAGGGGATACACAAGGAACACTTTGAACTCCTTGGAAGGAAAGGTTTCAGTAAATACAAAATATGATTATCATTGCACCTGATTCCTAGAATAGATAAGGGACTTTCTATCCGGGTGTCTATTATCCCTTTCCGTCTTCTGGGTCAAGGAGGTTCATTTATAATCCATGTCTGTTTTCAGAGAGTAAAGACAGGCAGCACTGGGGGAAGGTGGCAGAGGATGAGACAGAAAACTCGGCAGCAGATGAAGAAGGAAAGAAGCAGCTTATACATTTCAAATGTAATGGTTCACGCTCAGAAGACCAGGAAGAACAGAAAGCGGTCTTCGTTTGGATTCTCCCAGAAGCAGATCCTGAGAGAGGGATTCGAGTTCAAGTAGTTTATTTGGGAGGTGATCCCAAGAAGTACCCGTGGGGAATGGGAAGACGCCAGGGAAGGGCCCAAAGTCAATAGTTAGTGCATAATCAAGCCGTTTACCACCTGTTGGCAGCTGAGGGTCAGCCCTGCTGGGTAACTCTAGGACATGGGCTAGAATATGCGTCCTAGTCATTCCATACGGGGTGTGAGGAATACTAGGATATTTATCTTCCAGTGCTCATGCTTCATGGCGAGGGCTGCTCTCAGAGACAGTAACGCCCTGCCACTTCTGGGCTGCCTTTTTATGGACTGGGAGGCAGGGTCATGGTGCTTGCGGGTGGCGTGTACTGGAATAGGGTCAGCAGGGGGGGAGGGGATGGGCATCCAGAGGCAACTAGAGTTGCCACAAAAGTCGTGACAAGGCTCTGTGGGCACTTACATCATCACGTACAAAGTCATAACCAATAAGTGGTTCTTATCAATTCAGGCTCTTCAAATTCATTAAAAAGTTTCTCTCTCCTTGAGAATCTCTTCTACTTACTCGGCTTCAACTAACACTACAACTGTGACTCTCAAATCTGCTTCTGCAGCCTGTTCTTTTCAGCTGAATCCTTGTTCCAGGTTTCTAGCTGCTTAATGGGCATCTCCACTTGGAAAAGAGCATCTCAAACTCAACATGCCTTAAATTCTCTTCTCCCCAAAACCCATTTCTCTTCCTGTCCTTCTAACTCAGTCCAAGGCACCACTAGCCATCTAGTTAGCCATCAGTTTGAAACTTTGAAGTCATCTTGAATCTTCACTCTCTCGTTCCCTACAAATCAAGGCATCAACCCCTGGACAGTCTTTCAAGTGTCTTTTAATCCATCCTACTCTCTTCATCTCCTCTACTACTGTGATTTTTCTGTGTCATCATCATTTGTCACCTGAATTATTACAACATCCTCCTCACTGCTCCCCCACCTTCATTTTCTCCCTCTCTCCAGTCTATCAAAAAGATAATTTAAAAACCCTCACCTGATTACATTTATTTCTCTTTAAAATCTTTCAGTGAGTTTTCTTTGCCTTCAGGACAAGGCCCAAACTTCTTAATAATCATGCAAAGCGCCTGGCAATCTGATTCTAATCTACCTCTCCAGCTTCATCTGTTTTCTCTGCACTCCAGTCAAAATACACGTTCTTAAATACACGTAACATAAACCAGCTCTAGATGATTTAAGAAGCAACATAATTTACTCAGAGAATATTGGGGAGCTCACTCTATCTCTGGGAAGCCTGGAGAACCCAGCTTAGAAGGCAAGTGGGAAAAAAGGGGAGCCAGGCAGCCAGAAGCACAGCCAAAACCATTCTACCAAGCCAGTCCAGGGAGAACAGCTGCCTCTTCTGCAAATCCTAGACAGTGTAGCTGGCGCCCTAGAAAACTGTAGGCAGGAGGCCCTGCTGCTGGTTCCTCTGCACTGTCACCTCCACCAACTGCTTGTTGCTGCATCACCACTACCTCCAGAATAAACTCGCTGCTACATTTTTTACTTGCTCACTTGGTCCAGATTCAATGTGAGGTCACATTACCGGGCCCTGACTTCTGGAGGAACAAGTAGGTGGCTTTCTCCACCTTTTAAGGGGAGGTAGACTCAGCTCCCCATCAAACTTTATGAGAAAACAAAAAATAGATGTATACGGGGCTTCCCTGGTGGTGCAGTGGTTAAGAGTCCGCCTGCCAATGCAGGGGACATGGGTTCGAGCCCTGATCCAGGAAGATCCCACATCTAGAGCCCGCAAGCCACAACTACCGAGCCCGCGTGCTGCAACTACTGAAGGCCACGCGCCTAGAGCCCATGCTCTGCAACAAGAGAAGCCACCACAGTGAGAAGCCCGTGCACCGCAACAAAGAGCAGCCCCCGCTCGCCGCAACTAGAGCAAGCCCGCGCGCAGCAACAAAGACCCAACACAGCCAAAAAATTTAAAAAATATTTTTCCGTGCACCGCAACAAAGAGCAGCCCCCGCTCGCCGCAACTAGAGAAAGCCCGCGCGCAGCAACAAAGACCCAACACAGCCAAAAAATTTAAAAAATATTTTTTAATTTAAAAAATAGATGTATATGCTGGGTAGCTGCTAAAAATGACAACCGTTGATGAAAATAGACCTTTCTTTCCATTTTTAAACAAAAAACAGAAACAAAAATAATGTTTCTACTTAACACAATTCAACTGTTCCTATGTATATATACAAAAATATATTCAGCCTCTCTGCAAAGAGAGACAACCCCAAGTCACGTTGGTATTGAGTCTAATAGTGATGCATCAGACCACGAAGTGCATGTTCCATGGAGTATGCCGTGTTCAACCCGCCCAACCTGATGAAAGCATTCCTTCCTCGTGTGACAAAACTAAACCAGTAAAACTGCCAGGTTCAAGGGGGAGATGAATAAATTTTTCAAGTTGGTCGTTAGGTATAAGAGTGAAAAACACCACCACACCAATTCCATCTCTTAGTGTTCTGACCTGTGTGTCTTCAGGCTATGGGAGAAGCAGCTCACGATGTAGATTACTGTGTGGTATGCCACGGTTAGGCCTGCAGAAGACCTGCTGAGGTTATAAGAAATAGAATATGGACAGTGGCAACTATGGAGCGTCAGGGAATTCTTTCATGGTAGCATGGCTGACCCTGGAGAGCTGGTGTGGCCCTTTCCTCGGGGAGCTGCTCCATTCACATGTGTACTTGATTTTATTCATACCCTTTGAGTCCACTGCTTGTTGGCTAGTATAGTAGTGAGCCAAAGTGAACATTCCCTCACACTGAGTTTCAGTTGTCACTCTTCATATTTTGAACCCCAAGACTGGCCCAGTTGGCTCAGGATATATATTAAAGCCTGTGGAATATCACTCAGCTCCACAAGGTGTTGTGTCCAAGCACTGTGTAGGTGATGGGTTCCAGAACAGGACAAGTCATCTCGTTCTTCCTTCTCTCCCTGTTGCTTTTGATTTACTATTTACTATCACTATTTTACTTTTGATTTAATATGTATCTAGTCTTTCCCATCAAAATAGCCAGGGTGAGAACACTGCCTGATGTTAAGAATATCTACTTTAATGATTTACTCATGATCTGGGAAAATCAAAATCTGGGAGGAGATTCAGGGTCCAGCTGGACCTAACATTGGGCATATTCAGGCCCAGCTCCACGGCCCATCTGAGACCTATAAGATTGCACTCTGGCTCACGCACCACGGTGAGGTTATAAGTCACATAAACGGGCGCTAGTTCAAAGCTAATGTCCAATCATCTCAAACAGCCTTGATATAACCACTCTCCCTGATTCACAATTACCTAGAAAATGGCAACAGTGTCCTTTAAAAAGAGATAGTTGGGAAAATTCACACTATGTCTTTTTCTTTCTTTTTAATATCTGCCTTCAAGAGCACCAGTCTCCTCTTTATTCAGGAGCTCTTGGTCTTTGGATTGACCCAGGACTGGGAGAGACAGAATAGTCTCTACCAGGGTGGGCAGGTCAGATCTCTGTTGATCAGATGTGGAGTTCTTTTCTGTTGTATAAATCAAGCAGAATATTAGTGGGCAGCCCATCCATCTCAGGAGTAGGGACCATCGGATCATTAGCCATCCTAAGGAACATTCTGGAGACCAGGTCCTCTGTGGTAAGTGCTTTGACTTAGCCTCTGCCATCTTATTGAGTTCCCCCCATTCTCAGTGAAACCCAGGAGTTCATTTTAAACGTAGAATCTCCCACCAGCATTCCTGGCCTATGGAAAACATTCACTAAAGCACCTTTCAAAGTAAATACAATGCCGTATTAACTAAGGCCTTGGAGAAGAAGCATCTTCTGGGCTCTCTTGTAACAGATAAGTCATGTTTGATAAATCCATTCCAACTTTCCCTATCTTCCTAAACCTTAGGATTCCTTCCATTATATTATACCAAGGAATTTATGACATCTCCATTTTATCCAAAATAGGACACTGAGTCCAAGTTTTAGTCACACAACTAAATAATCAGTAAGAATTTACCCAGCTGTTCAAGCTGGCCAGTTGAATTTTGACTCTCTGGGAACTGCATCCTCTTAAAAATCATAGGCCTATTTAAAATCTCTTCTCTCCTTGGTTTAACCCCTTTAGAACCCATGCCCACGCATATTCTATAGATTTTTGCTGATATAATTTTTCAATCTTACTTTACTGGTGTGTAAGACTCTCCTCCCAAGTGTGAGTTTATATTTTGCCAGGTTGGGATCTAACTTTGCTTACACGTCTAAAGAAACGAGTGGTGGGTGAGGGGAACATAAGAATAAACTGTTTCTCTTTGCATATTAATCCCTTACGTGAAAGAGTTATGTGTCTAAAAAGCCAGCCTAGGCACTTCTCTGATGGCCCAGTGGTTAAGAATCCTCCTTCCAATGCAGCGGACGCGGGTTTGATCCCTGGGTCGGGGAACTAAGATTCCACATGCCGTGGGGAAACTAAGCCCACACGCCACAACTACTGAGCCAACGTGCCTCAACTAGAGAGCCCGTGTGCCACAAACTACAGAGCCCATGCACTCTGGAGCCTGCACACCACAACTAGAGAGAAGCCTGTGCACCTCAACTAAGAACCCACGCGGCACAACAAAGAGCTCGTGTGCCACAACTAAAACCCAACGCAGCCAAAAATTAAAATTAATTATATTTTAAAATTTTTTAAAAATAAAAACAAATAAAAAGGCAGCCTTATCAGAAAATGGACAAGGAACTTGTTTGCGTGGTATATTTTCTATTGTCACTGTAACAAATTATCAGAAACTTAGTGGTTTAATCCAACACAAATTTATTATCTTATAGTTCTGTAGGAGGGAAGTTTGACATGGGTCTCACTGAGGTAAAATCAAGGTGTCAGCAGGGCTGCATTCTCTTCTAGTAGCTCTGGGAAAAAAATTGTTTCCTTGCTTTTTTCAGTTTCTAGAGGCCGCCTACATTCTTTAGTTTGTGGTCCTCTTCCTCCATCTTCAGAGTCAGCACTGTTCCATCTCTCTTTGACCTTTCTTCCATGGTCATGTCTCCCTCTGACCACAAGCTGGGAAAGTTTCTTCACTTTTAAGGGTTCCTGTGATTTGATTGAACCCACCTGGATAATCCATAATACTCTCTTCATCTCAAGGTCCTTAACCTTAATCGCATCTGCAAAATCTCTTTTGCTCTGTAAAGTAACGTAGTCACATGTTCCAGAGATTAGGATATGGACATCTTTGGAATTATTCTATCTATCACAACAGGCAAATGGAATTTACTTGAGGTTAAATATTCAATGTACCCTGAATTCTCCTTTCAGACCTCTGGATGCCATTCTTTCCCAAAGCACAACTTTATTATTAAATAAAAGACCTGATAAAGTTGCTAATTCAACTGATGTTGTAATTTGGCAATGCCCAGATTAAACTGTTTAGTCTGTAGCAATCTCAGCCCTGTAGCTGAAATAGATAATGAATCATTTTAGCACGATCTTAGAAATTCCCTGAAGTTTAGGCCTGAATTCTTTTAATATAACTAGAGAAATTCCCTGAAACTCCCTGAATTAAAGCCAATAATTTAGGGTCTTGAACTTCACATTGTCCTTCTTGTCGCTGTTCAGGGATACTACAAGGGGCCCTCTAACCCCATGGCTGTGGAAGTTCTCATGCCCTTCATCCTGGTCTGTGGCAGTGACCTTCAATGCACACTTTATCACAGACTACTTTAAACCATAACTTAGTTATTTCTTTGTTGTATTTCATGAGCTAAAGTTTACCATCCCTTAAATATTGCTGGATTTTTCACTGCTTTTAGTCCAACAAGACCCAAATTCCCCTGCACTAATTTCCCTGACACTTTGTAGCCTGTCTTTGCAATGTTAGCCAGGGTGCTTCATTGTAAGCAACAGAAAGCAAGTGTGATTAAAGCCAAAAATAAAATATATTCAGAGATACGAGGTTGCTCCCAGAATTGCTGGAGGGTCTTGAGAACAAATTCAGTAACTTAGCATGAACCAAGAAAGCCAGAATCAGCCAAAATTACCCAACAAGACCAGTCTGATAATGAAGATAGTGGTATAGCAGCCACCCCATCACTGGCCACTGGAGGCTGCCACTGACGTTCTTACCACTGCAATAATCCTGCCCAGAATGAATCCCTTCCTTCCTAGTTTCTTTGCTTCACTAGATCAAGGTCCCAAGTCCTGAGAAGAGGCATCTGACTGGCTAAACCTAGACAACATTCCTGTGTCCTGGTTCCTTGGAAGAAGAGACAGCAAGGATCTGGCCTCTTTGGATCAACATGGTGAAGTATTCATACTTCTTCTTCATACTGCTAAATGGAGTTCTCATCATACTGTACTTTAATAACATAGATGTTCATCTTCTCCACTAGACTGACACTAAAGGATAGGTACCATATCTTTAACTTGGTGTTCCCGGAAGCTACCACAGTACCTGGCACACAGTAGGCTCTCAGTAAATGAAATATTAAAAAGGTAAATTTATTCCAGAGTTTTCTTATAATCTTTTTAAAAAAGAACTGACCAGGAAAATGAGGAATCAAGGATGGAGGGTATGAATGGTAACAGAAAGAAGCAAGTCTGTTCGATGGGGGCTGAGAATAAAAGGGCATGGGATACGTGTGTGTGTGTGTGTGTGTGTGTGTGTGTGTGTGTGTGTAGGTATTAGGTTGGTGTGCTATAGAGATGGACAGAGGAAGAGACAAATAAAACAAGAGAAAGTAAGAAACTGAAACGAGCAAATGAGCACTAGACTTAGCCAGCATGCAGTGTATTAACACAGCTCCAAAAGCCCAAGTGACCTGGAAAAAAATTACCCCAAAACTAAAAGGAATTATTATGTAGGTAATTAATCACAGCCCATAGCACTGATATACTTAGGGGGACTATTAAATCCCAATATCCTCAGAATATTTTCCCTAAAAGAATAGTTTCATCATGTAATTCCCCACTCAGAAACGTTCAATGGCTCCCCAATGTCAGAGATTAAAATCCACATTCCTTAATACAGTATTCAAGGCCCTACCTAACCAATCTTCCAAAATGAAGAGTCAGCTCTCTTCTCCAGAAATGCCTTCCTTCTTCCTATCTCTATCTTTGTTCCTATTTCTTAAGCTGTTTCTGTTCCCCATTCTGAAAAGATCTTCCTTGCTTCTTCACCTATACAAATCTAATTATCCTTCAAGATTCCAATTAAGACTTTCCTTCTCCTTCCCCAACTCTTCCAACCCTCTCTCATTTTAGAACTGAAGTAATAATCTCTAGTACCACCACTTTTCCCTGAATCGTATAGATCCTCAGCACTGTAGGGTTATTCAACTTTCGGGTTATGCATGTTACCGTTGCAGTAAGATGAGAAAATCAAATTGCCAGACCATGACTTCTTCTTGGTATTCTCATGTGTTGACAATGTTAAAAATTAGCTTAAATAAATGACAGTATTAATACAATTTTTCTCATATACATGAAAAAGAGAGAAAAAATTATTCACATGGGAAGATGATTTAAACCTATGTACAAAACTTCAGTAGGTATAGATCACACAATTTAGGAGAAGATGGATTCTTCCAACCTGGGCTGAAATTCCAATTCTCCCAGAAGAACTTTCCTAGAAGTCTCAGCAAACCTCTCCTCACATTACCTTTGCATCTGGACCTAAAGATTGGGTCAGTAAACAAATGAGAGAATAAATGAGCAAAATTTAGTTCCTATTTGGAAAGAGAAAGAGGGGAATGGATGCTGGGTGAGTAACTAAGAATGTCTGCAAACCCTCCCCACCCCACCACTGTGACTGATTCTTTTGAACCTTTAAGTTTGAGTTCCTATGGATTAGAATACAAATCCAAAAGACAGACATTATTCCCATTCATAAGTAGTCTATGTCTTAAAACATGTTCTTAATGTTTAATGAAATGCTTACTAATTTAAAAAAATCAGAATTTCAAATAAAACATCTATTCTTTATTTTTATTGAATTATAACGGACGTATAGTATGCTAATTTTAGGTATATGACATAGTGATTCAATATTTCTGTACATGATGAAATGATCACCATGATAAGTCTAGTTACCATCTGTCACCAACAAAGTTATTACAATATTAATGACTATATTCCCTATGCTGTACATTACACTCCCATGACACCGCTTTTCATTTTTAACCAACAAGGCTTGCAGTAATAAAATGTGACTCTGAGAGGCCACGGCCCAGCCCTGGAGAGCTCCTTTCTTTAATGTTAGTAATACTCCTGGACTTGATATAATGCTTGACAAGTTTACATTATCAAATCTGATTCTGTAAAAATAAAATTTACTGATAAAGAAATTGATACTACACTGTTGAGAGATTTGTCTAGCATCCAGTGACTAATAACTACCGGGTCCAAAGCTAGAATCCAGATCTTCTGATAGAAGGTGAGGTAGAGTGGAAGGAAATGGGGTTTGGAGGCCACCAGGCCTGGGTTCAAATCCCAGTTTTGGACTTAAACTGTGTAACCTTCAGAAGTGACTTACCTCGAGAGCCTTGGTTTTCTCTGTAAAAGGAGGTAACGCAGGGGTCCTCTACCCAGTGATGGAATGAAGATGGAGACAGTGTGTGAAAATTGCCTGGTGTTCAGGGGGCTTGGATTAAAAGACAGATTTTTTTTTCCCCGACCTTGTATCTCTTTCCAAAGTCCATTTCTTTCCAAAGTGCAGCCGATCACAGAAGAACCATGTAGGATGATGACCCAGAGAGGCCTTCAGAACGGGGAGAGACATTGCTTAGCCTGGCAGCTGTAAATGGTCAAAAAGCAAGACCATCCTGGCCTCCCCTCCAACAGTAA
Source organism: Physeter macrocephalus (assembly GCF_002837175.3). Classification (NCBI taxonomy): domain Eukaryota; kingdom Metazoa; phylum Chordata; class Mammalia; order Artiodactyla; family Physeteridae; genus Physeter; species Physeter macrocephalus. The sequence goes on along the minus strand of NC_041219.1, from coordinate 75,006,689 downwards.
CAACATCGGAGGGAACTCTAGTTTAGGCTTCCTGGATGGTTTACTAGGGCCATTGAAGGACTTCAAGATGATTCTCATAAAAGCTGTTTTCCTTGTGATTAAGTTGTGTTTGCCTGTTAACTCTGTGGTAAACAAACCCTCAGCTCCCGCCTCCTGGTTCTAGGGCAGCCGCGTGTTAATTGGGACCCGGAGGGTAGTGGGTTGGCAAGGCTGCCGGGGACAGGATGCCAAGGAGCCCCATTTGGTTATCAGTTCTGTTGACATGAGCTGAGCTGTATGTGGTTGTGTGGCGTGTCCAGCAGGGGTTTTCCCGGCTATGAAAGGCCTGCTGTTTGAAACGCTTGGCCTGCAGTCAAATGAGGGCTTGAGATCAGGATTCCCATTGCCGTCAGCCCATCAGCTCCACCAGAGCCTCTCCCACTCGGGCAGGGGAAAGGGCCGACCAAACATGTCTGGTCTCATCCTTAGGTCAGGGCTGGGGAGAGAAGGAAAGGCAGGAGTGAAGCAGGCTGCAACTGGAGATCATCTGTTCTTCTTAGCACCCACCACCACCCCAAGCCAGACAGAAAAAGATCCCTTTCCCAGCTCTGAAATCCTTTCCCTCTGTGTCGCTTATTAGGACTGAACTCCAACACACTCAATCCCTGAAAAAAGGCTGCCAGGGAATCAAATGGGTGGGAGGGGCTTGCTGGGAAATTCCTCCCAGCCAGTGGATACATGACTGCAGAAGAAATTGGGGCAGTTCCCAGTGTAACTTGCTACCCCTCCCCCAGGGGCAATCACTGTCAAAGATGATTTACTTTAAACATTTTGTAATTATTTTAGCCAATGGAGTGTGTGTGTGTGTGTGTGTGTGTGTGTGTGTGTGTATCTGTGTGTGTTACAGAGTGTGTATGTGTGTGTGTGTGTGTGTGTGTGTACGTTTGATCATTTGCGGTTAAGTCTGTGTTCACAAGCGCCTTTGAGTTCAGTAGAGTCCAACCGCCAAACCCACACCCAAATATTTTGTAGATAACAGAAGAGCCATTGCCGGTGATGCTTGTATGTACACAGACAAGCTTTGTGGTAGTGCGGTGAGGACCCTGACGTGGGACTAGGGCTGTGAGGACTTTGCCATAAGAGCTACAGCAAGTCATTCCACTGCATCTCGAGAAACATGTTTAGAAACCTCCATGAAAACCATTCCTTCTGCGTCTTAGTAAATGAATATAATTAAGTACCTAAAGGGTACTGTTATTGAGTGAAGTGCTGCAGAACAGGGTGAGCATTTACTATTAGGTTTAGGTTTGTTCTTATACTCCATGTTAAATACTCACAACACTGGAAGCAATTATGCCAAGATGTTAATGGGGTTAATTCTGAGTGGTGGGAATGTGAGTGAGTGGTATTTTCTCCTTGTATTCTTCTACAGTTTAGACATTTCTACAAACACGTAATTTTAAATGCTCACTGGATGAATGAATGAACTCAGGTAGGTCTACTTGAAAATAGGCCCAGCTCCTGTGTTTAAACTGCTTCTGTTCCTGAAGAGATAGGATAGATAACAACATTATCAAGCATCTGTTTTATGGGCTTTTTGTGTTTGTTTGTTTGTTCACCTCCTATTTTCTTTTCTTTTTTAGGATATTTGAAGAATGGAAAACAAAAGGCAATGTACACAGTGGGATAGCATAAAGTCAGTGGGGAGAGGTTGAAAGGTTGTGGAAAGAGATGAAAGCCATAGGATTATCATTCAGTTTTTTTTTGTTTGTTTGTTTTTGTTTTTTTTTTGTGGTATGCGGGCCTCTCACTGTTGTGGCCTCTCCCGTTGCGGAGCACAGGCTCCGG
>NC_041219.1:75000210-75004746 GCF_002837175.3 Physeter macrocephalus | reverse complement strand
GGCCATGGCTCACGGGCCCAGCCGCTCCGCGGCATGTGGGATCCTCCCGGACCGGGGCACGAACCCGTGTCCCCTGCATCAGCAGGCGGACGCGCAACCACTGCGCCACCAGGGAAGCCCTATCATTCAGTTTTAATGAAGGGCTTCCTCTGAGGAAGTTGGAAGGTTGCAGATGGGCAAGCAGAGGCTGCCGGCTGGTTATATTCACGGGTAAAAAGGAAGGCACCACATCAGACAACATTCACCAGAAGGTAAGCTCCATGAGGACAGAGATTATTCGTCTGTGAATTCCCTGAGCCTAGAGCAGTGTCTGGTACACGGAGCATGCTCAAAAAATAAAGTTTTAAATTATGAGTGAGGGGGAGGACCTTCAAGATGGCGGAGGAATAAGACATGGAGATCACCTTCCTCCCCACAAGTACATCAAAAATACATCTACATGTGGAACAACTCCTACGGAACATCTACTGAATGCTGGCAGAAGACCTCAGACTTCCCCAAAGGAAAGAAACTCCTCACATAGCTGGGTAGGGCAAAAGGAAAAACAGAGACAAAAGAATAGGGACAGGACCTGAACCTCTGGGAGGGAGCTGTGAAGGAGGAAAAGTTTCCACACACTAGAAGCCCCGTCACTGGTGGAGACGGGGGGTGGCAGAGGGGGGAAGCTTTGGAGCCATGGAGGAGAGCGCAGCAACAGGAGTACAGAGGGCAAAGGGGAGCGATTCCCACACAGAGGATCAGTGCCGACCAGCACTCACCAGCCTGAGAGGCTTGTCTGCTCACCTGCCGGAACGGGTGGGGACTGGGAGCTGAGGCTCTGGCTTTGGAGGTCAGATCCCAGGGAGAGGACTGGGGTTCGTTGCATGAACACAGCGTGAAGGGGGCTAGTGCACCACAGCTAGCTGGGAAGGAGTCCGGGAAAAAGTCTGGACCTGCCTAAGAGGCAAGAGACCATTGTTCCGGGGTGTGTGAGAAGAGGGGACTCAGAGCACCGCCTAAATGAGCTCCACAGACGGACACGAGCCACAGCTATCAAGGAAATTTCTCTGTGCAGCCTCAGGAGCAGTGGATTAAATCTCCACAATCAACTTGATGTACCCTGCATCTGTGGAATACATGAATAGACAATGAATCTTCCCAATATTGAGGCCACGGACTTTGGGAGCAACTGTAGACTTGGAGTTTGCTGTATGTGACAGATTAGTTTCTGATTTTTATGTTTATCTTAGTATAGTTTTTAGCACTTGTTATCATTGGTGGATTTGTTATTGGTTTGGTTGCTCTCTTCTTTATTTTTTTCTTTTTATTACTTATTTAAATTATAATATTTTATTTTTTATTTTAATAACTTTATTTTATTTTTTTCTTGGTTTTTTTTTTCTCCCTTTTCTTCTGAGCAGTGTGGCTGACAGGGTTTCAGGGCTATGGCCGGGTGTCAGGCCTGAGCCTCTGGGGTGGGAGAGCCAAGTTCAGGACATTGGACCACCAGAGACCTCTTGGCCCCATGTAATATCAATCAGTGAGAGTTCTCCCAGAGATCGCCTTCTCAACGCTAAGACCCAGCTCCACTCAATGACCAGCAGGCTCCAGTGCTGGACACCCCATGCCAAGCAACTAGCAAGACAGGAACACAACCCCACCCATTAGCAGAGACACTGCCGAAAATCATAAGTTCACAGACACCCCAAAACACACCACCAGATGCAGTCCTGCCCACCAGAAAGACAAGATCCAGCCTCAACCACCAGAACACAGGAACCAGTCCCCTCCACCAGGAAGCCTACACAACCCACTGAACCAACCTTACCCACTGGGGGCAGACATCAAAAACAACGGGAACTATGAACATGCAGCCTGAGAAAGGGAGACCCCAAACACAGTAAGTTAAGCAAAATGAGATGACAGAGAAATACTCAGCAGATGAAGGAGCAAAGTAAAAACCCACCAGACCAAACAAATGAAGAGGAAATAGGCAGTCTACCTGAAAAGGAATTCAGAGTAATGATAGTAAAGATGATTCAAAATCTTGGAAGCAAGGACCTAGAAAAACTAAAGACCAAACAAACAATGATGAACAACACAATAAATGAAATGAAAAATTCTCTAGTGAGAGTTCTCCCAGAGATCGCCTTCTCAACGCTAAGACCCAGCTCCACTCAATGACCAGCAGGCTCCAGTGCTGGACACCCCATGCCAAACAACTAGCAAGACAGGAACACAACCCCACCCATTAGCAGAGACACTGCCGAAAATCATAAGTTCACAGACACCCCAAAACACACCACCAGATGCAGTCCTGCCCACCAGAAAGACAAGATCCAGCCTCAACCACCAGAACACAGGAACCAGTCCCCTCCACCAGGAAGCCTACACAACCCACTGAACCAACCTTACCCACTGGGGGCAGACATCAAAAACAACGGGAACTATGAACATGCAGCCTGAGAAAGGGAGACCCCAAACACAGTAAGTTAAGCAAAATGAGATGACAGAGAAATACTCAGCAGATGAAGGAGCAAAGTAAAAACCCACCAGACCAAACAAATGAAGAGGAAATAGGCAGTCTACCTGAAAAAGAATTCAGAGTAATGATAGTAAAGATATCCAAAATCTTGGAAATAGAATGGAGAAAATACAAGAAATGTTTAGCAAGGACCTAGAAAAACTAAAGACCAAACAAACAATGATGAACAACACAATAAATGAAATGAAAAATTCTCTAGAAGGAATCAATAGCAGAATAACTGAAGCAAAGAATGGATAAGTGACCTGGAACATAAAATAGTGAAAATAACTACCGCAGAGCAGAATAAAGAAAAAAGAATGAAAAGAATTTAAGACAATCTCAGAGACCTCTGGGACAACATTAAATGCACCAACATTCGAATTATAGGGGTCCCACAAGAAGAAGAGAAAAAAGAAAGGTTCTGAGAAAATATTTGAAGAGATTATAGTTGAAAACTTCCCTAATATGGGAAAAGAAATAATCAGTCAAGTCCAGGAAGCACAGAGAGTCCCATACATGATAAATCCAAGAAGAAACATGACAAGACACATATTAATCAAACTATCAAAAGTTAAATATAAAGAAAAATATATTAAAAGCAGCAAGGGAAAAGCAACAAATAACATACAAGGGAATCTCCATAAGGTTAACAGTTGACCTTTCAGCAGAAACTCTGCAAGTCAGAATGGAGTGGAAGGACATATTTAAAGTGATGAAAGGGGAAAAGCTACAACCAAGATTACTCTTCCCAGCAAGGATCTCATTCACATTTGACAGAGAAATTAAAATATTTACAGACAAGCAAAAGCTAAGAGAATTCAGCACCACCAAACCAGCTTTACAACAAATGCTAAAGGATCTTCTCTAGGCAGGAAACACAAGAGAAGGAAAAGACCTACAATAATAAGCCCAAAACAATTAAGAAAATGGTAATAGGAACATACATATCGATAATTACCTTAAATGCAAATGGATTAAATGCTCCAACCAAAAGACATAGACTGGCTGAATGGATACAAAAACAAGACCCATATATATGCTGTCTACAGGAGACCAACTTCAGACCTAGGGACGCAAACGGACTCAAAGTGAGGGGATGGAAAAAGATATTTTATGCAAATGGAAATCAAAAGAAAACTGGAGTACCAATTCTCATATCAGACAAAATAGACTTTAAAATAAAGACTATTGCAAGAGACAAAGAAGGACACTACATAATGATCAAGGGATCAACCCAAGAAGAAGATATAACAATTGTAAATATTTATGCACCCAAGAGAGGAGCACCTCAATACATAAGGCAAATGCTAAGAGCCACAAAAGGAGAAATCGATGGTAACATAATAATAGTAGGGGAGATAGCCTCATCCACCAGAGGGCAGGCAGCAGAAGCAAGCAGAACTACAATCCTGCAGCCTGTGAAACAAAAACCACATTCACAGAAAGATAGACAAGATGAAAAGGCAGAGGGCTATGTACCAGATGAAGGAACAAGTTAAAAGCCAAGAAAAACAACTAAATGAAGTGGAGATAGGCAACCTTCCAGAAAAAGAATTCAGAATAACGATAGTGAAGATGATCCAGGACCTCAGAAAAAGAATGGAGGCAAAGATTGAGAAGTTGCAAGAAATGTTTAACAAAGACCTAGGAGATTTAAAGAACAAACACCTAGAAGAATTAAAGAACAAACAAAAAGGGATGAACAATACAATAACTGAAATGTAAAACACACTAGAAGGAATCAATAGCAGAATAACTGAGGCACAAGAACGGATACGTGACCTGGAAGACAGAATGGTGGAATTCTCTGCCGCAGAACAGAATAAAGAAAAAAGAATAAAAAGAAATGAAGACAGCCTAAGAGATCTCTGGGACAAATTAAACGCAACAATATTCGCATTATAGGGGTCCCAGAAGGAGAAGAGAGAGAGAAAGGACCTGAGAAAATATTTGAAGAGATTATAGTCGAAAACTTCCCTAACATGGGAAAGGAAATAGCCACCCAAGTCCAGGAAGCGCAGAGAGTCCCA
>NC_041219.1:74980145-74999497 GCF_002837175.3 Physeter macrocephalus | reverse complement strand
AAGGTTAGGGGCAGGACAGGAATAAAGACACAGATGTAGAGAATGGATTTGAGGGGAAGGGGAGGGGGAAGGGTAAGCTGGGAAGAAGTGAGAGAGTGGCATAGACATATAAACACTACCAAATATAAAATAGATAGCTAGTGGGAAGCAGCCGCATAGCACAGGGAGATCAGCTAGGTGCTTTGTGACCACTTAGAGGGGTGGGATAGGGAGGGTGAGAGGGAGACACAAGTGGGAGGGCATACATGGATATATGTATACGTATAACTGATTCACTTTGTTATACAGAAGAAACTAACACAACATTGTAAAGCAATTATACTCCAATAAAGATGTTAAAAGAAATAAAAATTTTAAAAAATAAATTATGAATGAATCCATTTCCTTTGAAATCTAAAGAAAGGGGAAAATGGCTTTCGACTTGTACGATTTAGAAAATGTGGATAGAAAATATTTCTAACTGTGAATATTTTGAAACATTATCAAGGGTATCAGTGTAAGCTTTGGAATTTCTAACCCCTAGAGCTTTATAAGAAAAGAGAAGTTCTAAAAACTGTTAATGAGAGTGGCGGTAAGTTTAGAAAGTTCTACGTACAAGCCAAATAGACTTCTATATTCCATTCTTTGCTCTTATTTGGCTTAAAAGCGGTGCTAGGGCTTCCTGGCTATTGCCCAAAGACTGGGGCAATAGCTGACAAATTGCAAATTGCTCCTTCCCTCAGCCCATACTTTGCAAATGGCTCCAAATTAAATCTTTATCTTAATGAACTTGACAGAACTATTTCAACACTAAACAAGCTAGATAGGACCATGTAAGGCTTTATGCTCTCTTTAGTTAGTCGAAATTGGTCAGTTATAAGTAAATGTAAAACTCTTCAAGGCTAAGCTGTCAGGAATATAATTTAAAGATTTAGGGTTTCCCTGGTGGCGTAGTGGTTGAGAGTCCGCCTGCCGATGCAGGGGACACGGGTTCGTGCCCCGGTCCGGGAAGATCCCACATGCCGCGGAGCGGCTGGGCCCGTGAGCCATGGCCGCTGGGCCTGCGCGTCCGGAGCCTGTGCTCCGCAACGGGAGAGGCCACAACAGTGAGAGGCCCGCGTACCGCAAAAAAAAAAAAAAAAGATTTAAAGGAAAAGCACCTGGGCCCATGGTTTCCCAGATCATGGGACACACAAAGACACTCTGCAGGCTCCCTCTTACTTAAATGCTCTTGCCTGAGCAGTTCATGTTTGGGGGTCCTTATACAATGGACGTGAGGCCTGCTGTTATATCTTTAATAAGTCCCCAGGACCTCACTTTGACGTGATGACTCACAGAGAATATTTTGTCAGGCCAACTAGCCATAAAAATATTAAGTGTGGTTTTAAGTAGTAAAGGTTTTTATTATCCTGGTCACTTCCTGTCATGAAGCATTCATCAAGTACTTTAAAGGGATTAATGGGGGCTTCCCTGGTGGCGCAGTGGTTGCGCGTCCGCCTGCCGATGCAGGGGAACCGGGTTCGCGCCCCGGTCTGGGAGGATCCCACATGTCGCGGAGCGGCTGGGCCCGTGAGCCATGGCCGCTGAGCCTGCGCGTCCGGAGCCTGTGCTCCGCAACGGGAGAGGCCACAACAGAGGGAGGCCCGCATACCACAAAAATAAATAAATAAATAAATGAATAAAATAAAGGGATTAATGACCTGCTTGCTATGTTTCACAAGAAATTCATTCTTATAAAGATTCTAGAAGCATTGATATTAACACTAGGGTTAGTAAAAAAAAAAAAATTGGAGGTGCTCAAAAAATATTCATGGAACTGAAACAGGACATGTTAAACATAAAAGCACAATACTGTTGGGGTGAAATTTCATTTCAATTTGTTTTTATCCAGAAGTTGTTAGGCTTCATCCTGTCATCATGGAATTGTTCAAATACCTTGCTTAGCATTTCTTATAGTTCGTAGGGCAAGGTACTTTGTTCCGGCTGGTTGTAACCTACAGGCATTTTCACCCCTCTTTTGGGCCACTTAGCTGATGAGATTGACCAAACCCCCTTTCAATGTCATTGTCTTTTTAAGTCCAGCAAGGAAAAAAAAAAATCACCTCTTATCTTTGTTATAATTGTGAGACATGATTTGCTGAGTCATCTCCCCAATGATCACCCTACTTCTGTGCTTTGCTGAATTCAGTCTGCTGCTTTCAGGCCACGTTATCTTTAGCCATTTCTGTCTTCTAAGGCCCCAATTTACCTTCAGTGGAAACAACAAACGGAAGTTATCTGAGTGTCTGCCTGGTCCCTTCCTTAGAGTCAATACTTGTCTCTCTCTCCCTTGCTTGTACAGCTTCCTCTTCCAGAAAATGAGGATGCATCCTTGGATGGCTTGCGCTAAGATAAATGATGTTTTACAGCCATGTGCTAGCAGCCAAATCTTTTGAAAACAGCTAAACTAGCCAGTGTGTGTCACAATTTTCAGGCCCTAACTTTGGCAGCATTTCAATATCACTTGATATTTCTATTCATATTGCAACTTCTAGTTGGCTGAAACATGTTCATTTGATTGGCGAAGTTTAGAAAAAGACCTGTTACCTATATGTTCCTCATTAAATTCACATTGTATTATTACACCTCCCTGCAGAAAAGATATTTAATAGTACTTCCAGAAGAGGGCAATGTTCCTGAGGTTAACTTTGCTAATAAATTTTCCAAACGCCAAAAATTCACACCAACTGCAGATTATTTATTCAAAAGCACTCTCATACTGAAGTCTGAGAAATGATGACTTTAGGAAAACATTGGATTTGTACAGATTCCCCTTATAAATATTACTGTAATTTTCCTTTTCTCAAGAAATCTGAAACTATTCTATCTGTTTGACATAACTCTTCTCTGGGGCCTAAAGTTTCTGGGAAATGTCTTTGGGCTATGCCAGAGCCTTGGCTTAATTATGCTGACAATTCACAAACTTGTGAGACTGGTTTGCCCCTTGAGACTGAAATATTGATTTTATTTTAGATGGGTGCTTGGCTACGAAGATTACCATTTGATCTGCAAAGACAAGGGGTGGGATAGGGAGGGTGGGAGGGAGGGAGACACAAGAGGGAAGAGATATGGGAACATATGTATATGTATAACTGATCCACTCTGTTGTAAAGCAGAAACTAACACACCATTGTAAAACAGTTATACTCCAATAAAGATGTTAAAAAAAAAAAAAGAACTTAGGAGAACATATTTGATTGTTCTTCCTTCTCTCAAATGCTTGAGTGAAGCTGACTTGTGAAGCGATGGGTCATAAATCACTCTGTTGACTGCCCTGCAGATTTGAGATGTATGGCCCTGCGTCCTCAGGGGAACCTGGAGTAAAGAACTAAACTTTCTCCCCACTGAAAACTGCATGATTATGTAAGGGACTCTTCCTAGAGAGGAACTGTTTGAATTTGAGTGAAAAAATAAATAAATAAATCACTTACTTCCTAGAAAGATTCCTGAATTCCACTCCAAAGAATCCTAGCCCAAAACATCCTATAGAAAGCATTTCAAGAGAGTCCTACTGAAGAGAATTCAGATGAATTTTTGGTGGCAAGTGTACTCTGTCTCTCCCGAGTGGACAGCCTGTACCAGCAGGTGCATTGTAATAAAAAGTGACCTGCCAGTAGTACTGGCACATCCCAAGCAGAATTTTTGCCTGAAAGATCTCAAAAAAAGCAAAACCAGCTTCCATTAACCTCTCCAACGCTATAAAATTATCACCTGGGTGGACATCTATTTATTTATTTGCTTTGTTTTGCCTTCCAACATTCCTTCCCCTTTCTTTTGGCTAAGAATTCTTAAGAAATGGGCATCTGATCCCAGTTTGGACAATCGTATTTTTTCTGCTTGGAATTTGACCCTTGAGTGAAGTGATGAAAGAACAGGAATGGAGATGTGCGATCCTCTCAAAACAGCCCAGTGGAGAGACTGCCCATTAGTTCCGGCTACTTAGATGCTTAGAGCTTCCCTAGGCTCTATCCCAGCTAAGACCTGGCCACTCAGCCTGTCCTTGGATTTTGTGAGCTTAAGGTAACCAGACGTGGTCTCTTTTGTTTGCTACCAAAGAGCCCTAACCAAAACATCTCCTGAATGTAAAGGAACTCTATGAATCCCTATGGGTGAAAGACCACTGGACCATTAGACCACAGACTGCTGGTCAGAAAATAAAAGCAGAGCCTTCTAAAAAAAATCCATAAAAGGCATCCAGTTTTAAGTTGAAAGAGCAAAGACAGGTCAGATCCCCTCTCAAAAGTTACCTCAAAACAAGGAAAATAGGAAACAAACCATGCCATATATTTTTGATGAAAATCAAATCATCTATAGCCCTGAATCAAAATGGTAAAGGTAAACAGGAGAACTGTGAATCACTTAGTTGAGAGGAGAAAGGTCAAACTCAGTGCCCGAAATGGTAAGGTGGGGGGACTTGAGGGGAGATATGGCTTTGAGGAGCAAACCCTGGAAAACTCCAGAATTCAAGGTGCCTGTTAGAGATGAGGCCAAGGCACTGAAAAGAGAAGACTGCCTGAAAGTCTGTATGAGGAACACTTGGGCCCTGCGTCCCGCTCCCACCCTACACTGTCACTCCCTCTCCAACCCCCGCGATAGGAGACAAGGGTTTTCTCTCCGGCAATGTTTCCGCTGGAGAAACTGAATCAGGGAGACTCCAGACATGAAGCACAGAGAAAGGCAACGGTGATGTTCCACATAGTAAACAGACGATGCCTTCACATCCTTCCCTTCCCCAAAGGTGGGTGTGAGAGGAAAGCAAGGAAGAAAGTACACGACAGCTTCAACTGTGCAGCCAAACATAGTAATAAGCTTGTTATGAAGCTGTTGGAAGGGGTGGGGAGGCTTCATCACATGTTCTTAGAAAACTAAACAGATGAAGAAATGAAGTCACTATAGTAATATTACCTCCAGGTAGAAGAAAAAGTTGTACGGAAAGAAAAATAACCAATAGCATACTACTTGGCTTAGTGGATAACTATTAACATAGTCATAACAATGAAAAGATGGAATATTGCATTTGAGCAGAAATTGAGGAAGACAATAAATATAATACATAAAATTGATAAATCAAAAGATTGAAAGGCTAATGCCAAAAAATACATGTAAAAGAGTTCAAAATTATTACTTCTGGAGATCACGATAGAGGTAGAGATGAAACACAAGCAACTACTGTTTTGTCACAAGCCATTTAACATTATTTGGTTTTTAAACTATTGTAGATAATACTTTGATAAAAATTTAAATTAGGGCTTCCCTGGTGGCGCAGTGGTTGCGCGTCCGCCTGCCGATGCAGGGGAACCGGGTTCGCGCCCCGGTCTGGGAGGATCCCACATGCCGCGGAGCAGCTGGGCCCGTGAGCCATGGCCACTGAGCCTGCGCGTCCGGAGCCTGTGCTCCGCAACGGGAGAGGCCACGGCAGCAAGAGGCCCGCGTACCACCAGCAAAAAAAAAAAAAAAAAAAAAAATTTAAGTTAACTTTTTCAATTCGCTAGAATTAGATGAAAGAGTAATACTGTCATAAAAACTAATGAATTTTTATGAAGCCTGCAACTGTAAATTGTTAAATTATACCAATAGCTACATAAACGTGGCCATTAATATCAGAGACACAGCCCACATCTCTCAGTTTCCATGTCTGTAACATGGTGATAGTAAAAATTCTTTGAAAATATTGTACTAACAGGTATCTTTTTAAACTTTAAAAAATTTTTTTAAAGTTTTTATTGAATTTGTTACCATATTGCTTCTGTTTTATGTTTTGGTTTTTTGGCCGCGAGGCATGTGGGACCTTTGCTCCCCACCCAGGGATCGAACCTGCACCCTCTGCGTTAGAAGGCAAAGTCTTAACCACTGGACCACCAGGGAAGTCCCTAAACTTTGAATTTAAATTGTTTGAGTAGTGGATTAGGCATGAAATACTTTAGGAGTCCAAAGCCCTTTTAAAAACTAAAATTAGCAGATTTCTGAGTAGAAACTGATGTTGATTACAATACAGGACAAAATGACAATACTGTATTTGTACTTACTTCACTTAACACTTAAAGTGTTTTAAATTTTTTAATTTAATTTATTTCATATAAAATGTCAGTGAAACTAAATATATCATACATTCCAACATTTACAAACTAAAATCATCTCCAGGGAAAATTTATTTATATAAATGTAAACATTAAATACACATTGTCATCCTAAAATAAAGTACTCATAAATAATATTAATAAAAATAAGTGTTCAAGAACAAAGTCACTGACATGAAAGAGAAAATATGTAAGGAATAGAAAAAGGTTAATAAGGAATATTACTTAATATTTTTAAATGCTGTCTTTCAGAAAAAGCAGTGTGTCATTTTTAAATAACACACAAATTTTCACAAGAAATTTTCCAGCTGTTGACGAAACCTTTTTCTGACTCTAACAGTCTGAAGACCAGTGAGGAGATAATTATGAGCCAACGTCAAATATTTCCCTCTGTTTCTTATAGCTTCAAATAATATCATCTCTTTGTGAATATTTTTAAGGAGATCTTTTTGAACTTCTTTTAATTGCAAAAGCTGTCTTTTATTGATAGCAACCTATAGCTTTTGTTTCAAAGAATGCATTTATGGCTTGTTTCATCTTCTTTATCTCATTTAGAGGTCAGTACTATTGTGTTCATATTCTGCTGGTTTGAAATACCTTTGAACAAGAATAAGGAATATTCTTGCATTGGAAGCTTGCAATAGCACGATCCAGTTGCTTTTTGCATCTTGCCCATTGCAGATCTGTCTAGACTTGTAGCCTGTGCATCAGATTGTCTTTTCACTTCAGTTGAAAATTTGAGTAATTGCTCTTGATCTTGAGACATAATTGACTCAAGTTTCAGATATTTTAAATAATAACAGTACTACACCAAGTAAAATGTGATGATTTGGTAGTTAAAAATAGTACAGTATGCCAGACCACTGGAATACTGGAAACCAATAATGCTACCCCTAGTAGAAAGAAAATTTAAAGTGTTCTGTACACTGATTTTCAGTTTATAGAAAAATGTTGAACTAGTTACCTTTCTCTATAATGCAATACTTTTTCAACTGCTAAGTTATATCAGTTTGTATCAGATATAAATATCCAACATAACCAGAAATTCTCCGAATAAATATACATTTTGGAGAAAGGAGTATTTGCTTATTACCTGATCGTAATTTCTTAGGGAAAACAGTAATTCAGTAATTCAAAATTCTTGTAACCATGGTGGGAGTGTAGAGATGTGGTTTTGCCAGCGATCACTCAGTATTAATTTGCCAGCATATCACTAAAAGGCTTCATCCAAGAGAGTCTGAGGTCTACTTCCTGGAAATCACCAAGTATATGTTAAGGTTAAAGAACAGAAAGAGATAGGCTTAAAAACTAGTGATGGTTTCTAGTCTCTCCTTTCAGTTTCCCTAAAATCTCTGTTCCTCAATTTCCTACATGCTAAACAGTCAGAAACTTGTCAACCTATTCTCTACCTTTAAGTCACACTGAAGATTAAAATACATGAAGCTCTTTGAGTAGGCTGGTAGAAGAGTGATCTGAATGGACAGTTCCCCAGTGGATTCTAGGGGTTGCTGTAAAGGCTGCTTTCAGACAACCCGTTAGTCAAATGCCACAAGAATCAAAGTCCGTCATTAGGCATCGCTTCTGGAGTTAAGCGCTGACCTCTGCACTCAATGCTCTTTCTGCCTCTGAAGCCCCTGAGGAAAAAGGCACTTCCAATCATTGTCATGTTAGTGTAGACTTGTGTTTCAGAAGACGGCAGGACAGAGGCAGAGCACAGAACTGCCCTCCATGTGAGAAAAACAGGCAGAAAGCAGGGATCAAGAGACCAAAGACCATCTCTCCTGGCTCTCAGGTTTTTCCCTGGGCCCAACTTTATCTCTAACTTCCTTAGTTCACTGCTGCTCTCTGTGTTAAATCTCAACTCTATTTATTCTAGGTTGATCTCCAGTCTATATTTGGAAGGATCAACTACCCACTCCTAACTATTTTTTTAAAATAAATTTATTTGTTTATTTATTTTTGGCTGCGTTGGGTCTTCGCTGCTGCGCGCGGGCTTTCTCTAGTTGCGGCGAGCGGGGGCTACTCTTTGTTGCGGTGCGCAGGCTTCTCATTACGGTGGCTTCTCTTGTTGAGGAGCACGGGCTCTAGGCGAGCAGGCTTCAGTAGTTGTGGCACGTGGGCTCAGTAGTTGTGGCTCGCAGGCTCTAGAGCGCAGGCCCAGTAGTGGCGGCGCACGGGCTTAGTTGCTCTACGGCATGTGGGATCTTCCGAAACCAGGGCTCGGACCCGTGTCCCCTGCATTGGCAGGCGGATTCTTAACCACTGGGCCGCCAGGGAAGTCCCCCACTCCTTACTTTGAACCAATGAAACCCTGAAGTTAATGAGGTTGCTTCACAAATCACAACAGGAAAGAGAAACCACTTTGAATACAGAAACTGACAAGGCTGAGTAGGAAAGGAAAGGACTACAGAGTGAATGAATGTGCAGAGTAATGAATTAATGGCTTGATGCTACATGCTTGAAGTTTGGGGAGTTAAAAATACTTCTCCTGGATGTGCCCAAGCTTCCAGTCTGTCTTAGTGCTTTCTGGTTTAAATATTTAGTCTTTGGCACACAATAGTTGGGCTTCTTCTTAAAGAGCCCTGGAAATTGGGATGTATTTCATTTAACCCTCTCCAGTTTAAACACCCAATCCATCCTAATAAGTTACACCACTGCAGCGAGTGCACGTCTGTCGACTGGCCTTAAAGACAAAAAGGAGTCTCATGAAACGGTCCTAATTTCCATTAAGGTCCAAAGGGTGGCAAAAAATCATCAGTATAATTAATTTTTGTAAAGGTAATTTTGCACAGCTGACAAATCCGTGAGGAACAACATCCCCATCTGTGATGTGCATACATCTCTCTGGGGATCATCCGGGTGGTTTGTTCATTAGACACACACAGTCATATAACTTGAACTTGAAACGCTCAAACACAACTCAGTGAGATAAATCTGGCCTCTTTTATTTCATTCCATTTCATTATTTCCAGTTCTAGAGATAATCACCGGAACATTTTACTAAAATCTTCCTAAGGGAATATGTGAATAAGAGGGTTGGGAGGGAAACCACGGCAACGTGAAGTGTCAGGAAAGGCATTTAACCGAGGGGGTTGCTCGGGAAATACTCAGAAGAACTGCAGACCCCCTGATCATGTGGAGTAACCTTATCTAAAGCTGGTCAAATTCAGAGTCAAGGAATTATTCTTATTTCAATTCTCTGGGGAAAAAAAGAAAAGAAATCCAAACATAAACTATTAGGCAAGTGTTCAGTTATCCTGTGGGTAGTTCAAGGCTATCACCATCTGCCAAGGGAGTCTCTCTAGACCCTGAAGGGGACACTGAATTACCCAGATCCCCTTGCAAAATGAAGACATCAGAGTGACAAGAATAAGACTAGAGTCCCATATACCAAATGTGGTGTAGGTATCCTAACCTAAATTACATAAGGGCTTCTCAACACCAGACCCAGCTACATGTATAAATCAGACAGCTGAGCCCCACTTAACGATGCAAAACCAGTTTCCACCAAATCTGATTTTCTCTTGTCCTTTTTTCTCTTCTTCCTTCCTTCCTTCCTTCCTCCCTCCCTCCCTCTCTCCCTTCCTTCCTTCCTTCCTTCCTTCCTTCCTTTCTTTCTTCCTTCCTTCCTTCTTTTCTTTCCTTCCTTCCTTTCTTTCTTTCTTTCTTTTGTTGTCATTGTTAATCAGGCTTATTACTTTAAGAATAATCAAAACGAAATGAAAACTGGGTGGTCATGAGCTATTTAAAACCCCTGCTCCGAGTTCCCAACCAGTGTCCTTTTGAGAGCTCTCAAGGCTGTGCCCTAAAAGTTGCATTTCACCAACACCAGTCCTTCCAGACCCAAGCTCTGAATTTACACACCAGGCAGAAGTGTTTCTTCGCCTGGGGACTCTCAGAGTGCCAGGCTCAGCCAAATGGGGGCAGCTTTCCTTCTAGACCACAGTCTTGCGGCCCACCTTGGAGGCTGAAATAAAGCTACTGTACTCAGCCTCCCAACCTCACCCAATGCCCACTAATAACATCTGCTTTATAGCCGTCATTCCTGCAACCTGCTCTCTCCTGGCTCTCTCGCCCTCTCGGAGAGGATGTGCTCTACTATGCGGCAGGTCTGGTGGAAAGTTGACAGTCTCCAAGCCAAGAGCAAAACCAGCCAGCGCTGGATAAATGACTTGAAGTGCTTTCTCAAGGGACCCTTTCCAGGTACAGGAGCGCTTCTTAACCAGATTTGGCCTGTGCTGGCAGACAGCCTTGTTCAGGAGCACATTAAAAATCAAAATACAGACACCGTTTGGAAAGCATAGAAAGCTTGACTCTAACATCTTATGTATTAAAACACTGTTACATAAAAATGACCGCAAAGCTCCAAATTCATACTTTCCTACCTTGTGAGACCAGTTGCCACCAGGAATAAACCCGGGAAAAGTGTGAGGCCTACTGTGGAGCCTCAAGAGGCCTGGGGAGAAGGCTGGAGCCACATTCCAAGCCTTGGGGGCAAGATCAATGCCCTGGCCCTTGAGGGCTGCCTTCATCTCACCACACGAGTCTGGGGGCGAACACCCACCAGAGCCACGGTGGAACCGATAGTCTCTTCCGAGGCCCCCTTTCGTCTACCTCATAAAGCCCCAGACAATCTGGCACAGCTCACAGTTTTTAATGAAGCTCCGGCTCCAGGCTGGAGCCAAAGGGGCATTACAGACTCAGAATGAGGTTCTTTCATACCCTCTGAGATGGTGATACAGAAGGCCAGACTTCTGCAACAACTTTCTGCTGCAGAACTCAGTGCTGGTCATGTAATTCATTTCATTTTTCCTCATCAAGTCTTGGTAGCATCCAGAATGGATCATTTCCATCTTTGTTTTGAAGCAGACCTGAAGCAGGGCCTTGAGTAGTTGAGGTGTCCAGCCAGTACTAGGGCTAGGACGCAAATCTCTTGAGTACTGACCTTGTGAGGACATTTACGGAAAGCTTACAGAAGGCCAGGCACTGCTGAGCTTTACGTGCATTGACTCATTCAGTCACAGCAATATTCCTATGGGAAACCTACCATTTTTCTTTTTTATGGATGAGGAGCCCCAAGTACAGAGAATTTAAGGACATATAGTTAGTTCCATTTTGTCCCTCCTTCGTAAACATGGTGTCTTTCACGTCGTTCAAATATGAATGAATAAGGCGTGATGTGCATGGTTGGACACTTGGAGGATAAAGTATTTTGAAGTCAGTTGACCCTTGTTTAAATCTTGACTCTAATACTTCTCAGTTTCTTCATTTAGAAAATGAGGCCATCTATAGACTCAGGGTCTCTGCACCTGACAATATGAAACAATAGAATACAATTTAAATGGGGCCACTTAGAACCATGTAATTGGATGTTCCTGTCAAGACTTCAGCAACTCCAAATTATTTATAAATTGTTTGCCTTTTTTCCTCCAGAGAGAGCATGGTATTGGGGGGGTGGGGGAGGGAAGGGTGAAGCACTTTGATTATTCTTAGGTTTGAGTCATGATTCATCCACATACTGGCTGTGTGACCTTGAGCAAGTCACAACCCCTTGAGTTTTCATATCCCAGTCTGGAATTGGGAATAAACTTTTTCATCTGGAATAATTGTTATAAAGATTTTGTTACCTGGAAGCGGAGTACCATAACAAAAACCTAAGATGTGAGAAGAGCTTTGGAACAAAGCAGTGGGTGGAAACTGGAAAAGCTGTAAGGATTCTGAGGAGAGTGTTTGTGAAACATTAAGGAACCTTGAATACACTGTTCATATAATTTTGGACTTTGAGGAAACTGCTAGGGGAGGACTTAAAGGAGCTTGAGGAAAATCTTACTGGAAACTAGGTGAAAGGAGATCCTCATTATGAAGTGGCAGACAGAAAGTTTAGCAACACCATCACCTGCAGCTATAGGAGAAAGTAGAGAATAAATATATCCAATGATCTCGGTGATGCAGCTGATGATATTTCCAGCCAGAGTGTTAAAGTGGTACCTGTTTTCTTCTTGCTGCTTATAGGAAATAAGGCTATCACATGAAAAACTGTTAAATTGAACATGCCAGGAAACCATTAAAACCACTAAAAAACAGTGGTTTTGAACATTTTCAGCCCTTCCAAGTGACAAACAATGATAAATTTTAGAAAGGGCTTTCAAGCAGAGATCAAATACAGGACATTTCCAGGAAAACACTGTCCCTCAGAGTACTATTCATTTAGATTAAGGCCCTGTAAAGACTTTAGGAGTTTTACTCATGTTCAAACAACGGGACTTTTAAGATGTTTAGGGACATTGTCACTTAGTAGAAGCTTAAGCCTTTAGGAGGGCCTCTCTCAAAGAGATTTATGGGTTTTTATCTAATGGAGTAAACCCCAAGAGGATTCACAAAAAGCCCATATATTTTTTTAAAGAATTATTTCAGCTTTGACTGAAAGTTACAGAGTAAAGGATAAAATGAAAAGAGGCCATTGGGTCCCAAAAACTCTACTGACAAGAAACAGGTTGAGAAAAATACTCAGTTGCAAACACATGCTAATTTTCATGAAAGAGTAAGGATGAGCCAGGGGACAGAAGCAGGAGTCCAGAAGACAGAGCCAAGAGTGATGTAGAATAACTCCTAGTCTGGAGTATGACCGAGTCCTAATCAAGGAACTTCCATGTTTGCCCAATTGGAGTTCAGAACAGCTAAGGATTCCTGTGTGCCTCTTAATTTCCCCATTTTTCAGCAGAAATATCTATGGTGGTTATCCCATGCCTACCTAAACATTGCTTGCTGAGTGTGAGTGTCTTTTTGTCCACAGGTCTACAGAGGGAGAGGAGCCATACTCAAGGTAACTACACCTGACAAGCCTCATCTGCACCTAAACCTAAATTAGATGACAGTATTCTAGACTTTGAGCTGATGGTCTAATGGGATGAGATTTGGGGGACTTTGAGAAAGGGATGAGTGTATTTTGCATGCGGAAGGGAGATGAATCATTAGGACCCAGAGAATGGACTGCTGTAGCCAGCTTCCAAGATGGCACCCTATCATTCACACCCATGTATTACCCTTCTACATTGCACCAGAATTTTTCTATGTAATAGAATATGGTAGAAGTGGTGTTATATCACTTCTAGATTAGTTTATAAAGGGCACTGTGGACTCTGCCTTGTTCTCTCTCTCTTGGATCCCTCACTCTGGGGAAAGCCAACTGCCCTGTTGTGGGCAGCTCTATGGAGACGCCCACATAGTAAAAAACTGAAACCTCCAGCCAAGAGCTGTGAGAATGAGCTTGGGATTGGATTCTCCAGCCCAGTAAAGTTCTCAAAGACAACCAAAGGCCCAGCCAAAGTCATGATGGAAACCTCATGAGAAATTCTGAGCCAGAATTACCCAGCTTAGTTGCTCCTGGATTCCCGAACCTCAGAAAATGTGTGAATAATAACGTTATTTTAAGCTGTTTTAGAGTAATTGGTTATGCAGCAATAGATAACAAATATAGATAGCTAACACAGAAAAACTTCTTTACAGTGTTGCATTAATGTGGTTAAAAACAACAAAGGTCGGAAACAACCTAAATATCCATCGACAGAAGAATGGATACAGAAGATGTGGAATGGAATGGATGTACAATGGAATACTACCCAGCCATAAAAAAGAACAATATAATGCCATCTGCAGCAACACGGATGGACCTAGAGATTATCATACTAAGTGAAGTAAGTCAGACAAAGAAAGACAAATATTATATAATATTGCTTACATGTGGAATCTAAAGTATGACACAAATGAACTTACCTACAAAACATAAACAGACTCACAGACGTAGAGAACAGACTTGCGGTTGCCAAGGGGAAGGGGAGAGGGGGAGGAATGGATTGGGAGTTTGGGGTTAGCAGAGGCAAACTATTATATATAAAATGGATAAACAACAAGGTCCTACTATATAGCACAGGGAACTATATTCAGTATCCTGTGATAAACCATAATGGAAAAGAATATAAAAAATAATATATATATGTATAACTGAATCACTTTGCTGTACAGCAGAAATTAATGCAACATTGTAAATTATCTATACCTCAATAAAATAAATTTTTTTAAAAAGTCTGTGTGGTTAAAAAGATTTATTACCTAAAGATGCATTTTACTAAAAGACATGGAATATAATCATTAAGACCCATTTGCTACATGTCACTCTGTGTATGCAAAGAACACGAACATAAAGAAATGCTTTCTGGAGTCAAGGTGTCATCTCTGGAGAAAGGAGCACAGACCTATAACCTATGAGTCTTCAGGTTGGTAAAAATCCTTTGCTTTTACCAATGTGCCAAGAATGTCTTCTGAACAAACTCCTATTGATATACTTTTGGCGCCAGAATGGCTCGATAATTGAAAAAAAATGCTAGTGTTTACTAATCTGCATGCTCCCCACCTGGGGGTATGAGGGGGACTGGATTTTAATCCACTTAAAAGGGCTCAAGAAGACATAGGCTTGGGTGGGAGCAGGGACTGGGCATTCTAATTACCAGAGCACAAACTCTGGATCCCTACTCACTCTCAGGAAAGGGTTTTCAAATCCAGTGTGACAGACAGTCAGGGTGGAGCCTGCAAGAAGAGACAGGGGGCTGGAAGAGCCTAAAAAGAGTAAATTCTGTGAACGAGAAGTTTCCATCCTATTGAGGATAACGGAGGCATCTCCCTAGCGCCTGACTGTGACACAACAAGCTGGAACTGGCTGTCACTAAATAAAGCAACAGGAAAGGGAGGACATTCTTGTCAGCGGTCCCCAGTTTCAGCGGGATGTTTTGACTACAGAGCAGCACTCGTCACTGCGAACTGACAGCCGCTAACCTTCTACATGTCAAAATACATCTCCTTGGGTTCTTTTCTTTCAGAAACCTCCATCTCCTGCCTTCTTCGGACCACATGAAAACCTGGGATCGTAGGACCCAATTTGTTTTTGAACCTATCCATGGAGCCCTTTAGATGCCTTTCTCTTTCATTACTCTCTTTCTCTCTTTCTTTTCCATGTGAGTTGAGTGCCAGTGAGAGAAACCAGATGGAAACTAAAGCTCTCTGTTGATGACTGAACAGGTACACCACAAACAGCAGGGTAAATGTTCCAGCCCGCCGTCTCCCACACACCCAGACTGCCCCGAACCCCACCTGGGAGGACCAGTTTCAAGCAGAGGGATGATGGTTCCATTTCTATGCTTATTGAGCCTGGTTATATTTGCTTAAGAACAACATTTGAATAGAGGCCCCTCAGAAAACTCACATTTCCACATTTACTGGGGGAGTTTTGTTTATTACAAATGAGGTTCAGAAACCATTCTGTATACTTGCTAAGTGAAAATAAGCAGCCTACAAAGGAGCGGGCCAGGAATCATAATATAAATAACCCTTCGTGAGCATTTACTATACATCAGGACCTGTGGCGGGCACATCAGGTCCGTACAGATGAACGTATGTGAGATGAGTTCAACATGCCCATTTCACAGATGAGAGACTGAGGTGCAGAAAAGGTGAAGGAACCGATCCGACTGAAGATGACTACCTCTGGGGAGAAGGGTAGAGGTGCGGTGGAAGAAATCTTGTACTCCTGTCTGCTCTTAGAAATTATTTACCATTTTTATCATTAGATGCGTTTTAAGTGACAAGAAAATAATTTCATTTTTTTAAAAAAAGCATTTGCTGAAACTCACAGAGCTGGTAAGCGACCCAGGAAATCCAGAGCCAGTTTATCGGCCCAGCCATACACAGCCATCAGTGTGGCAATCGTTGTGATTGAAACGCTAATATTTAATCAAAGGGCTTGGGAACGTCTCCGGAAGGCAACCCTCACCAGCAACAGGGCAGCAACCCTGGGATAATGGCTTCCACAGTACAGGGGGCCAACCCAGAGGTTCCGGAGCACCTCCCAGAGGTCGCCGTGCAAGTTAGTCAGCCCCCGCTCCACCTAGCACCAACTTCCGCTGTGCCTCTGAGCTGGAAGTCAGTTTCCAGTTCTCTGCGGCTATTCATAACTTTCTCCAAAGAAATAAAAGCCAGCTTTGGAAGAACATATGTGTTACCTTGGCCACATCATGCACCAATACACAAATACCCTTTCCATCTAGCCAAGACTATCAGTAAATAATGTCGTTTGACTCAAAACAGGGCATGAACGTTTCTCAGTAGGGGCAGCCTCGTCTGGACCAGTTCAGATGACTAACGAACCTCAGGAAGTGGAACCATGAATCAGAAAGCGACCTCCTTTCCTCTGACTCAATGCTGAGCTCATGAGCCCAGGTGGTGCTGGCGGTACTGTGCTCCTGGAGGTGCTAACTCCTTGCAAACATCCAAAAACCAAGGAAAAACTTATGATCTTCACTGCTGCTCCCTAAACTAGGCTCTAAGATCACACTGTACTAAGTGCGGAACATGTATTATTTAATCTCATAACAGTATATGGTCCCCGCTATTTTCCCATTTTAAAGATGGAGAAACAGTTTCCGAGAGCTTGCCAAAGCCTTCCAACCAAGTTTGTGCCTTGCCAGTGGTCTTTCTGTTCTATTACACTGCCTCACAGAAGAAGCAATAAGCAAGAATTAAAATGGTGTAAAACATTCTGCGAGCCTCTTACTCGTAATTTTGACTGTGATCTTTGTCACTTCAGTTTTGATAAGCTCTATCAGTAGTAACATAGTTTAAATACTTATGTCATTTCTTCCATTCTATTCACAAACTTGGGAAGGTACTACTTAACTTTGCGTGCAGTTATGATAATTAGAGCATTACCTATTTTTCTCTCATATACCAAGAGATCTAACATGTATTAATAAATTCTTAAGAAGGAAATAAGCAGTGAACTTTTCCAGGAGGTATTAGCACCAGCCTCAAAGGCAGTGCATGAGTTGCCCACACTTTTGGGGGGTCCACTGAACCCCCCTAGGAATGACAGAGCCACAACTGACCTCACGTGGGCCCTGTGGTTACGGAGCCTGGGTTTTGTGTGGCTAACCCCTCAAAAGCAGTTTGAAGCCTCTCAACGTATGCACAATGCTTGCAATTCAGATTTTTCCCACTAGGTGGATGGTAGTGCTTTGTATACTTATTAATGGTTTTGCTGAATAACTAGTAAGCTTTCCCCAGGACCTGATAAACATTTAAGTTTATAAAATCAGTTATACCAGCTTTAATTAAAGACAGTGAGCTCCACTGAAAAACAAGATTTTATCATTTAAAAGGGGCGAGAGAACAATAAAACCATGTGGTATAAAAAAAAATCTCATCTATAATACCAAATCTCACCTAATTACGCTATTTTGTAAAAATAACATTTCTTAAATAAGCATGAGAACTAATTAACCTGATTTGGGACAAAGAGAAGTCTTCAAATTGCTATAATTTGGTGCTTAACTCACTAAAATTCAATTGCTGCTAATTATTGTTGAATCTAATTTTGGTTTTACTTTTTCTAATTTTTTAAATAAATTTATTTATTTTTATTTTTGGCTGCATTGGGTCTTTGTTGCTGCGTGCGGGCTTTCTCTGGTTGCTGTGTGCAGGCTTCTCATTGTGGTGGCTTCTCTCGTTGCAGAGCACGGGATCTAGGCGCGCGGGCTTCAGTAGTTGTGGCCCATGGGCTCAGCAGTTGTGGCTCGCGGGCTCTCGAGTGCAGGCTCAGTAGTTGTGGTGCACGGGCTTAGTTGCTCGGTGGCATGTGGGATCTTCCCAGACCAGGGCTTGAATCCATGTCCCCTGCGTTGGCAAGCGGATTCTTAACCACTGTGCCACCAGAGAAGTCCCCTCTATTTTTTTTTAAAATGAATGCCTCACCACCACACCTTTTTTTAAAAATATTTATGTATTTATTTATATTTATTTGGCTGCGTCCAGTCTTAGTTGCAGCACGTGGGATCTTCATTGCCTAGTTCATGTGGGATCTAGTTCCCTGACCAGTGATCAAACCCAGGCCTCCTGCACTGGGAGCATAGAGTCTTAAATACTGGACCATCAGGGAAGTCCCTACTTTTTCTATTTTTAAGAAGACAACTTTAACTCTTTTTTCCCCATATGTGGAGCCTCAGTTGTCAGGAGAGTCTCAGGCTGCAAATACAACTGAGCTTAGAAGCTACTACAGCTTCTCGTGTTGCAGCTGATCCACATCGTAAAAACTCCTCGAAAGATCTTACTTCCCAGGCCCTCCTCAGGCTAGTTTTCACACAAGACTTAAGGAAGACATAGGTGGCTCTTTGATTTGTTCCATTTCCTGGTGACTATCCCCATGACTGTCCTTTATAGGAAAGACTTAACTTCTCCAAGAAACTCCTTTCCATTTTAATTCCCAGATCTTTGAATCCTAGAGTCAGCATTAAACTATAATAGTGATACTACTAATAAATATAATAGTTAATGCTTAGGTTGTGCTTAAAATAGACCAGTCACTATATAAGCATTTTATACATTTTAACTCATTTTAAGCTATGACACATGAAATATTAAAGATTATCTATAAAACACTCCTAAAGAGCTCCATACCTCCTTTTTATTTTTATTTTTATTTTTTTTAACATCTTTATTGGAGTATAATTGCTTTACAATGGTGTGTTAGTTTCTGCTGTATAACAAAATGAATGAGCTATACACATACATATGTTCCCATATCTCTTCCCTCTTGCACCTCCCTCCCTCCCACCCTCCCTATCCCACCCCTCTAGGTGGTCACAAAGCACCCAGCTGATCTCCCTGTGCTATGCGGCAGCTTCCCGCTAGCTATCTAATTTACATTTGGTAGTGTATATATGTCCCTGCCATACCTCCTGTTTAAATGTTTATGCCAAATGTCGATTGAATTATGCCATTTTTAAAGAGATAAACAGAGTTTATATGTTCATATAAATCTTATACCTTCATATGCATAGATATGTAATCACATATATGCACCTCTTCTCACCACTTCCTGTAGCTTACTTTCCCAGGTGGTTTGTGGATCTCTGAAAGGTAACCTTCCCTTCTGACCCCACCTGTCATTCCTCCACTGTACCTTTCCACTCAAGAGCATGGTTCTCTGATCAGCAACATCTACATTTACTAGGAGCTTGTGAGGGCTTCCCTGGTGGCGCGGTGGTTGAGAGTCCGCCTGCCGAAACAGGGGACACGGATTCGTGCCCCGGTCCGGGAGGATCCCACATGCCGCGGAGCGGCTGGGCCCGTGAGCCACGGCCGCTGAGCCTGCGCGTCCGGAGCCTGTGCTCCGCAACGGGAGAGGCCACAACGGTGAGAGGCCCGCGTACC
>NC_041219.1:74896119-74980084 GCF_002837175.3 Physeter macrocephalus | reverse complement strand
GAGAGGCCCGCGTACCGCAAAAAAAAAAAAACAAAACTAGGAGCTTGTGAGAAAAACAGAACCTCAGGCTAATCTCAATTTACTGAATCAGAATCTGCATTTTTAAAAGCTTCCCCAGGTGGATTGTAAAGCAGAATCTGCATTTTTTTAGTTTTTATTTTATATTGGAGTATTGTTGATTTACAATGTTGTGTTGGTTTCAGGTACACAGCAAAGTGACTCCGCTATACATATACATATATCTATTCTTTTTCAGGTTCTTTTCCCATATAGGTTATTACAGAATATTGAGTAGAGTTCCCTGTGCTGTACAGTAGGTCCTTACTGAGAATCTGCATTTTCATAAGATGCCCAGGTGAACTGAAAACACATGCCCGTTCAGAAGCACTGCCCTTCACCATACATCTGAATAGGAAGATGATCACACGATGACGGAGTTAGGCATTAGCAGGGACTGCAGGGACAAGGCCAGAAGTTAATAAGTGACGCAGCAGTGCCAACTTAGCAGCCTAAAATGTTCCTAGTGCACTAAAAAGGAATCATACTTCACAGAGAATAGTAAGTAGTGCAGGTAAGGCCTTTTTTTTTGGTCTTGGGAGTAAAGCAAATCTTCTTGCCCCAATGTGAATGAAAGCATAAAATTAATAGCCGAAAACAAGTATTTTCCTCAAGTATTTGATCCTATGGACAAAATATTACATGTGAGCAATTTACCTCTTTTCAAAGATGTCTAATCAAAATTATTCAATTGTCTCCCCTTTTCAGATCCATTCATAACTACATGAAGCAGGAACCATCCATAAGTAATCATGTATCATGAGCGGCATTTGCTTCTGTGAAGGCCCCCATGGGCACCCTATGCTTAAATCTGAAAATGTGGAACATGCAGTTGGGCACTGGAGAGGGTCACTCAGGTTCTGGGCTCTGTCTCATCGGCAACCTCAGCAAACTGCTTCAATATTTGAGAGTTAATTAAAATTGAGGAGCACGCAAAAGCATTCTTTAGATGCCGAGGAGTGATGAGTGTTTCTCGCAGCTGTGTAACTATGTGTTTGTGAAATTAAGACTTGGAAGAGGGGGTGATTTGCAAGAGGTTACAGCTGCTGCCACCCCAGTTCCTGCAAGCCTCTCCCCAGAGCTGCTGCAAAGTTAGGGCTGACAGCTTTAAACTTTAGGAGATAGGAAGGAATCATGGGGAATTAGAGGGTGAGAGAGAAGGGGTGAAGCGAAAGGGAATGTGCAGCTAGTTGCAGCCCCACCTTAGGTTAAGAATAGCAGCCTGCGGGTCTCCAATACTTTGTTGAGGGAATATCTCTCTGGAATTCCTGTTTGATGTTCTGTCTTAAAATAATTAAACATATATAAGAAAGTTAATGACAGGAATTAAATATATGTTTTTGATACTCTCAATTCTTGTTCAAGGAAGGAGAAGAAATTAAGTGGGTGAGTGACATCTGCAACAAATACCTTTGCCTTCTTGACTTTGTGTATGTGTGTGATTGGATTTTAAACGATAAGCTTGCATTGTTATTATTATTTTGAATTTTTTTAAGAATTTTTTTTGGCGGCGTCGTGAGACAGGTTTTCACTCGGCAGTGAAAGCGCCGAGTCCTAACCGCTGAACCGCCAGGGAATTCCCTAAAGAATGTTTTTTAAATCAAGTCCTTGAGGTTGCTACCAAGGACTCAACTTTTGAAGGAGCAAACTATCTTCCAAGCTATGATCCTTTGTCTCTTCTTCTCGGCCAGCTGACCTGCAGATCCACTGCCCCCAGTTCTCCAGAAATTGAGAGGTGTCCATACAACATGGTTAGTGCCGTCTGATATCCTAGTTCCACTGCTTTTTTACCACAAAACCACTGAGCACTGAGAAAACCAGAGTTCTCCCTGGGGTTAGAACTGCCCCCTGCGGGGCATTTTGGAAACTGGCATGGCATTTTGGTGGTTATATTTCCTACATTTAGTGCACAGTATTGCCAGTGTTATATATTCTGCAATAAATGGAACAGTCCTATGCAATGAATTATCCAGCATTCCATGAAACGTTCGTGTGGCCCAAAGACATTCAGAAAATTCTGTTTATAATTTTCTTACCTAGAACCCAAGTCCATTTTATATACAGGCATCAACTATTTTTTGCATAGTATGACTATATGCTGAATTTTCCAGAAATACAACTACTGTGTAAATCAAGAGTTGCTTGTCTTGGTTTTTGAATTTTGCCAGGAGATGTTTACTATTGGGGAAATCCACATCACCCACGGCAAGGCCACAGCAGGTACTTGAATCACTGGTACAACACAGCTTTCCCAGTCTGCATTTGTAGCTGTCACGTGCACAATGATTCCTTGTAGGTACAAGTATCTGACTACTTCATTGTCTCTTTTAGTATAATTGTGCCCACACATGTAACTATTGGTAAACATATTATTTATGTATAAATTATTTCCTTTTGTTTCTCCTTTCACCATCATCAGAGCATCATGTTGATTTGTAACGAAGTGTGTAGGGAGGCTACATTATTTATAAACTACATCTCAAAAGTAGAAGAGGGGGGCTTCCCTGGTGGCGCAGTGGTTGAGAGTCACACACAGAGCTCTTATGTTCCAGCCCCAGAGGGACGCTTAGTGTTCTCTGAAAAACAAGGCACAGTGCAGTTCAGCTCATTAGACATTTACTAAATGTCTACTATGTGCCAAATACCGTGCTAAGCTTAGTAAGACATGGTCTCTGACACTCCAGCAGCATAGAATCCTATGTATTTCAATTCTCTTGTGGTTATGCTTGTACTGTTGCTTTAGTCAGAAACTCCCATCTCTGTCTTTATTCACAAAGCATTTACTGAGTACCTAATAAGTGCCAGACTGTGCTATCTTCTAGAAATACAAAAATGAAAAAGATGGAGTGTCTACCTTCTAAGTCAGATAAGCATAGGGTGATGTGCAGGTATAAGGGTGAGACATCAATTGTCTTGCCCTGTTGGGTTCAAGGAAGGCTTTGCTGAGAAGATAATGGTAGAACTGAGGATGAGCATAGGAAACATGGCTCAAGAAAGAGACAGCAGTCAGATTGCTAAGGGCTGGGTATGCCGTGTTTCCTAGTTGGGACTCCTTATACATGTCAGAATCTACCTTGCTCAAGCAAAGAAGCATTGATTCTGAGCATATAGATGTCTTTCATGGAATCCAGTGAAAAACTGGACAGCCAGCTCTCAGAAAGGGCTGGAACTTAGACAGCTCCAAGACCTCAGCTGCAGAAGTTGACAAACCCTTATTTCAAAGCTCTGAAATTGATGTGACTCAGCTCCCAACACCCTTTTCTTGTGTCTCTCAATTTAAATGTTAAAGAGACTCTGGCCCAGTTTTGGTCAAGAGTTCACTCCATGTCCAACCAACTATGACCAGAGCCAAAGTCACAAACCAAAGTTCTCAGTCAGAGAACAGAGATCTCAGCCTTCATGGATATCTTCAAAATTGTCTACTTTAGTCAAAAACATAATTACTCAGGGCTGAGGGCAGAAGAATCATGGCCAGTTGCATTAGTTAGGAATGCTGTGGGCTGCAAGTAACAAAAAACAGGGTACAGTGGCTTAAGCAAATGAAAATGAATTATTCTGACATTCCAAGAAGTTCAGCTATAGGTATCACTAGCCTTAAGGCTGGTGCTCTATGATTCTTTTGGCCTCCCCTTCATGGCCCTGCGCTGTTGTAGTTCCAGTTGTCATAGACTCATTTGAAAGTTAAAAGGAGAAAGAGTGGTACCATCTATCACCATTCCTGTTTATCAGGGGAGCCCAAAAGATTTCCCTGGACCTCCCAGGAGGCCATTGCTTAGTTTTCACTGCCACACCTGATTCATATGACCACTCTTCACAGGAAGAGAGGTCAGAAATTCAGGAAACAGTATCATAGTTAGCTTAGATCAACTATGATCTAGAACTAGCCACACAGAGACCCCCAAACAAAATTGAGGTCAAGTATGAGAAACAGACTCCAGAGTGACCTCCACTTTCTGGTTTTCACACTCTTGTTTAATTCATTTGCCTTCAGTGTGGGAGAGACCTGTGACTTGCTTCTAGCCAACAGCATATGGCAAAAATGATGGAATGCCACTTCCATGATTATGTAATATTATATACAATTCTGTTTTGCTAAGACTCATTCTAGAGACTCTCTCTCCCTAGCTGGCTTTGAAGAAAGACATGGCCATGTTGGGAGGCCCACATGACAAGGAGCTGCAGATGGCCTCTAAGAGCTGAGCTAGCAAGAAGCCAGAAGTCTCAGTCCTATAACCAAAAGGACATGAATTCTGCGAGCAACTTGAGTGACCTTAGAAGTGGGTTCTTCCCCAGTCAAGTCTCCAAATAAGAATGCAGCTCAGATAACACTTTGACTGCAGCTTTGTGAGACCCTAAATGAAAGATCCAGCTAAGTCATACCCAGACTCCTGATCTACAAAAATTGTTGGATAATAAATGAGTATTGCTTTAAGCTACAACGTTTATGGAAATTTGTTATACAGCAGTAGATAACTAACATATCAAGGGAGAATTGGGAAATGTATATGGTGAGGTAACCAAGAGTTTCTCCCGTATCAGTCAAGTTATGTTTGATTTCACTGTTTTTGTATATAAACCTTTTTTTTTTGCCTTCTTCCATGTTTTATTATCATTCTTAGGTCTAATCTGTAGGCCTGAAACTTAAATCAACAGAGATCACAAATTCCATCTTCCTCCACACCACTCCCCTCAGAAATTCCTTTCTTGACCTTGTTGATACTTCACTGTCCTTGTTTCTTTCAACTTCTCCTCTAACTGTGGGTGTCCCTGGGGTTCACTCCTTGACCTGAGGCTCTTCTCTCTAGCTACATTTACCCAGTTCTTTTTGATCTTCTGTAGTTACTCTAAACTCAAAATGGCTGAAACCCACTATTCCTTCTCTCCCTGCCCCACAAACCAGCTTCCCTCCCAAGCTCTCCTTCTCTGTTAGTCACACTAGAGTACTTTTAATCTTTCAGAATCAAAATCTTGAAATAATTCCCCCTACTTTCACCCCTCACCAAATCCTGGAGATCTTCTCCCATATTGTCTCTAAAAAGCTTCCATTTCCACTGCTACCAACCTGTTTCAGGACTTCAGAACCTCCTGTGTATTTTACCACAATTGCCTGCTAACTGTTCTTCCTGTCTCCACTTCCTTATACCTTAATCAATTACACATACCAGTACCTTGGGAAAATCAAAAATAATTGTAGGGCTTCCCTGGTGGCGCAGTGGTTGAGAGTCCGCCTGCCGATGCAGGGGACACAGGTTCGTGTCCCGGTCCCGGAAGATCCCACGTGCCGCGGAGCGGCTGGGCCCGTGAGCCATGGCCGCTGAGCCTGCGCGTCCGGAGCCTGTGCTCCGCAACGGGAGAGGCCACAACAGTGAGAGGCCCGCGTCCCGAAAAAAAAAAAAAAAAAAAAAATTGTATCATCTCCAAATAACATCTCCCTTCCTTAACTACTTCACACTTACTGCCGGTGTAGGGTAGTGGACACTTATAGTTATCACTCACATTCTAGTTCCTTTTCTCCCAACAGCTCCTTCCCGTCCCAGTCCCCTAGCTACACACACACACACACACACACACACATATACATCTGTATATCCTTTCTCTCATGTGGGGATCCAAGAAAGCTGATTTCAGCTCTGGCCCCAGGGGGAGAGCAGTGACCTTTGCTATAGCAATCAGTTCATTCCATACTCCTCAATTCCCCCCAAACACAGTGTCAGTTCAGTGTTACCTAAGCCAGTTCAATCAGACTGAATCTCAGAACTAACACAGGAAATGCTGTAACAAAAATGATCTTTTCCCCACTGGATGTGCCATCCTGAAACCGCAAAAGCAGACAGCCTCATGAGGACACTGAGGAAACCTCATACATGGGGATATAGTTAAACTGCTGGATCAAAACTTGACTTAAGTCTGTGCTATCCTTAGATTTCTCATTTATCTTCTATCTAATGATTTCCTTAATTGTTTAGGCCAGTTCATTCTGAGTTTTCTCTTACTCACAGTCCAAAACATCCTGGTAAATTCAGCCAGCACCCAAGTAACATACTATTCTAGGCTCTACTGCACTCATTTCTGGGTCAATGTATAATGTGACTATATGAACACCCTCTTTTCTCTAATTGCATTAATGTCCACATCTACCCCTGAACTAGACTTCAAGTTCCTGTTAGGACAAAGTTTTTATTTATTTTGTATTCCAATGGCAGCCATGCTAGTATTTGCTTAATAAATATCTGTTGATTAAGCATTTACCAAGTTCGGGCTTCCCTGGTAGCCCAGTGGTTAAGAATCCACCTGCCAATGCAGGGGACATGGGTTCGAGCCCTGGTCCGGGAAGATCCCACATGCCGTGGAGCAACTAAGCCCACGAGCCACAACTACTGAGCCCGCACACCTAGAGCCCATGCTCCGCAACAAGAGAAGCCACTGCAATGAGAAGCCCGTGCACTGCAATGAAGAGTAGCCCCCGCTTGCCACAACTAGAGAAAGCCTGCACGCAGCAACGAAGACCCAACACAGCCAAAAATAAATAAATAAAATAAATTTTTTTAAAAAAAGAATTTACCAAGCTCAACTTAGCACAAAATATGCTAGAATTTAGGACATTGACAGCTTTAAAACAATTAAGTGTCTAAGGGAAAAAGAGCCAATTTCTTCACCACACTGGCAGAATTCAGTTCCTTGTGTGAGATTCTCATTTCCTTGGTGGGTGTTAGCAGGGGTTCACTTTCAGCTCCTAGAGGCTTCCTGCCTTCCTTGCCACAGGGCTACCTCTGTCTTCAAGCCAGCAATGGCACACTGAATCTTTCTCATGCTTCTAATCTCTAGTTTTCTCCATTTCTGACCTCTAGACTTGGATTTAAAGGGCTTTTGTGATTAGGTCAGGCATACACAGAAAATCTCCCTATCTTAAAGTTAATTAATTTGGGACTTCCCTGGTGGCACAGTGGTTAAGAATCCGCTTCCCAATGCAGGGGACACAGGTTTGATCCCTGGTCAGGGAACTAGATCCCACATGCATGCTGCAACTAAGAGTTTGCATGCTACAACCAAGGAGCCCGCGAGTTGCAACTAAGGAGCACACGGGCTGCAACTAAAGGAGCCCGCCCGCAGCAACTAAGACCTGGCGCAACCAAAATAAATAAATAAAATAAAATAAAAAGAAAGTGACCCATACTTTTAATTTTAAAAGTATGGGTGACTTTAATTAATTTTTGTAAAAAAGTTAATTTGGGATATAGCATAATCACAGGAGTGCTATCTCTTCATATTTGCAAGTCCATATTCAAGGGGAGGAGATTATACAAGGGTAAAGAGTACAGGGATATCTTAGAGCTCTGTTTACCACAGACCCCTACCTTTTAGCTTGACAGATGGATCCCCAAATACAGACTACATCTCCCAGGCTCCCTTACAGTTAGGTACAGCCATGTCCCTACTGCAGGCCAAAGAAATGTTGTATAGCAACTTCCCAGAAACGTCCTTAAGATACTGCTGGTGTCCAATATTTGTCCCCTTGTTTTTGTATTCCTTCTTGCCACCTGGAAGATGTAATTCAATGTCTGGAACTTTTTCAGCAATTGTGGACATGAATGACCATAAGAATGGGAAGCACATACAAGGATGATGGAGCGGTAGGATAGAAAAAGCCTGGGTCCCTAATTCTGTAGAGAGCTATACCCAGAGGTGTGCTGTTAAATGTTAAACAACAGGCTCTTTGGAAGGCAAAACCCTGACTTGTAGCGTTTGCCAATTTCTGTGACGTGACTACTCCACCATGGCCAATTTTGAGTTATCGATGTGACATCAGTGAACATAGAGTTGGGAAGAGATGTTAACAACTGGTTCTCACGATCTGGAACAAGCCAGCCCAGCACACCACGGGCTGTACCAGCTCCAAGCTGCTTGCCTCCAGGCTTCTGTTTCATCAGAGAAAATTAACTTCTCTTGTATTTAAGGTATGTTACTTTAGGGTTTCTGTCCCATGCAAATACACCTAGTCCTACGGTAATTTTCTCTAGTTCTCTCTCAACATTGAAATTTTCTTCACTTGGAATTTCGTCTATATTGATGTGTCCAGCTCAAAGCAGGAGAGCGTATGGGCCCAGGGTTTACTCTACACAGCATTCACAGGAGCTGCCGTTTCATCCAGCCTCCTCTTAGAAAGATTGACCCCGCTACTTACACAGTAGAGCTTGAATAACTACAAAGCTCAGAAGGAAACAGGAGGGTGATTGTGTCAGAGAAGCAATCACCATGCTTGACAGAGACCCCCTGGGCAGGCACCATGATGGGAAACATTCTGAAGCCATGCAACAGGTCCACGAGCATGTGACATCAAAACGCCACTTTACAAAGCTGCCTTTGAAGATTGGTGATTTTCAAGACCCACAACAGAGCAGAAAAGACTTCAGAACAAATAAACATCAGCACTACTAGAAAACACCTATTCACCTCTTGGAAAACAGAGCTGGGAAAAGACACCGACATGCCTTTTCTTTAGGTTTTAGTGGCACAGGATCACTGTGCATGAATCTACCCCAGCGCAGAGGCTGGCCATTTACCACCAGCCCAGAGGTGATAGCTAGCATCTCCTCTCCACAACAGGAATTTGTACCAGGGGCACTGGCTACTCTGTCGCAGAACACCTTGGTGTCCCTACCTGAACCCTCACTCAGCAATGGCACCAACAATCCCGGGAAACACAGGGTGGTCTCTTTTATTCCAGTTCCCTTCATTCCAGCACATCTTCCAAATAAGGGTGGATGTGGACTTGCTCCCCTACTTCTCTGGTATAAGCAGCTGTTTTTGAGTAATGGATTTCCTTATTCAATTTCCACAATAATCCCACAGAGTGGATACTGCTGTTACCCTTCTTTACAGATAAAGCAACTGAGGTCCAGGGAGATGCAGTAACCTGACCAAGGCTATACAGCTAGAAAGTGGCAGGACTGGGAAGCAAACTCAGCCAGTCTTGCTCTGTAGCCCATGCTTTTAACCCTCCTGCCTGCAGCCAGGCAGCCACAGAGCGTCACATAATATGTGCCTTGCAGAACTGCAAAAGCCAGAGTTTGTTTCAACCAACGGTGCATGAACAAAACAGTCAGACTGGGTTCTTGGAGGAGGCAAAGAAATAAGGTGGGAATTGTATCCCCAAACCCCGCCTGTCACATAGAGGCAACCGTTTCCACTAAAGCAGCATTCCCTGGGATTTAGTCTGGAAGGGCAGAACCCTACTGCCTCAGGTTGTCCCAAAGCTGAGGAAGAGATTGGAGCCATCAAGCTGAGGAAGAAGGGTGGAGACAGAAATCACAAAGGTGGGCTCCAAGTTCAAGGAGCTGGGCTCCATTAGATCTGGGCCACTGGCCCACAGAGTTGCCAGAGAGCAGATGCACCAGCACCTAACTGGGTTTTTAAAGGGTTTTGTTGCCAAGGAAATGTTTATGGCCTGCAGACAGGGGCCTGGGATTCCACAGCGCGCCTATAGAGGGTCTCAGGCTTCCTCCCCACAGCTCCCATGACCCTGCCAACAGGAACGTGGCCGCCACCCGGGCACACGTATTCACGCACGGCCATGGAACACCCTGCTGCGGAGCAGAATCATGGGCTCCCAAATTGCCCAGAAACCCACTCCACCACCAGGGCCCTTGCCAGCCGCTACCTGCAGGAAAATGTATGCCATTTGGACAAGTGACTGTTGCATGCCATTTTCCCTTCTGCCTTTTCCCAAGTGGCAATTTGTGACCTGCAGTGCCTCAGTTTCCTCAACTGTAAAGGGGGGTAATATTCATATTTACCACATGGGATTGCTGTGAGGATTAAATAAGTTAAATAGAAAAATGCCTAGACTTCCTGGCGCAGAGTAAGTGCTCCGTTAGTGTGGGGTGTGTACGAAATAGTTAAGTTCTTCGTTAGTTTATAGACTGCCAGAAATGGGTGGTCACCCATGGACTTCAGAGGGATGGATAATCCCTGACAACCCTGGACTTGGGACTCAGTGAGCTGTGATGTCACCTTTGGACACAGTAGCTGGATCTGATTTTTGATTGTTTCCCTTGGGGAAAAGATGAGTGTGTCTTTGATTTTTAATGGGGTAGTAGTAGTAGTTTAAGTTGGGTCATTCTTAAAATTGTATGTATAAGAAGGGCATGTGCGTGCACACGTGTTCCCACAGGCGGGGAAATCAAAGGACAGAAGATGGACATCGGCGACTTCCCTGGCGCTCCAGTGGTTAGCACTCTGAGTTTCCACTACAGGGGTCCGGGGTTCAATCCCTGGTCAGGGAACTAAGATCCTGCTGGCCGTGGGGCGCGGCCAAAAAATAAAATGAAGAAGATGGACATCCGTGGGCCATCATCTAGTAACTGAACCCCATTTTGTTTTCTGCTTTGTTTTTATAAATTTATGTATTTATTTATTATTTATTGGCTGCGTTGGGTCTTCGTTGCTGCGCGTGGGCTTTCTCTAGTTGTGGCGAGCGGGGGTTACTCTTGGTTGTGGTGCGCGGGCTTCTCATTGCAGTGGCTTCTCTTGTTGCGGAGCACGGGCTCTGGGAGGGCGGGCTTCAGTCGTTGCGGCACGCGGGCTCAGTAGTTGTGGCTCGCGGACATTCGAGCGCAGGCTCAGTAGCTGTGGAGCACGGGCTTCGCTGTTCCGAGGCATGTGGGATCTTCCTGGACCGAGGCTCGAACCCGTGTCCCCTGCGTTGGCAGGTGGATTCTTAACCGCTGCGCCACCAGGGAAGCCCCTGAACCTCATTTTGTGACACTGACCCCCCAACTCCTC
The DNA here is from genome assembly GCF_002837175.3 of Physeter macrocephalus. Lineage (NCBI taxonomy): Eukaryota > Metazoa > Chordata > Mammalia > Artiodactyla > Physeteridae > Physeter > Physeter macrocephalus. The sequence continues at coordinate 74,969,245 of NC_041219.1, read as the reverse complement.
TCAGCCTCGCAGACAGGGAGCGTCATAACTAACACAATAGAAAAGGAGTTGTGTGTTTCAGTTTTCCTGGAGTGAGGGGCGCTTACAACAGTGCGAAATGGTAGAAAACATAGATTGTGGAAGGCCACAGCTGCTAAACGGTGAGATTTAGACTTCGTTCTTTTATTCAGAATTGTAAGGACTCAGAGACCCTACTCCCCACCCCTCTTCTCCCAACACTAGCAGCTCTCGCGAGACGCCCCACGTGACTCCTCCCCCAGCCAAACGCCACCTCTCTAACTGGCTCACGTGATCGTCTGGCCTTCCAGGCAATCAGGAGCTCCCACGGCGGGGGGCCTGTCTCACGCATTGTCTGCCTCCTCCCAGCCCTGAGTCCACAGCTCATACTTCAAGGACAACATACACTGATTCAGAACTATTTTATTTGAAGAGATTTTCTTCTGTAGTTCTAAACACAAAGGAATGCTGTTTGAATAAGTGCTCCATAGCCATCATTGTACTGAAATGAATCATGTGATGTGTTTACATTTTAAGCCACACTTGAAATTGAAGACTCAATACAATCTTTTTAACAAAGAATCAGTCATAACAAAACATAACTATTCATTCTACGGATTATCATTTTGCCTAAAATGACCACTAGATATGAAAACATTGCAGAGACATCTAAAGCGCCCCCATTAAGTATTTTTTTAGAAAAATGACACAAGAATGCAAATGACATTTTCTTTCTCTTTACTAGTAAGAGACTATGACATCCATTTGACAAAGCACCAGCCAACTCTATCAAGGTCATTTCAGCACCCTCTGCAACTCAGAATTGACCGTCTTTTACATTTAATCTGTCTCCTACAGGAATGGATAAAAATGGTTACGTCAAGTGCAGAAGTCAGCCTGTGTCCATTGGTGTGTATTTTGTATCATGTTCCTAAGTTAACACCAGAAAATGAAAAATAAATACTCTCATGTGAATGAAACATACCCTTTGACAGTTACCACAAAGGCAAAAAGTCAACTGACTTTCAGTCAGGACTAGTGTCTCAATGTCCATTTCTTTATTAATACTTTTTATGGAAGTGTGTTAAAGGCAAAGGTACAAACGCACACGTGAACAGCTTGCTTCTCTCCCAATACCTGCTTCCCTGGCTTTGCTCCTCCTTTTCATGGGATCAAGCTGCTGTGCTCTCAGCTCCCTAAGCTGTGGAGCCTAGTAAGTATTTTAAACAAAGCAGATCTCATATCATTCTCTTCTGAAAAATGAAGTACAGAGAAGACTACAGAAAGTAGTGAGAAAAGAGCATACCGTGAAACGCAGAAACCATAGGATGTAATGTTCAAATCTAGAGAAAAGCTGGTTCATGATGATTGTTAGTCAACCATAAAGTAGGGGACAGATCGGAACCAGGACTGAAGAGGCAGGAAGGCCGGGGAGCCCCAGTGCGCCTGACAAGAGTGGGCATCTTCCAGACGAACAGTCTAGTTACGACCATCATGGCAAACATTTTCACAAGGCTGTGAGCCCTTCAAGGCCAGGGTGGTGGCTTACTTATGTCTGTATCCCCACTTCTTAGCACTTTCTTTCACATGATAGATATTTCATACATATTTCTGGGAACCAGGGAACTGAGCTGAATCAGCTCACTGCTTTCAAAGCCATTCTGGGTGGTGTCTACTCATGTAATTCATTCACTCCTCTGCCTAAGGCAGGGATGACAAATAGACTTCATCTCACTCTGATGGACTGGTAGTGGATGCCTGGAAGCATTAATGACACAGATTTTAAGACCAACTCCTGTCCGGGAGGAGAGGAGTGCTGCTCATTTACAATGCCGCCTTGAAAGGATGGTGGCACAGATGCTCTGTATTCCCACCCCTGGTGCAGGAGAAAGGCATCCAACAACTCACCCATATTCCCTTTCTGTTGCTATGCTGCCTCTCGAGTGCTCTGCGTTAAGCCACTGCTCATTAAATGCTGGCCGACCGGGGAGGCCAAAGCCTTTCCACTTGATTTACCTGTGCAGCCAAACAGGCAGAGTCATGAATTTACCTGGAAATCTGAAAACACGGCATCCACGCTGCTCAGTAATGGTTTATTGAAAGAGAACAGGCATTGACTTGATTACTCTCTCTGTCGAGAAAGAGCTTTATCCATCTCAGTACAACTTTAATTGATATCTAAGGCATTTGGAATTACTTGGGATTTTGGTTAAAAAAAAATGGCGGAGTGAAATTCTCTTCGGTATTCATGCTTAATCTACATCTACTTGCTTCTTACTAGTATCCATAACCTTCTCAGTACTTCATTGTTAAGATTTAACAAATACGGTTGAAACAGTCAACTCCTACACATTCATCAGAAAAACAAAGGGAGAGGCCTCTGAAACTAAGGGTGCAGAAGAGAAAGCCAGAAAGAATGACAGGAAGAACCAACAACCTTCCTCTAACAATTCAAACTCAGGACTCATTCGGCCATTCAGACCATTCTCAGTGAAATAGGCCGCTTCTGGCAGGGTGGCCACCACTGGGGTCCTCCCAGTAACTCCCCTCCCCACAGAGAGGTCAGCACCCCTCAGAAGCAGCTCTGAAAAGAAGGAGAACATGTATAGAGAAAGAGAGAAAACAAGGGGAGACTTTCAAAGCAACATTGCCTTCACCACAGATACAGCCTTTAGTATAACATCGGCATCAGTGAGAGAACAGGGCTAAATTAAAATTACCCTCAAAATGCCAACAACATAGCTGATGTGTACAGCGGGAAGGATAATGTCCCAAATCCACAGATCTGTCCTACTGCACTTTCCACTTTGCCTAAGTACCACTGGCAGCCCCAAGGAACAGTCTTGTTAGGAGTCTGCGTATCTTAGAGACAGCTTAATATGCCAGATGCGTGCAAATGCAAACACACACACACACACACACACACAGATGCACATACACACACACATCAGACCTGGTTTATAAAAAGAGCTTTGTGGATCAGAGTATGCCTTCACTTGGTCCAAGCATCTAATTGTCAGCATTCGGAAAATGGACCCAAAGAATGTAATGAGGAAGAGAACTAGTTGGCAGGAATAATACTGTATTTTTTACAATGTGGGTATTTACGAGCTAACCTCCAATTGTTTATCCAGAATTAATTCAACTGGCTAGAATCTTAAGAATATATAAGGTTAAGCCTTAAAGACGTTAAGATCTATAGTAACAAAAGTTAATGCTATCTAAAATAAATTAGATTTTTAAATATATGTAGTGAAATTCTTGGTCACTGGAAATTCAATTCTATAATGAATATAAATTAATATAAATCTATTATTAAAGTACCATTTCCAGGAAGATTTCAGTTCAGAGTTGTTGGGTTTTCTTAAAAGAAAAAAAAGGCTAAGTATCTGAGAACAAATGCATATGGCTTAGAAACCCTTAAATAGTGTTGTAAGGAGAGTGCTGATAAGATTTGGTGACAAGATGCGAAGATCTGTCTCCAGGTCCGCAATAAAGACGCCTCATTTTACCTAACAGAAGTATTCCTGAAAAGTTATGCAACTAGGATTTTTACAAGTAGACCCTAATTTTAAATATACCATAATACACGTAAAGGAGGCCACAGCTGCCCGGAAACCCTGTGGCGACTCCTTGGGTAAACTGAAGCCTGTCAAGGTTACTGCCTCCTCTGTGACAGCTGCATGGTGAATGCATACTAGAGGCGCTCAGCACGTGTGCCGAGTGCATGAATTTGCTGCAACAGTTTTTCTTTTTCTACGGGAGTTTCTTAAAGAGAGGCATGCTGAAACTGGAATGTTAGGACAGAAAGATAGGGTCCAGCTCACAGTTTAAACTTATTCCATCACAGAAAATCAGAGCATCTCAGAAAGTGTTTTGCAATGAAAATAAAATTTCTTTACGTGCGTGTATACAGGCATATCTTATTTCATTGTGCTTCACTCGATTGCACTTCAAAGATAAATGCATTTTTTACGAATTGAAGATTTGTGGCAACCCCACCTTGTCAGGTATAAGGGTTGGCATTTTTTAGCAATAGAGCATTTTTAAAGTAAGGTTTGTACATTGTTTTTCGAGACATAGTACTATTGCACACTTAACAGACGACAGTATAGTGTAAATATAACCATCATACATGCTGGGAAACCCCAAAATTCTTGCAACTTGCTTTATTTGCTTTATTGCAGTGGTCTGGAACTGAACTATCTCCGAGATATGCCTGTATATTTTTAAAGAAATGCTGATCTGTAACTGGCAGAAGATTGTATTCATTTGTTAACTGACTTCCTGTAAACAACTGCTTGAGCTGGGTTCCACATGATTTAACAACCAAGGCAAGCAGAGCACCTTACCAGATTCCAGAACTCCTACCAGATGCCATTCCATCTCTGTAGGGGCTTCTTCCCCTCTCTCCAGCACACACGTTTCAAAGCTACCCTCACCTTACCCCACAAAAGCAAAGCATGAATTAAAAAGCCGAGATTAAATTAGAAAGGTGCCTGACCGAAATATAAAGTTACTGTTTCAAACTTAAAAAAAAAGAACTAAGTCAAATACAGTCAATAAAAGTAACTCTCAAAGGCATTTTTCCCCCTTATTTGGTGCTTCCTTCCCTTCCCACTTAAATTTAAGACTCGATTTTAAAAACGTAGAGGTCTGTCCTTTTAAAAGAACAGAATGAAACAATATATCCTCTTTTAAGAAATACAGAACGCCTAGCAATACAACCTGTCTGACCACATAAATCTGCAATCTGCTACATAAATGAAATAAGAGGTTATACCTTCCTATTTACTCAGCATTCATAACTGTAAAAAAAAGACTGGAAAAATAGCTGAGAATGTTTTTATGCAGGTTTGGGGGAGGACCGGGTGCTGGGTTCCACCGGTATAAGCTTCCTGGAAAGTTGTGTGCAAATAAAATATACGAACATAGAACCTACTTTAAACACGCTGCAATACACGCGGGTGTGAGCAGGGGAGAAAGACAGTGTTAATATGTTTGTCAAGTAAATTAATAATCAAAAAAAATAATCTCTCACTTAAGGTATCAATGATATTATAAGTGACCTAAACAAAACTGATTTTAAAATCATCTTTACAGTTCATGCCAATTATTGACTTTGGCCCTTTATCAAGCAGGCACAATCAATCTTCTTTATGAGGATCAGTTTCAGTCACTGGCCCAAGGGTATCACATCTGTATGAAAACGTTATCATGGATTTGCTCCCATAATTTAAAAATCAATAATTAAAAAAATAATAAAGTTGGTCTCTTTTTTCCACAAGTTTTCAAGTAATTAGTTCAAGTAAGCGTATTTACAGCCTTTGTATAAATGGCCTAAAACCCACATTTTCCCTTTAAAAAAATCAGTCTCTCTCGAAATTGGACATTGTTTTTTTTTGTTTTTTTGGTCTTGAACCAGGTTTCTTTGAAATGCTAAGTCAATTCAGTCATGTCTCTGCTTTATTGGGCAGATAAAGTGAGGAGACCAGCAAGTTGTGTCCAAAGGCTGGGAAACGCCTAAAGGCTTCCCAGCTATCCGAAAAGATGTTGTACTTGAGGAAGACTCGGTGTTCCAAGCTGGTGGACAGGGTCACGTCTCTGCTCATGATGTAGATGCCGTCATTGTGAAGCGCGCACGTCAAGTTGAGGCCCGACTTGGACGTGTTCTCCTTGAGGTAGAGCCACTGGCGGGTGACAGTGTTGTAGGACTGCACGGTGAGCATGTCCTCGCTCTGGCTGCCCCTCCGGGTGGGCCCCAGCTCGTGGAGACAGCCCCCCACGATGTAGATGGTCTCCTCCACGGACACCATCTGCTGCTTGCGGATGTGGACGTCGCACGTTTCAAAGAGCGTCCAGGTGTCGGCGGAGGGGCAGTACTGCAAGATGTTCAGGTTCCGGTCTGAAAGGCAGGAAGAAGCCGCATGATGACACAGCAACCGGGAGCGAGGCCGGCTGCCTGGGCTGGACATACACGCCTACCTCCACCTGAGTGACTGGCTAACACAGAGGCAAAACTATCTCAGGAAAGCCGAGGTTGGGGAAATAGTTTTCGAAATGGCTGGGAGGAGATCCGTGCAGAATCATCCCCACTGGCCTGCCGTTCAGGTACGTCCCCTGCCTGGGAGGCTGTCAGCGTCGGTCAGGCCAGGCCAGGGAGATGAGCCGCTGTGACGGAGCATCCCCTCCTCCCTGGGACCCTTGCACCTTTGAGAACCACCAGGCCAGCGTACAAAGAATCCGAGCCTCAGAACCCAAATCAGTATCTACAGAACGACTGACTGCTTAACGCAGACAACAGGCAGAGCCCCAAGAGGATCTATCTTTGACAAAAGATTCTACAAAACAAGCCAAGCGAGCCGAGCAGGATCTCTGCGGCCGTCTAAAGGAAAGGACGCAGAGCTGCAAGTCAGGAGAGATGCAAGAAAATCTCACCTCTGACCTTCAAGCCACAGAATCATTGGCAGTTCTGTTTCCCAACTGTAACACCAGACACACACTGGCAAAGGCCGTTCCCCCTTCCCCACCCCCGTTTCACAAGAGATGCTTAATTATCGTGTGGATAAAATCGGATGGTAGATGAAACACTACCCTGACATCATTTTGAATAGCTTTTTCAAGGAAAGGTATTGCCTACTCTCTTTTTGAAAAATGCTTGTGAAATTTAAAATATCTAGTTTCTTTTTTTTTTCTCCTTTTCTTCTCAAGGAAAGAATAAATGGAATATTTTAGACTGAGAAAAAAAAATTTTTAATCCTCTGAATTAGCCAAAATAATGAACTTTCTGTTTGTTTTTGTTTTTTAAACAACAAAATCAGTGTAAGAGACATCCCAGCTTGGGAACTGAGGTCCAACTAAAGCGCACAGCCTTTTGCTGGCTGTGGAAGCTGGGAGGAGTACTTCCTCCTGAGACAGAAGGACCCGCCCACAGTGGGCAGTAATTAGAGCTCCACTGTGCTCTCTGCTACCAAGTCAAGTGTCTCCTAAGAGGGCGCAGAGGGAAGGGAAAGGAGTCCAGATTCTGTGTGTGCGCCCGTCCGGAGCCTGCAGAAATGTCAACGTTGTTACGGCTTCTGCTTTCCACCAAGACTATGACCTCCTGCTGTTTCTTTTCTTTGTAGCGATTGTGATACAGCTCATCCTAGCTGATACAGCTCATCCTAGGAGTCAGCCCTAGGGAGTTTGGTTACTAATCTATCCAACTAGTGCTCCTTAGTAAGCTGGCTCCCCACCCCACGAATAAAGGACTTATTCTAGCAAAGCTTCAATGTATTTATTTCTCAGGTCCAGGTCTGAAGGTCCTTCCAGGTCTTCTGTAAATGTTTTCTCTCCTCACCCAACAAGGGCTCAGACCATGATGAGGTCGTTTGAGTTGGCGGAAAGATCTTTCTGCTTTGACATTTAGAGTTGATTCTGACATTTAACAAATCACCTTTCTTCCCTTTCTATCGAATTTCATTTCTTCAGTGCCGGCCAAAGAATTAAAATAATCAAACAGCTATCATAAAAATCACAAACTACTCCTTACTAAATTTTAAAAGTCTCACCTAACGTAAGAAGTCGGCAGGCTACAAAGCCAACTTTAAGTCCTGAATTTTTTTTTCATGACAATTATGACTTCTTGTTTTAAAGACAAGGAACTATTAGCAAGTGCTGGGAAGAGCCCAAGCAGAGGAGGAGGGGGGCTTCAGAGGACAAGGAACTGCCCTGCCCTCCCATCGTAGAAAACTCATTTTCAGTCCTTACACAAACAGTCATCCATCCGCATCACCTAACCATCCCATCGTGGGGATTTGGCTCTGGGAAGCCGGGACAGGAATCACAGTGGGTGGCCCAAGTGAAGAAGGCACATTAGTAGTGGCTTGTGAAACTAGAAAACACACAAGCAAGGGTTTTCCAGGTCAAATCTAAAGAACATTTGCTCAGCCAGGGTCATGGAAAAACGAGGAAATCTACCAGCTGCATAGTCTTCAGGTTACAGGGCTGCCTGTCAGTGCTTCCCCGCTCCTGGTTAGAAGAGAAGCCAAGGGATATGTGTGCATTGGGTCAGCCCACAGGGCGCATTCCGTGTCACAAAATCTAGGGAGGAATCAGAATTCTTAGAAATGTGCAAAAGTAAATAACTGTATTTACTTTCCTAGGAGAGAAGACACACAGACACACATAGAGGTACACATGTGTGCACAGGAATTCTCCCGGGTCTATGGTGTAGTTAAGCCTATAAAGTTGATCACTGTAATCTGAACACCAACGTTGAAGGGGAAAGAAATGACCGCTAGGTCTCATTTTCTTTCAATTATCCGTAAAGGAAAAGCTGGCAATTGTCTTATCATCAGTGGAGAGTCACTAGGGACAAGTAATGAAAACTTGGAGTGAAAAAGAAAAAAACCTCACTGTTCTCCTCTTCCCATGTCACCACTGCCTCTTCTTAAATGCATAAATAAACATACCACCTGTAGAAAGCTGAATGGTGACCCCTTGAAACGTATGTTCATCTTCTAACCCCCAGAACCTCTGAATGTGACTTTTTTTGGTGGAAAAAGGGTCTCTGCAGATGTAACTTAGTTAAGAATCGCAAGACGAGGTCATCCTGGATTACCCAGCTGGGCTCTAAATCCAATGAGGTGTGTGGCTTTATAAGAGACAGAAGAGGAAGACACGGATACACACAGAGGAGACAGAGGCAGGGAATGGAATCATGCAGCCTCTAGCCAAGGAACACCTGGTGCCACCAGAGCCAGGAAGAGGCAAGGAAGGTTTCTGCCCTCGAGCCTTCGGGGGAGTGTGGTCCTCCTGACACCTTGACTTCAGACTCCTGGTCTCCAGAACTGTGAGAGAATACATTTCTGTTGCTTTAGGACATCAAGTTTGTGGTCATTTGTTAAGTCAGCCAACGGAAACTAAAACACCGCCTACCACCCTCCCCACCAGTCAACTGTTTAGAGGTACTCTAAGAAGTGTTCATCAAAATCTTTTGCTGTCACCCAAAAAAAAAAAAAAAAAAGTAAATCAGATGCTCATAAAATACCTTACATTTAACTTCTTCCTCAAACATATATCCCCCAAACAAGACACATCTGGTTATGCTGAAAAGAATTTTTGGCACCTACTTCATATTATTATTATGTGGATTTCTGTTCTTTGCAAAGTTATAAATGGTCACATGCAGCTTCCTGAGGCCATCAGCAGCACGCCTTTTATCAGCCAGGGCTGGAGAGCTCTGTCCTGCCCACATCACACCATACAGGGGTGACAGGTTATTTCACTACGTCAAATAAAATGGTAACTCTACTACTTCAATGTGGCTAAGAGTCCAGTTATACCTTTTCTAAAAGTTCTGGGCATTATACAGTCAGACGGACCAACAGAAGAAAGAAACTGCCTTGGCCATGAGATAACTTGGAAACAACTGCTTTAAGGGAAGGAAAGAGATAACAGGAAAGACACACCTCTTCCTGGTGGTCCACCATTGCCTTGCTTACTGTTAATAACAGAAAACCAAGTAACAGAAAACCAAGCTGTGAGATGCTTCCTACCAAGACCAGCAGTATAAAACCTCTGGAGAAACTTTTTATTTCCACATCATTAACTATAAAAGGCCCACCCACAAAAGCGAAACACACATATGTACGGTTTAATAAACGGCACAACCCCTTCCCATCACTGGTCAGGAAAGAATTCTCTTCGTGTACTTGCTCCTTCTATGATATGGGAACAACAGCCCCTGAGCTGAATTTCTGGAATCTGTATCTGATATGCTTGTGCCCAAACACAAGGGAGAAAGTGAAAACAAAGACCTGCAAGAATGCTGCGGCACTAAATTCCATAGTGTTGGACGGGGCGGATTCAGTGTGCGTTTGGGAGAAGGAAGAGAGTTAACCAGCCAAGTCACAGGGTGGCTGACCACAAGGTGGGGTTTCCAAAGCAGGAAGAAGATACATTTTGTTCACAGCTCCCCCTCCCCCTTTCAATTTTCATGCTCGCACAAACGCATCGAAGGCCCCTCCTGTCCAAACTGCCCCTGTCATACAGGATGCTCTTTTTTCCAGATATGTAAATATATACTATGTAATACATAAAATCACACTAGAGGGTTTCCTCCAGCCCCTCCTGCCCTTTCCCCGGCTGCCAAAGCTCACGTGTAGGAGGACCACTTACTAGGCCCCTTTACTTACCTCTCGTAGTATATCCTCCAATGACATAAATTTTCCCCTTACACTCACACGCAGAAAACTCAGCCAGAGGGTTTGGTAAGGGTGCCACGAAATTCCAGGCATCCTGCTCAGGGCTGTAACATTCAACGTTAGAAACGGCCTGCCCACCAATGGCATAGAGTTTTGAATTAACAGCCACGAGTTTGAAGTTAGACCTGAAAGAGAGACACAAAGGCCCACAAAGTCAGTTCTTTTGATCATTCAGGAGACAGGGACTTCCCTGGTGGTCCAGTGGTAGAGAATCCACCTTACAACACAGGGGACGCAGGTTCGATCCCTGGTCAGGGAACTAAGATCCCACATGCCTCGGGGCAACTAAGCCCGTGCGCCACAACTACTGAGTTCACACGCCTCAACGGGAGAGCCCGCATGCCGCGAACTACAGAGCCCACGCGCCCTGGAACCCGCGCGCCCCAACTAGAGAGAGAAAACCCACAACTGGAGAGAAGCCCACGCACCACAACGAAGAGTCCGCGTGCCGCAACGAAGACCCGACGCACCCAAAAACGTAAATAAAATAAATAAATAAATGATAATTTTAAAAAAGAAGAAGTAAGACAAAAGGGACTTTCCCGGTCCAGTGGTTAAGACTCCGCACTTCCAATGGAGTGGGCACGGGTTTGATCCCTGACTGGGGAGCTAAGATCCCGCAAGCTGCACGGCGCAGCCAAAAATAAAATGTACAGCTTTTGAAAACAAAAATTAAGACAATATAAACAAGAAACAAGAAGTAAGACAATGGCATGATCTGCTAAAGCAGCGTGAGGACTCTGCTGGATATTTGAAGGAAATGCGCTCTCCAATTTGGGTGCTATTCTGCCTGGGGGCAAAGGAATGACTGAACGGCATCTCAAATTTCACTCTTGTCCCCAAGAATCCACAAGTTTGGTGCATTCTCCAAACTTTAGCTATTGAAGATAAGCAATTCAATATAACAAGGACTAATCTCGCTTTGCTTAAACCAAGAACCACTTTGTATATGCTAAACTCAATACCTCTATACTTCAATAAAAATAAATTTTAAAATATACTTACTTCAATAAAAAATAGAAAAAACCCACAACATTGTAAATCAACTATACTTCAATAATAAATCAATAATAAATACAATAAACTCCATACCTCTTTCAGGAGTGGGGGCAAGTACCCACCCCATTCCCTTGCCTGTCTCTAGTCCCAGCGGGTAGGTCCATCCTAGGTACACACCAGTGCTGCCCCCACAGACAAGCACATGCAAAGGTTGTTTGCTACAGGATGGTCCAGACACCCCTTTACCATGAGTTCACCTAAGCAGATCACTCACCCATCCTCCTCGATATGAGGGCATCTTCTATATTGCTTCACAACATATAAGGTAGGGGGAGGTAAGCACTGAACTAATTAAATATTTTGATCTGGCATTCTTAGGGTAATCACACATGTTAACTCAACAAACACCTCTATCAACAAATGATCACCTATAACAAGAGTTAATAATTTTAAAAAGGGAAATGCATTGGTTTTAAGGCCCATATTCGGTAATACAATTAAACTCTGCTTATCGGCTTCAGATACTAAATAAAAGCCTCATGACTTCTGAATGGAAAAGAAAAAAATTAATTCCTTTCAATGTAGTACATAAAGATTAATGGACTCCTTGAAGGCCAGGAAGGATATAAGCATTTGGAAGTGCTGGGTCAGCCGACTTGTGATACGTGCAACCATCTCAAGTTTACGGTAACACAAGAAGCAGCACAAAGCAGGAGACCTGCTTCTAGACCCGCTCTGCTGATAACCAGCGATCTGACCTTTGTCTCTAGCGTGGGGGGACCATACCCATCACGGGGTGGTCGAGACAATTACACCACACAGCTTATCAGAAAGTACTACACAGAGAAAAGATACCATCACTATAATTTCTCAGTTTTCTAGTGTTTGAAATAAAGAAGCTAGACCCGGTGAATTTAGAGGCCTCATCTAATGCCAACACAATGAGTTCTTCAAAAGTAACAACATCCTAAGAAAGAATGCGGGGGTAGAGGCTCCAAATGGAAAAAGCATGTAAGAGGGTAGATTCAAAAGTAGCAGCGAACAAGTAGCCATGCCTGATCTCCTGACAGATGTTTAATAAACAATGGTGCATTATGATCTAGAACATATGTTAGTAATAGTCACCTACTAAAAAATTAAGATTTTTTTCAAAGGTCCCTGTAATGTTTACATTACATTAAACATGAGTTTTAGGTTAGTTTTGTTTTTCAAATCAGAGAGTAAATAGAGTACTCTTCATCAAGAACCTCATATTGTCCACTAAACTCAGCCAGCCACTCAGTTTTTCACGCCAACAGACTTCACCGGGGTGGCAGTTACTGGGGGGTCCTTGGTTCGTGTTGCTTACCTTTCCTGCTGCCAGTGGTCCTTAAAATCTGACCGCGATGCCCTCTCTGTGTGTTCAAATTTGGGGATCCGAAGGAAATAAAGCTTAAAATTTTACCAGCCCACAATCTGTGTTTGCTTCCCAAAGGTACACAGATAGTAAATTTTGTAAGATCAAAACAATTTTTGATATTCCTCCAGCATAATCATTTGTCCTGAGCAATATGTAAGGGGCTTCTTTCTGAGGCTGAACGAATAGGCAGTTAAAAGTAAACAACTCTGTCTCTCCAGACCCCAACATGCTCAAATTCACTTGAAAAGAGAAACACTTTTCCAATATTGAATTTGTTTTATGATGCAACTGCCTCCCCCAAACAGGCCACTTGATGAAGAGGCAGACTGCCAAGGATTATGAACCCAGGCTTGAAGTCTCAGCTCCCCTACTCAACAGCTCTGTGAGCTTGAACAAGTCATTAAATCTCAGTTGATCTGAGTCTCAGTAGGGAAAAGAAAAGCACGTTGTAAGAGTTGAAAAGGGTAACTTGCAGAAAGAGGTCACTAGAGGGAATGCTTGCCTGCATGTCCCTGCCTACGTTTCTTAACCTCAGGAGGATGGGTTTCTCATTTGTCAACTGCAATAGTCACTGGCTGTAATGGACAAAGTGCTGGACTTCTGTACAAAGTGCTCTCGCTTCCACAAATTCTTGCCTTTTCCCATTTTCTGAAAATAACTTTTCCACTCTTCACATTCTGAAGGGTAAAGGTATGAATCCAAGCTATCACTTATTTTTAAAAAGTATCACCTCTACAGTGTTTTCTTTTTTTTTTTTTTTAATAAATTTATTTATTTATTTTTGGCTGTGTTGGGTCTTCGTTACTACACGCGGGCTTTCTCTAGTTGCGGTGAGCAGGGGCTACTCTTCTCTTTGCAGTGGCTTCTCTTGCTGCAGAGCGCGGGCTCCAGGCGCGCGGGCTTCAGTAGTCGTGGCACGCAGGCTCAGTAGTTGTGGCTCATGAGCTCTAGAGCACAGCCTCAGTAGCTGTGGCGCACGGGCTTAGTTGCTCCGCGGCACGTGGGATCTTCCCGGACCAGGGCTCGAACCCATGTCCCCTGCATTGGCAGGCGGATTCCTAACCACTGCACCACCAGGGAAGTCCCTACAGTGTTTTCTTAATATTGATCCCTGACATACTCCATTCAGGAGGCAAAAAGAATTTTAAATCAAATAACGATTTGTTGTAGCTACATACTTGACTTACAGTAAATAGAAGTGAAAGTGAGAAAACTGAGAGGACGATCTAATTTCTACTTCACTTAGAAGAAATAAAAAGCTTTTGAAATCCTTAAAAGCTGAGTAACACGAACCAAGCCAACCGCCAGCACACAGGTATCAAAGACTAACAAGAGCTATTATAACCATCGGAAGGGCAGGATGCTTCGGGGTCTGAGTGGCTTAGAGTGCGGGCCCTGTGATATGTGCAAGTTAATGAAACTCACTGAGCCTCGGTTTCCCCTTTGGGAAAATGGGGTCAATAATAATGCCCATCTCAGAGAGATGCTGTGAGCAGGACACAGGGAGGACATCCAAAGTAGTGACCACGACATGCAGCCCTGAGTGAGAGCTCAAGAAATGTAAACCACTGTTAGGATTTGTTGCTTAGAAAAGTTGTTACCATTAGGGTAAAACTTAGAATAAAAGGCAAGCTCCTTTCCCTGGCCCTTTCTCCAGCTCTCTGGGGAGGACTGGGTAGCCTGTGGACCATCAGGGCCTTTTGTCTCCTCTTTCCCCTCTGCCACTTCCCTCAAGCATTACCCTCCCCTAGGGACCAGGGAGGGGAGAAGGGAAGGTTAGGAGACAGGAACAAAAGTCACGGCTGTTCCCTACTACCTACCATCTCTGAGAAAACCTAATGCACAAAGCAGTTTAAACTGCTGGCCAAAATTATACTGGGGGGTGGGGGAAGGTGAACAGACATATAGTTTACTTCATACTGTCCTCGTGCTCCACTGCAATTAACCACAGGGGACAAAATCTCTCGAAGGTTTCATGACTCTAGAAATGCTCTAAAATACTAAACTTTGGCTCAGAGGAAAGGTGACAGTCAAAGCTGACAACTGTAATTCCTCCTCTGCCGGGAGACTTAAGTTTGTTAGGTTTCTCTCCCAACGTTGCTGTGTTCACACACAGAACGGGATGGCACAACCTGACTCCGATTTCAGAGCAAGGGTGCAAGGCAACAGAAGGTACTAGAGATAACTCTAGAAACAGAGAAATTAATGAACTGATGGCTGCATCAGGGCCAGTTCCTGCAAGTTATTGCTAATTAAAGCGAGGACGGGAAGCAAGCAATTCTGCGGGCACACAAGCCTTTACACGTAAAAAGTTATGTCCTGACAACTCCTGAGATCAAATTCGCGTTCAGACCACGGGGCAGTGTTGTGTACTTGGACTTCAAAGCAGCCTCTCCAACAGTGCTGTGTACTCATACTGCTGTTTTCAAGTAGTGAGCACAGCACTAAACGTTTCTCTGTGTTTTTTGTTTGTTTTTGTTTTTGCACCATTTTCTCCAGGGTGCAAAGGGCTTTATAAAATCTCCCAGTCCCAGGGTTCCCGCCTATCTCTTGTTATTTAAGATTCTGGGATCACTGCACGGTTCAGTCCCTGGGGAAAGCGGGCTGCTCTGCCTTTGACCCCTTTGCCAACCATCTGAATACATCGCAAAGGCAGTGAACCGAGGTAGATGTGAAATGCTGTGTAACCAGAGGCCTAAAGGTGCCCTTTGTACTCAAGGTTCTAAGTTTCCTCCAGTGTTTTCGGAACCTGTGTTGAACACATTATCCAGGGATAATCCCACTCTAGGTTTCATTTTTATTTGTCTCATCATCCAAACTCAACTATAAACTCCTTCTGGGCAGGAGCCAGATCATCTTTGTTGTTTATTCAATAGTGACTAGAATAATGCTGGCACAGAGGCTGAGGTGAGGCTGAGGTACACACAATGAAATTCTGAAAAGCAATGCAGTAGCATGAAATATCTGTGCTCCACTTCTTGGAAGAAAATCATTTTTAAAAGGAAAAGTTAAAGGTCTGCATGCAGATGGTCACTGTCAGTCTTAGTAAGCCAAAACTTATAAACTCTCTAAACGATTATATCTAGTCAGTGGATATTTACATTTCGGTTACTCTACTTTTTACACACCTTGAGCAATTTACTTCCTGTGCCTCAGTCTCTGCCTCTGTAAAATGGGAACCTGCCTAATATAATCCTTGTGAAGAATAAGGGAGAGGATACATGCAAAGCAGTGGGAACAGTACCTAGTACAGAGTAAATGTTTAATTAAATGTTACTATTATTTTCAGCTATTCTAAATAACTATAATGACTGTTACAAGATAAAAATATTCACTGTAATGTTACATTTTAAAAGAACAAAATGTATATAGATATATATACCTGTTCACTTTTATTACAATAATGTAAAATATATTCCACGATTCAAAAAAGCCAAGCATTTTTAAGCATCCATTATTTATTGGACACCATGTTAGCAGTATGGATATACATAGGCATTGAATAAGCAATAGGCCCCAATTGGAAGGGAGAGAAACAAACATAAACAGATTTCAATTCAAGGTGAGGAGTGTGCTAGAAAAGCATGAAGTTTGATCATTTAGCCCAACTGAGTGTTCAGGAAGGGACTCCTGGTTGAGACCATGTCAGATCTGAGTCAAAGTATGAAGGAGATAAAGAAGGGTACCAATTCCGATATGGAACCCAATTTAAAAAAATATAATGAAAAAAAAGTGTAGGGAAAAAAAAAAGAACAATAATAACTAGAAAATACCTAAGAATAATTCTAACAAAAAATACACAGACCATGCAAAGGTAATAAAAGAAACCTTTTCTGAAGGACCAAAAGACCCAAATAAATACATGGACAAACAAGCCATTTTTCCAGCTGCAAAGTATCAGAAATCTGTGAATCCTCCTCCAGATTAACCTATGATACAATGTAATTCCAGTCAAAATTCCAACAGGACTTGACAAGGTAATTTTAAAGTATATCTGAAGGAGAAAATGTATGAAGAATAACCAAGAGAATTAAAATAAAACAAAACAAATGGGTGTCTGTTCTACCAGACAATAGATTCCCAAGCTACAAAAATTTAAAAATGTGTCATTGGTAGAGGAATGGCCAATCTACCAATTTGAAAACAGGAAAATTAGCATAGGATAATTGATTTAGCAAATCACAGTGAAGAATTAAGGCTATTGGGACATTCAGAGAACATGTTATAACCTTATAGTATGCCTTATATGAAAATAAATCCCAAGCAGATTCAGATGTCAAGGTAAAGTGGCAAAACTATAAAAGTAATAGAGCACGAGACAGATGAGTATTTAGATAGTCTTGGCTTGTAGAAGCCTTTCCTATGCAAGATAAAAAGCTCATAGGACCCACGTGACCAATCTGACTACAAAATATTTAAAATCTCTTCCTATTAGAATACCCTATAAACCTGAAGTCCAAAACTGGAGGCTCACAAGGCCAGTTGTGGCCTACACTTTGTTTTGTCTACAAGGTTTGTGTTGCTGTTGACTTGTTTGCTTTTTAAATGGAGTAAGTTGCCAACATTTAAAAATCAGGATATCTGGATGTCTGGCAACACCATTCCTCACGCCTTTGCGGCAGTAACCAGCTGTGGCCAAGAGGTGGCGCCCTCTTGCGGTGGGTCAGTAGCTCTCTGGTTCCTCGTAACTCTCACCCACCCCTCTACTCACTGACTTTACCTGCCTGGTCACTTAAGGCATTTCACTTTTGAGCCTTCTGATAAAGTAAAGGCAGGGGAAAAACATGTGCAACATTACCTAAGAGACAAGAGACTAATATCTATATACATGAAGAGAACTTCTAAAATGAATACGAAAAAGATAAGCCAATTTTTTAAAAACTGGCAAAGGCCATTTATAAAAGATATACAAATGGCCAATACACATATGAAACAAACACTCTCTCTTCCAAGCAGAGACATTCACACCTGTGTCTTTGCCCATTAGATTGGTAAAAATTTAAAAATGATGATAATGGCTTATCTTGCAAGAGTACGGGGAACTGGCAAGCTCAAACACTGTTGACGGGAGAGGAAACTAGAACAATTCTTTGATGGGCGATTTGGCAGGAGCTAGCAAAATTTTAAATGCATGTACGTTTTGCCCCACCTATCCGGGGATTCTAGGCATTTGCCATATAGAACTAACTCACATATGCCTACTAAGCTAGGCACTCGTATACCAAGATGTTCAACATGGCATTGTTTATTAACGGCAAATGGAAACAACCTAAATGCTCATGAATAAGAGAAGAACTAATTACAGTACTGTGCATCCATAGGCTGGAACACTGCACAGCCATTAACAAGAGTGAGGTGGATCTACATTTGCTGATATAGAAAAAACTCTCAGAGTGGAAATATCAAGGGCCATAATAATCAGCATAAGCTAATCAATTTTAGAGTAAAAATATGTATAAGATGCACAGACACCCCAACGTGTATATACATACATGTATGTAACCACCATCACATTTATAAATATACCTTTATAATGTATAAATATAAATGTTTCTTTACTTATATAACTATGTCTACAGATACACATATTTTTTTACTCCATGGTTTTTCATGTCATTTACAATTTTTCTAAGCATGTATTCATGCATTACTCAAATACTTTTTTTTTTTTCCCTAAAGAGGACAGTAAGGGCATTCCTGGGGGTGGAGGGAAAGGACTACCAAGGGTTTGTGGAGAAAAGAGACTCCCATGAGGTGCCGTGTTAGAGCTGTGGAGCTGGGGGTGGTGTGTTGAGCACCAAATGTACAGCAGGAGACACATGTGTAGAGGTGACAACCTGCTGGGCCTTGTACCCCTAATCTGAGCACCGCCCATCACCACTGCATGTTCCTTTGTTGCTTCAACTAAAGCTCTTAGAATCTGTTTAAAAATAACACTCTGATATCAAATTTTGAATGCATCATCCCAATGGTGTAAATAATGCACTAAAGAAGGGCTGGAAGAAAATAAGCCAACCTGTAGATGGTTATCACCTCCAGAACAGAGGGAGTGGGAGTGATAGTCTTTCTGCTTCTTCATTCTTTGCCATTTTCCCAGTTTTCTAGAATAACTACGTATTTTTTTATCATCAGAGAAAAACACTTTCCAAATTGAATTTTATATTATAGTAGAAATAACGCCAGTGGACCCTCCCCCCCTTAGGCTGGGTGGGGGAACCTGGAGTCAAGTAAATATGTGTAATGACCTTCCCATTCCTGTTAAAGAGTTTTTTGGGGTTTTTTTTTTGCCTGGTGAGTCCCCCAACTCCTCGTTCCACACTTCAGAGCAGGAACCATGGTGGGGCTTGAGATGGGTACAGGTGGACAAGAAGATAAGGTATTCCTGTCCTTTCTTGGGTTACATTGATTCTTCTTCCCATTTCTGAATGGCTCTGGGCCATTTTGGGCCCTACCATCTTTTTTTCCCCTACCACTTCTTCCTATAATGCTCTTTGCTCTTGTTTTCCAATACTTCTCCTGGCGCTGTTCCCTCCTCCTCCCCCCAACCTCCGCCTTTTCTCTGCCTTTCTTCAAGTCACCCAAGTGCATGTTGGGAAGGATTTGCAGGATGGGAAGGGGGAAGGCTGGCGTGGATGGTAATGTTCTAATTCTGCAGGTGACCAATGCCAGGCTCAAGTCTTGGGTCCATAAGGAAGGCTGTCTGGGAAGAAAAGTGATATGCCAAAGAGAGGATAAAAAGTAAGAAAGGTAATCCTGTATAGCTAATATTAACACAAGTCCAATGATTATTTTCCGATCATAGACTGGTGCCTCAGTATGGAAAGCTTCAAAGTCATTAACAACATGATCCTCCAAAGTCAGTGTTACAGGTTACTGCCCGTGTGTCATTATAATCAGGATTAGTTCCTAAAAAACAAAAAAAAGGTAAAAATACAAGCAAAATTAAAGAGAGCTTTCTTTGAAAGTATCCTTCTAGGAAACCACAGACATCTTTTTTTTCCACTGAGACGCCAAAAAAGGCAATTTGTCTAACGGCGCAATACCTGCAAGGAAACGACTCAGCTAGTTGACCTCACTAGGGCCTCTGCTTCCTAGCAAGTTCTTAGTTCATCGGGAACTTTGCCAGAGTCAAGGCCAGCAACACTCCCGAGGATGTCATTCCCACCTCAGCACAACCTCCTGCGACTGCCCAGTAAACACGCGGGAACGGAGTCGCGAACAGGTGGATGCGTGGGAAAGCAGCAGAGCGGCTGGGTGCTTACCTCTTCTGGTTCATGGAGGCCACCTGCAGCCACTCGTTGGTGCTGGGGTTATAGGAATGCGCCGCGGAGATCTCCTGGCTGGTGATCCTGTAGCCGCCCACGATGAAGAGGTAGTTGTCCAGGATGGCGGACCCGTACCCCCTGACATTAACCAGGTCGGGAGGAAGGTTGTTGGCCAGCGGGAACCAGCGCTCAGTCATCTCCTCGTACCTGAGCATGGACGGGGGCTCCCCTTGGTAGGGGTGAGGGGCCAGGGGTCCCCCCAGGAAATCCCCCAGCGCCACGAGGACAGGAGTCCCGGTCATCCGGGCCTCTCTCAGCCTCTGCTTCAGGCTGACATCCCCGGGGGCTTGAGGAGAAGAGCCCAGGAGGTGGAACTGGGGCTTGCACAGCACCTCGTGGAAGTGGACGGCCATGAAGCGCAGGCAGGCCTCCTGCAGGTCGGGCAGCCCGTACACCTGCGCCAGGCGGTACAGCTCCAGGCAGTTGGTGAGCCGCACCTGGGACAGCAGCAGCTGCAGCAGGGACGTGACCTGCAGATACGAGGCGGCCTCCACCAGCTCGGACAGCAGGCTCACCTCGTCCATGTCCTCCTCCTCCTCCCCGACACCTCCCGGCTCCCCGCGCCGGCCCAGGAGCCAGCCTTCGCGGGCGCCGCCGGCGTTGATAAAGTCCAGCACCAGGCGCAGGCCCGGGGCGCTGAGGCCGCGCAGCTGCTGCACCTCGGGGCCGCCGGCCTCCGGGCTCCGGGCCTCGCGCATGCCGGAGCGGTAGAGGGCGCGGAAGTAGTCGCTCTGCTCGATGAGCTTCCTCTTGCTCACCGGGTAGCAGCGGTCCTCCAGGCGGATCTGCACCATCTCCTCGGCCGACATGGCCGGGGGCCCGGGGGAGGCCGGGGCTGCCGCCAGCTCGGAGCACCCGCCTCCCGCCCCCGCGCGCTGGCCGGGTTCCGGGGCGGCCGCCGAGCGCGGGCGCCGGGAGGAGGCGGCGGAGGCGGCGGCGCAGGGCCACCCGCGCCCGCCCGCGCCCGCCCAGCCTCTCCGGACCGAGGCGGCCCCTCCTCCCGGTCCCGGGGGCGGCGGCTCGGCCTCGCCCCCCGGGACCGGCGGCGCAGCCCCTCCGGCCTCCGTCCGCGCCAAAAAAGGCCCGGGCGGCGATCGCTCCCCGCTCGGGTCGTCCCGGGCCGTCGGCCGGGAGGGGATCCCAGCCCCCAGCAGGCAGCCTCCTCCCACGCCTGGCTTCTCACTTCCGCCCGCAGGACCCCCGCCGCCCGGCTTCGGCTTTGGGGGAGGGTAGGAGGTGGCGGGCCTCGGGAAGGCGCGTCCCCGCGGCCGCCCCCGCGCGCCGGGCGCCGCGACCCTGCCGCCCGCCGGATCTGCGGTGATGCTCCGGGCGCGCGGGAGGCGGGATGAAGCCGGTTGCCTTTTCTTCCAAGGCGCCTTACCAGCGGGAAGGGAAAAGGAAAAGAAACAGCCGTGGGAGGAAAGGGATGAAATAAGTCGGGGTCCGGGAGTCAAAAAGACATCACATCTGGGATCGCCAGTCCTGTCGAGTCCGGCATCGTGTCCCGGGGGGGCCGAGGCACACGGGCTGTCTCTGAGCGTGTAGGTGGCACCTCGAGCTGATTCTTCGGAATGGTCATCGCGTAGGAGCCATCTTGCAGGAAGAAGGGCCAGCCAGATGGCAGCAGGTTCTGCAGGTCTCGGCGCACGGGGTGCCCCAGATAGAAAGGGCTGGGAAGCAGAGGAGCTTGTATTTGCTGCTGGGGCCTGTTCTCTTTATGCTATTAAAAGAAAGAAGTACAACTCAACTAAATAAAGTTAGATCACGTGCCTTCTTTTAAATATTTTCTAACAGCCATTGCATTCCCAATTTCAGTTTGGTTGGACTAGCCATCACGGAATGTTACCTCCGGGCAAAAGGTCTGGCCGCTTTTGCTCATATTTGCCTGCAGAGGTGGCTTTTCTCGCCACCCGCTTACCCCTCCCTTACCCCTGCCCCTGCAGTCTGAGGACTTCATAAGGAAGGATACCTCTTCCCCATCTTTTTACACCGAACATTGCAAATAGAAAGCTCACCCCAAATAATAAGGATCTTGTGCCGCTCATGAGCTTTGAATTAATCCTCAAAAGGGGGAGTAGGCGGTAATTGTTAGGTTGAGTAGAAGAAGGGATAGTATTGGGAGGGAGGTGTGTGTGTGTGTGTGTGTGTGTGTGTGTGTGTGTGCAAAAACCGCTTGGAAACTTTCTCAGATCAGAGACTGAGAACCAAATAGTAGTCCTCTACTTGGGGAGAGAATATGTATTTGGACTTTTTTTTTTTTTTTAACAAGTTTTAGCTTTCTTCATGAATGACAAGTTGTTAAATAGTAACTTCTCCATAAGTACATTGCCCGGTATTTCAAACAAAAGATACCTCCTACAAAGCTAATTAGCATTTTATGTTAGGAAGGGGAAGGGTTAAAAAACAGAGAAGAAAGTCATATCGTAAAACATGAAAAATTCTTTCAACACATTGTCGGTTACATTTACACTTCTTCCTGTGTAATTAACAGCTTCACAGTGAGGTGTTGTCATCCCTTATTTTCTTTATAATACACCATGAACAAGAAACTAAAATTTTGAAGACAGAAAAAAATTCTAGTAGATTCTGGCCTCCCTGGGAAAAGTGAAGGAAACAAAGATGGACCTATGACTTGCCTCTTTCAAGATATTTTCTTGGATCCTGGGAAAAACGTCTAGCTTTCACCTTGTTTCACCTGGCCTTTAAATCCTTACTGATAAAATTCAGTTCTCACCTGGCCCTTTCACACTTCTGTTCTCAATGAGCGTGTAGTGGAGACATCTAAGGTTCTTTGGGGGTAGGTGGTCATGAATTTAGCATCCTCTAATGTTCCACGTCCAGTATTAGGCATTTAGCTGGGGAAATTTTGCTGGAAGTTGCCCCCTGTGTCAGTCTTGGACCTGGGATTTATTTGTCCCTCCATCAGCAACAGTGCCAGATTCAGTGGGGCAGCGAAGAACAGGCTCTTAGTCTCTCCTCAGTCCCTTTAGAATCTTTCACCAGTGGATGCTTTTGTTTCCCAGCCATCATAGATATGCCTCAGACTGGTATTTTCTTGCTTTTTAAAAACAGACCCAAGAAAAGAAAAATCACGTGCATTAGAAAGGCAATTCACGGACAGTAATATTATCGGAGCAGATCTTGGGCAGGTAATCTGGGGTGTCAGCTTGACAGTACTGGGCACTGATCCTGTAAGCTTTTTGGCCCCTGACATAAGGTCATTTAGAATTGAAAGCCTCTTAAAGATCAAGTCATTTTAATAACTCACAAAGTAAGTTTTCTGTTAAGCTAGAAATGCAAAGTCAGAGCAAGATAAACTTCATTTACAAAAGACCCAAAATTATTTTTAAGCTTCATGAAAATGTTGCTTGTCTATAGCTGGAGGTATACTTTTATAGTTATCCACTGATTAATGAATAATAAAGAGTGGCCTCTGTGGCACCATGATTTACTTCAAACACATCATGATCTGTTTTACAAAAGCCTAATGTAATGGTCAAACACAGAGTTAGGCTATTTCTTCAAGAATTTTTATGGAAGGTATACCTTTTGACCTAGAATGGAAAAAAATCAAAGTACAAGATGTTTGTCACAGTGTTGCTTTGAATAATAAACAAATTGAAAAACAATGTATAATGTTAGGAGTAGCTAACATTTATTGCAAGTTTATTACATGTTGTAAGTGCTCCTCGTGGATTATAATCTATTTTAATACTCTTACAGCTAAGGCTCAGAGTAAATTTTGGTACATGGGTAGAATGAAATACCATAGAGCTATTACAATTTTAGATGTAGAGCTTTCTTTAGAGACACTGAACATGTAATTTGACACTGGATTTTTAAAAAACAGTTTCTGAAACAGTGTGAATCCATTTTTGTAAAATTGTATATAAGTATCTATTTTTTGAATGGAGATGTCTGGAAGGATGTTTACCAAAATGTTAACATTGTAAGATCTTGAATGGTTATTATTTCTTATTGTACTGTTCGGTATGGTTTGGGTTTTTTAAGTGAATGCATGTCAATTTAATAATTAATGATATATTCCAATTTCTCAGGCCCCATTTTACAAAATGATTTCCACCAATTTAATGAACTGATGAAATGAAAATGTTAAATAAATGCTACAATTAGCATCTTTAAAATAAGGATGACATATTGACTTTTTGTTTTTTAATCTTTTGAATTTAGGAAACCTATGCTATTACTTCACTACCACTTAAAAATTGTTTATCTCTATTTTTTAGTCCCTCCAATACTTCTAAATCAACTTTGTTTCTTTTTTGTTTTTTTAATAAGCAAAACTGAAATATCTTGCTTTCTTTAAAGCATAGGGGGCAATTTAAATGAGTTTAAAGTAGCACAGTTCTTAAAATGATTCTGTTTAATTCGGGCTGAGCATTTCATGTAGGCAAAACTTTCACTTTTTTCAGTCACCTATTTCAGTGTTTTCCAAACATCTTAGGAAATCACCTGAGACACTTTTTATAAAAATAAGAATTCTGGTTCCCACACCAGAGCTACTGAATCAGGCTCATGGGGGGATGTTTCTCCTCCACATCTCAGTTGGTTGAAGTTTCCTCCCTCTGTCCCTGCTGTTCAGTTTTTAACCTCTCCTTTTCAAAATACCCAGCTCCAAGAAGTTACCTGTTTCCAGACTCAATGTTGATCAATCACCCCAAAATTCATTTTAAAAATTTTAGAGCCTGCTCTTACATTGGAACTTGTAGATTCTTTAAAATGCAACTTTGGTCTCCCCTTGAACATCATCTGACAGCAAAAGGATTAAACAACTGTGGATTGTTCCATTATCCCTGCAGGGAACATGAGAACTTCAAGGAATTATATATCACAGGAAAGAAACCACATTTAATGCGACTGAAAGATGTGGAGGTTAGAAGGTTAGAAAGTTGACTTTCCGGTTTATGTCCCCAGGGCATGAACTAATCAAAATAGCTGTGGAACCTCATGGTAAAACAGGGAGTACTCTTTTGTTCCTCATCTGTCTCCTGTTTTGCCTTTAGGAAACCTCTCTTCCCTCTTTCCTCCGAACAGATGAAACAGTCAGATTGCTTGCAGGTAAGCAACTGAAACTTGCTTTCTAAGAGAAGTTCATTAGAATAAAATATTTTTTATTTTTAGTGCATTTTATGTGGCTTATGGAAGGTTAGGTGTTAGTCCATGATATAATTTTTGCTCAGAAGAAAGTGAAATTTTTTTTAAGTTATTCTGTCTTTTGACTGTCATCCTCTTTATTATCAATCGTTAATACTATGATTCTAAAAATCTAAAGATATGATTATTAAACTTATTAGTAGACAGGTGAAGAGATGAAAGTTCAAAGAATGTTAACATTTTTGTGTCAAGTAAGTGAGTGAAGGTGCAAAAAAGTATAAGAGAAACAGATCACAAGAGAGAAAAAGTTTCATCTTTTTTTTTTTTTAAAAGAGCAGTAGGATACTTTATGCCCCAAACTAATTACCACTAATGCTTTGTATAAAAATGGATACAAAAAAGCAACAGTTCCATGCTTTGAACTAATTTCATCTTGGAATGTATGGGACATGGAACACAGAGTCTTCACAAAGGAAGCCATTTTCAGTCTTTAATATTTTTTTCAAATGTTTTGGCATTGCAGTGGAAGTAACTTTATTAATATGTAGAAATTTAAAATTGTTTCCCTAATGCACATTTCTTGTAACTACATCTGCTTCAGAGATGCCTCTATATATGTGCTTCCCAAGGACTTCTTTGTAACTTGGAAACATAAATATCATAAAACAGATTAGGCAACCCCCAGTTTGAACTTCGTCACAATTTTCAATTATGCTTTTTAGTCTTGATTGAACAAAATACACTTTAATGGGTGTTGTGCTCCATCTACATTATAAGGATATTCTTTTGGCTGGATCTTTAATCTTCTTTTTAAAAAGCTTGTAGCTGGCCTTTGCAAAAAATGCCTGGCACCAAGAAGTGACCAGGATTCATATTCAGTGTTTTCAAAATCGCTGCAAAATTTAAATTTTTTATTTCATTTTCAGTTTTCATTTACTTGCGATTTTTTTTTTTTTGTAAAAACAGAGAATTTAAACCCATGCTCAAACTACTTTTCTAGTGAACCTGAATACTAGAACTTCAAATCAAAGAAAAAAAGATAATTGAAAAAAAAAACCCTGCAGTCACAAGTTTCTTAAAAAACCTTACAGAAGTGTCCTGACAAAATGATGTCTTGTTTCTGGTGAAATGGATCCTTCCTTTATCTGACATCAAGTGACTAAACTATTGTTTTCCTCAGAAAGACTCTTGGCTAGGATTTCAACTTGCCTTTATATTTACTTAGTAAAAGGTGTCTGTGACTTCACTTTCACAGGAAGAATAAAAGCAGAGGAAAGAATCTACGTCTTCCAAAGGCTAAAAGGACAGAGTATTGAAATGGCCTGGAAAGTGTTCAGCATTAACAGCAGCAAGTCAAATGTTCACCTGGGGTGCAACTGGGAAGAAACAAAAGAAAAATCAACGTGCAGTCAAAGAGCCGCTTCATTTTTCTAGAAAGTGACCCTTCACAGAGTTCCAAGGGAGCCTTCTCCCTTCGCAACAGCCCTGAATTCAGTTCCAGAAACCATTCTAAACCCTGATGGTCAGCTTCAGCATCTGTCTGGTCATCAGACTTACTGCCGAGTCTTCATCCCAGGGAAATGCACGTGGTGGTCGTGGCAGCAGACGTGATTTTGCTCTTAAGCATGGGGTGGGCCTCAGACTCTCTCTGCTCACCCACTGTGTTTTACAGAGACTGCTGGATCCGACGCTTCCCAGGTCTCCTAATTGACCTGGAGGAGTCTCAGAAGCTGGGGGCCCAGTTCTTGAAGTATTATTCCGAAAGCACTGGTCAGAAGTGCAGTCAGAGCTGCTGTCTTAGGAAGGATGGTAAGTGTCGATGATAGACCTGAGCAAAAATCAGGGGTAACTTCCAAAATGAGGACCTAAGAAAGGATCCTTAGGCAGAGGGTGCAGTGAACAGTTGGACGAGGACTAGAGAAGATGCCCTGGGATGAGGGAGTGGGCCGAGAGGGAGAGACACTGAGACTGATTTTGCAGTTGGGGCCAGTGCAGGCTCCATTTACAATTCTAGTAATGACCCGGGAGGCTATGAACCTACAGGTAACAGAGAACCTCTTCTCTTCACTAAAGTGCTAAATGAAAATATTGCCTTGAGGGCTGGCTAACAATATTTCTATAGCCCAGAATATAGCATATATGATTTCCAAAATATTTCCTTTTCAAGGTTCTTTTGGTGATATTGGTATCAGATCACACTTTTGAAATGTGCTTGCTTGGGTTGACTGAGTGTGGGGATGTACTGAACAGGAATTTAGATTGTGATTCATGTTTTGAAAGAAATAGGGAAATATGTGTCAACTAGAAAAAGAGGAAAGGAAAGGAGGGGGAGAGAGAGAGAGAGAGAGAAAGAAAGAGTGAATGAAAGAGAGAGAGAAAGTTAGTTTTCAAAATATCCTAACAGAATTTTTTTTTTGGTCTGATATCTGGATTCAGGGTTAAATATCATTCATATAATATAATCAAGGCCTGTAACTAGGAAAACATTTCATTGTTGCAGAATTTCAAGTTACATTTGATTAAAGACTTCATTTATTTTTCATTTTTCCAAGATTTGAAAGCTACTTGGAAGAGACAACAAAAGCAACATAGCCCTTTAAAATAATTCTCGTTGTTCCACACTTTCTTCCCGTGATTTCTTACCGACATTAATTGCCAATGCCTCCTATCCAATTATCCATGTAAGATTTCTGGGATGCAAATTGGAGCTCCTTGGAGAGTCTAAACCGACTGTCAAGAGACCACAGTGTGAGAAGTTGTCACAGGCTTAGCCCTCAAAAGTTAATCAGGCACAGAAGAGAGCAATTAATTTATTAAAGGGGAATTTTGGAAAAGGTAGCAAATCTAGATATTCTGCTTTCAGATGCTTATAACCCCAGAAGCCTTCACTGAGAGGAGATGAGGGAGGGGTGATACCTTTTCAGCATTTTCCCGTGGCATGACTTTACCTGACTCTCCACACCAGGGAAGCTGTGGCCTCTGGACTTCCAGGGATACTAAAAGCATCCAGTAGAATTCCAGGATTTCAGAGCCTCTGTGGCTTCCAAGTTGTGGCTTTCTTTCTCCAGAAGAAGAAAAGGCATGAACACACATCCCAGTTTTTACCTAGAAGCCAGAACTTTAAAATGCACGATCCTGCAATAGCTAACCTGCTCAGAGCTGGGACTCTGAAATATGCATGAAGAATGTAAAAGATCTTGAACAATTGCTCCCTACAGCATCCGCTACTTTCTTATCAGAAATTTAGATGTCTACATTTGAATATTCTTTCTTCCTTTTGCTTAAACTTTACAGCACAGTCCTCAGGGAATGTATTTGTAATCTATAATGTATTAGCAATGTATTATTAATTGACTTTTGTCCTATTCTTTCTCCTTCTGGAAAAATAAAGAGTGTAGAAACACGGGGTGTCCCAGAAGCAACAGGGGAGACGCAACCCCCGCAGTTAACCTTACACAGAAGCAGAGCAGGTTCTGCCAGCAATGCCACAGCAGCTGTAGGCACACTCGGAGGTCTGGTAATCGTACACTCTCCCTCAGTAATCTCATTTTATTAAAGAAGCTGATACCTTTGGGCCAATGAATATTTCCCATCACATGGTTCCTACTACACTACAGCAGGAGTTAAATCTGTGCTGCACTTAAAGGAGGACAGACTGAAGATTTGCATTCAACAAGTCTGACCTTCCAGAAATAACACGGTATCTTTTATGGAGCCAATCTACTTAGAAAAGGGGAGCCGGCAAGAGCAAGTGATGAGCCCCTCCCCACTAGAATCCCAAATGCTAACCACCTTGTCTGTCTACTCCCTTCCTCTCTGAATGACACCGATCAGCTTTTCACTGGATGTGGCTTTGCAGCATGGGGCTAGCACACACCTGCAGTCGGGGTCAAGGTAATGTTCACCCAGCCTGCTGCCTTTACGCCACCTGGGCCTCTCCCAACAAGGGTCGGGTCATTACTGTTTTCGCCCTTCCTATCACTCCCCCTTCTGTTACAGGCTTTGTCTTATTTTTTTCCTCTTTCTCTCTCTGGTGAACTTCAGTACCTTAGTATTCTGAGAGGGTATTGCATCTAGAAATCTGATCTATATAAATCCCCGGAGGTTTTTGTAGCCAACTGGATTTTCCTGAACATAAAATACTGGGACTGGGAAATGATTCCAGGTAATCTGTGTAGCATGGGATGTGTGAAAGATTACTGAGAATATCGGTAGCTATTTTCTTTTGAAGAGGCATTTTCCCATATTCACAGAAGCATTTGCGATGGTTCATAATGTTCTGTAAGATGTCTGAACATAGCCCTGCAACGTACTGTTAATCCAGTGTTCTTGAAAGAAATGTAAGCTACTCAGAGCTCATCAAGCTGCAGAAATCAAGACCATCTGCAGATGTACTTTGCCTGCTTCCTTTTCAGTTTCCTGTAACTTGGCTGTCTTCTTCCACGATCCTATTCATGGCGATGTCAACTGCCTCCATATTCACTGCCCAACCCTGGAGAGCTGCATATTGGAGCCCGGAACCAGCGCCATCTTATACAACATAACAGACGGTAATGATTTATGTCCTTTGTATGTATTTTGAAGAATGTCAGTAATATTTTAGTAGAGGCATATAACCTAGAAATTGGTTGGCAGTAGCCATGTATGAATCTAAATCATTATTTCCCAGTGAACTCTGTCTGGAAAAGTTTGGGGCTTCCAGGGCAGAAAAACTAAAAGGAAATTCCCAGTAATTTGGCATGTTCAGCAAGGATGAGTTCATCCCAGATAACAAATCATATGTGACTGAACAAGAGCATTGTATTTCATGTATTCCAAGAGCCTTCAGCAAGAACCAAAACAGGTATTTCTACTATAGTGGTTAAGGATACCACTAGGAAATAAAGAAAATGCTAAATGTCAGTTCTGAGGTTCGCTGATGCTGTATACAAGGATTCTACAAAGATGGATGTCAGGGTTGGGGAAATGCACTCACTGCCACAGATTAGCATAGCATTGGTCCCAAGATAACGACTACATTTTCCTTTAGAAAAATACATATTTAAGTGTCCTTTCCCGTGTATATAATCTCAGGGTACAAATCAGTAAACATCAAAGAATAGATTTTTGCCAACACAATACAAAGGAGGTAAATTTCTTGATCAGTCTGTACTTATTGAACACGTAATGTTCCATGCTGTGCTCCACATTGCAGGAGACTACAGCCGTATCTCTGCCCTCGAGCTCCTTCTAATCTAGTTGATGCAACAAGTCTTACAATTAGTGTAAGACATACAATTAAATACAAAAATGTGTGATGCTGCCTCAAGTACAAAGGCTCAAAAGAAGAGGAGACTAAAGAAAGCTCAATTATTCAGAGGAGGCTTCATGGAAGAGGCCAGGTAGAGGCAAGATAAGGAGCTCCGTTATCACACCCCAGGAAAGCACAAACACTGGTGTGGCTCCAATAGGGGCACATTTGGGGCTGCAATGGAAATATGGGTAGGATAGGGTAGGCCAGGTAACAAAAGGACAGAGGAGAGTTTTGGTTTGACTTTGTCAGAAATATGGAACCAACAAAGGTATTTCATGAGAAAGCACTATCATTAAAGTGATGTCTGGTTATCTTAGTCCAGGAAAATTATACGTAGGATGCAGATTAGAAAATGCAGTCAGGGTAATCTTATATCTGGACAAGGTGACTGTAGTTGCAACGAAGAGGAGGGATGGCTGCTAGCATATCGGGAAGGGCTTGGATAGCATTTAGTTACTTTTCAGAATAAAGAAGAGAACTGAGGGGTCCAAAATCCCGTTGCAGTGCAGAGTCCAGCATGGGTGACGAAAGAATGATGATGCCGCTGAAAAAGACAAAGAGGCAGACCAGATGATGGTTTTGAGAATGCCAGCGGTGATGTGAGATGTTTAGGTGGGAACCTCCAGTAGAGCACAGGAGAACTGAGATCAGAGTTCAAGAAAGAGGAAAAATTGGGGATGTGGATTTCAGGGCCATCACTGTAGTGGTGACAGTTGATGAGGATGATCCCTTGGTGGCTCGGGGTGGGAGGGTGGTTGGTATGGGATGACGAGAAATACAGCAGAAAACCAAGGACTAAAGACTAAAGATTATAGGACAATCAGTGAGGACCAAGGAGAGAACCAGCACAAAGGAAGGGAAAAACGAGAGGCAGGCAGTCTGAGGTTAAGTGCCAAAGGAATTTGGGGTCCAGGGAGTCACGGGAGAAGGATGCAAGGAGAGGTGGCCATCAGTATCAAGAACAAGAGAGAAGCCAAAGCAGTGAGATACAGTGATCAGGAAATAGGGAAAGTACTGATCACCCCAGAAGCAGAACTGGCAGAATAGTGAGGGTGGAAACAAAATGACAGAAGGCACTGAAACAAAGTCAGAAAGGAAAGGAAGGGAGCCGGCGGTAGTGTGTTGAGAGGGAGAGCAGCCCAAGAGAGACTGAAAGGGAAACAGTGTGACAACTCTAAAGCCGTTGAGAGTTTTTGAAGCCAGAGGGAAAGGAGTTTTACAAGGAGAGAGAGAACACTGAAGGCCCCCAGGCACTGGACCCTCAGGCACTGGGAAGGGATGAGATTTAGGGCCCTGCTAATAATTTTGAATAGTTACACTTCTCAGGCCCCATTTTGTTTGACTTTAATTGTCATAGGTATCAAATGGTTACTGTTTCTGCAGCTCTTGCCAATACTGCTGTTGATCACAAAAGCCCTGGCAGTTTTCTCCACGATGTGATGTAGCCAAGTTCGTTTGCAACAGAAAGTGTCTTAGAAAGTTAAGAAAAATTCAAACGTGGCTAGTATGTTTCTAAGCCTTTCAGAAGTACGCAGTGGTGGAACTTGAAATTAGCTTAGTTCAATAACTTATAGCGGCAAAATCCAAGACTTCTCCAAACTGTACTTTAAGGTCCTGTCTTCTAAATTAAAAATAAAATTTAAATGATGCCTTATTTATATTTCAGGTATAGATCCAGATTTGCTGGTTTTTGAACAATCACTGCCCACATATCTAAATACCCGTTCTTCATCTAACATACAGGAGAGACTAAGGATTCTAAAAGCTATGTATTTAGATAAACAACAAACGACCATGATAAACCAAATGCTACCATCAGTAGAGGCTCCATCATCAACCACACATCAAGATTTGTTTGCAACCACAAACAATACTAGGTATTCCAAGGAATTAACCACAGACTCTTGGGCAAGATTCATCTCTCTGAATGACTCCATTACCACAAACGTAAATATGGTGTCAGCCAGTACCGAGTTCATCAACAATCCAGATAACAAGACTATTTCTCCTTTCTTTGTGCCTATAGACACAAAACTTTCTCATATGCCTATTCCATCCCAACTCAACAGTAGCAAACAATTACTGAACAAAACCAAAGGGTACAACAGCAGAAACCGTACATCTGAGAATGAAGGCACAACACCTGATGGGGCACCTGTGACTTCCAAGACGTGGTTGGTTCCTGTGGCCCTCTGCACCTCTGTCATCTTTCTCTGCTGTTCTGTAGTCATCCTGGCATCTGGATGCTGTCGAAAGCACCAGGGCCAGTATAAACTAGGACAGAGAAAGTCAGGATCCAAGCAAATTAAAAAATGTACCATTCTGAAGGAGTGCTCTTAATGGTAAAAGGTGTGAGCATTGTAAGCTTTTAAGAGTATTATTTTCAGTTTTCTGTAAGACGAGGGCAGTTTGGTTAAAAAAAATAAATAAAAAGCACAGATACGCATTCTTACCAATCTCTAAAGAATGCCAATGTTTGATAAACATAATTGCTTTTTTGATTATTTCCATTTTTTGAATAGTGTACCTTTTGCTGAAGTTCCAAAATTCTGATCTCTGCAGTTATTCAGCACCATGTAAGAGATAGTTTTAAGTGCTGTACATGTATTAACTTGTTGATTCCTTGAACTCTGTGAGATAAGTATACTACTGTCAACTATTATACTGTTCTTATCACATATTAGAGATGAGGAAACTGAGGAAAGAGAGGCTAAGTATCTTGCCTAAAGTCACACAGCTAGTATGTAGCAAAGCCTGACTTAATAGGCAACATGGTTCAAAAGTCCATGCTCAGAATCACTGTTGGACTACAAGCCTCCATTTTCTCAATGAGTATGGAAAAAAGATACAGGAAGGAAAACACCATAACATCGTATTTGGTTCCTGTCAAGGTCATATTATTGTCACATATTTTAATGAAATATTTTAGTGGCTTGAGCAAAAAAGCACTATAAGCGATTACAGTTACTAAGCCATGAGCAAAAGCTTCCTGATTTTTATATAATTTTTTATGTTCAATTGATTAATCTTTCTCAATCTTAATCCATCATCTTCTTTTTCTAAAACTGACATGCCTCTCAATAATTATGGCACTAAGATCTTTGAGTTTTCTGTTGACTTCTGTTGAATAAATCTTGGGAGTTTTAGTTTATGTCCCTCAGTTGTATAAATTGTTTTCCCAGGTGCAAATATCAGCTCTAGGTATTTCAAGCTCTGTCCACTTATACCAGATTCATCCCCTAAATCTTATACTCTGACTCTTATGTGTAGAAAACTGTAATTCAAGTCTCTAATGATCTTAAACTTTAGGCCCTTAATCTCATCTCTGAAAATATTTTTTAATGTGAGGACATTAAAAGACAGCCATTTAAGCATAATGAATAAAGAGGAAATCCTATTGTAAGAATAATAAAACAGTACTCTTCCCTCAGAATATTAACCACAAAGTCTGAATTTTTAAAATGTAATCGATTTACATTAATTTGCTATTCATAATAAGTATCACAAATGTTATCAATTTCTTTCTTAATACATTAGGGAAAAAAACTCAGGCAATTTAGGGGGGATATCAAGGTTTAAATTACCTTAAAATATTTAAGTTATTCAGGAAGCTATCTTTAAAAATTATTTGTATATACATTCTTTTAAAAGGTTATTTAATTTTCTTTCAAATATATACAAACTGTTTGAAGGTTTTCCAACTAAGGCTACCAAAAAGAAAAGTTTTTTCTTCCTTGGGATTTCTCAGAATTTTATTTGTTCCCTAAAATTGGTAATTGTTTTATAGAAATGACCATAATTTGGGAAAAACATATTTACCTTTGTAAGAAAACAAACACACTCCTTCTCTTCTTCAGCCCCTACCTTTGACCATCAGATAAACTGAGTAAACTTATTAGACTGTAGAGGTGACCTGAACAGTCAGCCAAGACAAAAACAACTGGGCCTAGAAACCATGTCCTTATTGGAAGCCGAAGAGACCAAAGAGAACTTCTGAATATAATTTAAAACTTTAAGAAACAAAGATCACAGGGCCTGGTCAACAACTAAGGCTAAGGTTGTTACCACCATTTAGGAAATAACCATGATATCGAAATTTATCCAGCACTGAAACAGCCAGACCTTTGGGGAAAAAATTCTCTAATAGTCCAGTATTATGACATATTTACCAATTTCGGAAAGAAAATACGCAAAGAAAAAAAACTAAAGCTCCCTACAATTAAGAAGACAGGTTTGTTCTATTTCTTAGTTGCCTATGTGTTTAAGCACCTTCTGAGCCATCAAATTTAAGAGTTTTAAGTCAGAAGTGATTGCATACCATCAGGAGAGCAAAAAGTGTCCCCGAGAATCCTCATTGTAAGGCTGAATGTGATGTTCATTGTATACATTAGATCAATTAGAGCTTAAGGACAAGAGTCTAAATAATGACAAAAAACGCTGTTTAATTATTGCTAACATTACAATGACAGCAACAGTTACCCTTTTGAGGCAGTTCTGTATTAAGCTTACAGCTCTAAGATTTTGCCATTAGGTGTCAATGCCACAGCCTTAGAGTCTTCAGGCCTTTGCTCGGAGTTAGCCAAACTTGCAAAGGTTAAAAGGGCACAGTCTTCTACAAGACCACCCTTACTTGTGACACCAACTATAAGTTCGGGGTATGGGGAGTCCCCAAACCACTCTCAGGTTCGATAATTCACTAGAGGAATTCACAGAACCTAATGAAAGCTATTATACTCACAGTTACGGTTTCTTACAGGGAAAGGATATAGATTAAAATCAGCCAAGGGAAGAAGCACCTAGGATGAAGTTCAGGAGTGTTCCGAACTCACAGGTTTTGGTGTCCTCTCCCCGTGGAAGCAGGATGCATTACCCTCCCAGTACCAGTGTGTGACAGTATGTCCAGAGTATCGCCAACCAGGGAAACTTACCGGAGCCTCAGTGTTCTAAATTTGTATTGAGGCTCCATTACATAGGTATGACTGATCAATTACCTGGGCAGTTGATCTCAGCTGCTGGGTGGACGGATTTACCAAGAGACTCAAAGCCCCCCAACCCTGAACACATGGTTGGTCTTCCTGGCATGCCCAGGACTATCAGGTGCAGCGAGCCCCACCTAAAATCCATTGTGACTGACTCCTGCCCTAACCAAAGACACTTCTATGAGGTATGACAGATTACCTCCCAGAAGCTGATGGGAGAGGCCAGATTCTCTTTGAGCAAGGTCCAATTCTCTATTACGTATCATTACTCCATCTGCCTCCATCTTCACTGTATTATTACTACAGGATTGAGGACCCTAATCTATCACCTCTTTACATGTTCCCAAATGACAACCTCTCCTCAGCTTCTACTGTTTTCAAATGTGTCCTTCTTCAATCCTGTCTCCACATCTGAGTTTTCCTCAACTCTGACTCTCTAAGATATGTAACACTTCAATACACTTATGTATGCTTTAAACCTGATCTAGAAATTCAGTTGTATCTACTTTGTTTTTTATTCGCTATTTCCATCCAGTGGAATGGATGGAACTCAAGGCCCTATTGTTGTCCTTTATGACCTACGGACTCTTGGCCTTGCTAATACTAAATCATATCTTCAATTTATATAAATCTTTTGAGCAACTGTTCCGAAATTCCTTTCGGCATTTTATGTTCTCAAATTCTGTCAACCAAAATAAGTTTTAGGCAAATAACAGCCTCCATAATTCCTTTATTTCAATTTTAAATTAATCACTTGTCGACAACTTTAAGTGGTAAGAAATGACTTACAGATATACTTAAAAGTACTGAATTGACAGCTAACTAAATGAAATGTTTCTTAGGGCAGTTATTTTGTCATTTACTCCAATTAAATTCCAGGTCTTTATACCTCATCTCTTTCCTGAGCTGTGGAAGTTCTAGCTGGGGCATCCAGAGAGATGAATACCAGCTAATCTCCATTTCCACTTTTCTGCTAGCTTGGGCTTGGAGAAATGAGCCAAAGAAAACGGAAAGCAGGATGCTAAACAGAACTGAATCAACAAAAAGTGACCCCAAAATAGAGGAATGGAACACACTTTTTAGGTTAGAAAATACTGCCAAGGACCTGTTTCTCATCAGAATCAGCATGTGCAAAAAACTCACTAGGCAGATAGCAGTTATGCAGACAAAACACTGAACTTCAGTCAGGGGACTGGGTTCTGGGCCTAGCTTCCCCAATAACCAAAATCGTTATTCAAAAGCAACCAATAAGTACTAATCTGTAGGGAAAGAAACGGAGCAGGTGACAAAACAACAACATTGTATATATATATGAATACTAAAGTTGTTATGGTAGAAATAAAATCCAAACACTTTAGAACCAGAAGGAATCACAGAGATGGAATTAGTCTGATTGCCCCAGTGCATAAGTAAGAAAACTTCTGAATAATCACTGCCTTTGCACATTAGGATGAAAGGAATAATTTTAACTCCGATGTAATAAAACAATGGTTTTCTAACATCTTCAACTGTATATCAAATTAGATAATGATTACATATATATCATAAAATTAATAAATCTAGGCAATTTTTCCATATAATTCATGTCAAATTTAATAGTCTCTTCACTGATTCTTTGTACTGAGAAAGGGTATTTTCATTGTCCCCCTCATTCTTAAGACTAACAACAGACTTTCTGTACTCTTCAACTTCTTCAGTACCAAGGAGCTCTTCTTTACTTAATTCCAGATTTTTCTCAGCAGCTTTAATTTGGAGAAGGGTTTCCAGGATGTTTTTTTCTGAGGAGCTATCTTTCCATACATACTCTTCCATGTCTGCTTCAGTCTTCTTTTTCTCCCATTCTTCAGTTTTCTGAAAGGAAAAAATGAGTTCTGAATTCTGAAAATTATGACTCAAAGTCTGGTCCACACTGTGTGTACACCTTGACTGACCTCCCTTATCCAGCACCGCTGTCCACCTGCACCAGCAGCTTTGGGGTGCACACTCTGTCACAAGAGCACCTCGATACCACTCACTAATTCTACCCACGTAATTTACACCTTATCTGCCCTGCAAATTGCACTTACAAAGCAATACTGCTTCCCAAAAGATGTAGAAAACTCACTCCCTGCAACTTCCCAGTCCCTAAACTCTAACACATCAAACATTTCAAATTTCTGAGGTTCCAAATATGAGAGTTGAAAGGAGAACTGTATTTATCTCTGTAACATGCCTCTGGGAATGACAGGGAAGACCAATTATTACAATAAATTTAAAATATAAAGTTCATGTGATTTTTAGTCATAATGACTTGATATATTCTGGAATTTTATCTTATTATCTTTATTTTCTGTTCCTATAATAGAAACAATTTTCATTACTACTTACTTTTTCTTACAAAAATTATTACCATGTTATTTTAGGGAACACTGGTAGGTTTTAGATTAATATAATTCAGATTTATGATTTAAATGAAGATGTAACACTCTGTGAAAAAAATCAAGCAACACAGCTAATATGTAATATGCCCTGGTTCAGAGAAGTGCTGAATAGCAGCCACATTCTTTCCAAATTAACACATAACAATATTCTGAGCCACAGGCTATTATGGAATGATCCACTAGACTTACAACTTTTGAAGGTGGTAAACCCTTCCAAATTATAAAGTTTTTAAAGTATTAAAAGTGAGGCAGATCTGTAAGGCTGTCAGAAATAATATTTTAACTCTGAAAACTCTTGAAACAGACCACAGCTTGAGCAGACAGAGCTCCAAGCCTCCTCAGAGCCAAGTGAGCACCAAGAAGGAGGCAAACAGTCTCCAGCCATGCCACCCTCCCAGCCCCACTCCCGCTCCAAAAGCTCACGAAAAGAGAAAAGCACTAGAAATTTGTCCCTCAAAGGATGAAGAGGAGCCCCACCAAAGGCAAACAAGCCACCGCGGATGCCACCGACTCAGCAAACCCCATTCGGATCACTAAAGCCCAGGAAAGGAGCTCCTCCACCACAGAGACCCACAAGAAGAAGAAACCCTCCTTTAATCCTTTAAACTGTGTACTCTTTCCTTTAAGAGAAACAAACTGATGTAGGGTGTTTCCTCAGATCCCAGATTCCTGAGCCAAAGTGGGGCCTCTGTACTCGCAGCTCCCCTACGTCCGCCCCACCTCCCTATACTGAATTTACGGCGGAGGACAATGCTCCAACTTACATTCTAGAAACATCTTATCTGGTTGAGAATCTGCTCTGCAACCTCTTTTTAGCTGGTAGGGAGGCTTTCGCTTGGCAGGGGGGCAGGGATAATATGAAATAACTTCCTTCCTATTATGTCCCGCCCCCAGAGCCCTGTTGCAAATAACTCCTAACAGCCAAACTCTGAATTTGTACATTTAAAAAAAAATAACTGACAAAATTACCCCACCATACCTAATGTTTACTGTAATATATGAGGAAGGAATAAAAAAAGTCCGAAATTAAATATATCACCGGCCTATCTACTCTTGCCAATGCTTTAAATGTTCAAGACACTGTCATAGTTTCTTCATAATTCTAACTTACAAGTGAAATAAACTTAATTTAAGAGGTCAACAAACACATTTTATAAAGCATTAAGTAAAAGTCACTCCATCTCATTCTGAACTGTTAGAAGACAAGAATTAAGAGACTTAACTGTTTAAAAAATTATGTTTCACCTAGGTGTTTCTGGATTTTAACTGACTTGAAATAGATGCTTAATCAGAGGAGATAACCAAAGTAAATCCACTAACAATTTTCAACATTTTTTATCTTCCTCTTATATTTGACATATACAATTCTACACTGGTTTGCCGAGGTGTGTTCCTAGGTATGCCATGATATTGATTCCCTGAGCACTCAGGTGCCACGTGAGCCTGGTGCAGCAGGGGCAGCCACAAGCATCCTCCCTCCTTTATTTATCTCAGTAGAGAATTTTTCTGTGTGTGCAGTGACATGAAAAAGGTTAGGAAATCCTAAACTACAGGATAATGTACATTTATACTTACTGCTGTTCTAAATAGTCTTTGGTAAGGGAAAGTCACTTATACTCTGTGAAGGGCATGGCTTCCTACTAATCCTGTACAGATACAATGCAGTGCTGGGCTTCAGCTACAAGCTAAACAAAACTCTAGTTTTCTACATATTCTAGCTTTAGGATCCAAACTCTGCACAACTAAATATCAATTCCAAGATAATAATAGTAACAATACCCCAAACTGAATACTTACTATATACCAGGTACTTTAATACTTACATGTATATATTAATTATTTAACATAATTCATATTAAGACATACTGGGTTAGATCTTGACATCTCTACTCAAAAATCTAAGTTTTCTATACTTAGAAAACTAAGTATTATAGAAGATAAATAGAGGGGCACAGTCACCTGGGAATGTTTCAGATTTCAGAATTTTTGTATTTTAACTTGTAAAGTTAATGCAGCACGCACACAGTAAATTTTGTAACATCTCCAGAGGAGGTCTATGGCAGCACCCCCTAATCAAATATATTACTACTTTTCTAGCAACATGTATGAATATTCACACTAAATGGGATTAACAAAGGCTATAAATAGCTTCTCATCCATTCAGAGTTCATTTTGCCATCAAATAAGTTATGAAAAGACTAGCAATTTCCAAAGCTTTTTTCATTTCAGAATTACAGGTAGAGGGCTTTATATCTGTGATTCTCTCAAGGTCACACAGGGAGGGGTATGGCACAGTATTTACCATGGGCTTTGGTGTTTTATAGAACTGAGTTTAAATCCTACCTTCATCATTTACTACTGTGATAGGCTTGCATTTCTATAAGAACTGACTCCCCAGAACTGTTCTGAGGATTAAAAGAAGTAAGGAATAGCTACATACTTAGAGTACCTGGCTCACAATAAACACTAAATAACCATCTACTACTAATATCACAACTTATTAAGAAGAATAAAGAAGAGTAGGATTCAAACCCTTGCTGGCACACCTCCAAAATCTACGTTCCCATGTCAAGGGCACCACTACCACCATCAAGCAGTAAAGCGCAACTTTAAAGGTAAATATAAACACAAGAAGTTCCAAATGTTGTGCCATCATTATTCCCAATCACAAAATCATATGACTGATATTTATCAAATGTAGATTAAAAAAACACAGAAACAAAAGGTCTTTATTTATCACTGATAGAAAGGTAATATTTTTCATGATGCTTATTACTTCCTGTCTTCTTGATAAATGTTATCACTGATTAGATTTAATTTTCTCGGTTAATAGCCCGTTCTTAAAAATAACTGAATTATCTCCAGTTTTCCAGCAGTCTCCTTTGGGTGAAGGCTTTTTATGTCTAACCAAATGTAGAAAACACAAAAACATACACAGAGAGAATTTACCTCTTATAAAGACCTGTCTCAAGAAAAAGAAAGCTAATTTTTTGAAGTCCTATGTTACATGTATCAATAAAAAAGATCTTTAGAATTTCCGGTTTTCAAGCAGGAAAAATAAAGATTAATTGTTATCACTGTATTTACCTTTTGAGGGAAATCTTTTCTAGTCATTAATACATAAGTTTTCACAGATGGCTGCCATCCAAATGGGGCTTATCAGTGAAGAAAGAACAGAGCTATATGGAAGAGCTGTTGGTTTAAATGATATATTAAGAAGCAATCCCAATGGACCTCTCATAGGGACCCCTTGAATTCTGGCTCCTGGTTCAGTTTGGCTAATGGGAGGCACCAGCAAGAGACCTAGAGAATGATGGAGAGTGAGGTCAGGGTTGTCCTTCCCAACTCTCTCCCTGATGGAGGGTATGCCCCACAGTTCCTGTCAGGTGGCCCATCCATACAGCTGTCTCTCTGGTTCTGCAGCACCTCCCTCCCCTGCCCCTTCAGATATGCGGTGTGATGGCACCCCACTCTCACCACCCCTGAGAACTGCACCCTCACTTGTTTCTGTTACTGAACCTTTGTAAAATGTCTCCTTAATAAAATATCCTGAAAATGAAGAAAAACAAAAAAGCAATTCCAAAATCATCTTCTAGTAATGATAAAAAGGTAATAACATTGTATATAATGTTTGTCACTTCAGAATATTTTTCATATAAGAGGTATAAATATAAAATCCTTGAGGGAAAAAAAACTCCAAATTTCTTTCTTTTAATTTTACATTATGATTTCCACTTTCAAATAGGATGTAACAGGTCACAGGATGCCTCTGCTTTGGCTACAACTGGAAAAAAGTCAGGTAATCAATATACCAGAGTTTTATTTTTTTAATTTTTAAAAATATTCATTTTATTTACTTACTTATTTACTTATTTATTTATTTTTGGTTGTGTTGGGTCTTCATTGCTGCGCACCAGGCTTTGTCTAGTTGTGGCGAGTGGGGGCTACTCTTCGTTGCAGTGTGCAGGCTTCTCATTGCGGTGGCTTCTACTGTTATGGAGCATGGGCTCTAGGCACCCGGGTTTCAGTAGTTGTGGCACGCAGCCTCAGTAGTTGTGACGCATGGGCTTAGCTGCTCCACGGCATGTGGGATCTTCCCGGGCCGGGGCTCGAACCTGTGTCCCCTGCATTGGCAGGTGGATTCTTAACCACTGCACCACCAGGGAAGTCCCACCAGAGAGTTTTAGAATCAATTAGGACTAGATGAATGTGAAATCCAGGCTGCAAGCATATGGGGAGCATCCTTCTGAAAATCCCTAGCCATTTTCTTCCCTGAGGCCATTTTCCAATTCTGTATCAGACTGGCCCTTGGCCCACACAGAAGGACTCTACTCGGGAAAAGAGAAATGAGCAAGGTTTGAGCTGTTACCCAGGGCTTGTATGACAGATTGGAATTGAAGAGCCCCAAACATGACTGGTTTTAGTTCCGGGGCTACTTATGGGAAGCTGGGGAGGCTGAATCAAGCTTCTGAAGAGCAAATCTCCTATAATCTCATAGTGTTTAGGAGACAAAGTCCTACTAGAGGGAGGAAGTCCTGTTTCACACAACCAATCTCCCTCTCAAGACATCTTCCACATTCTGCTGCAAGGGCTAGAAGTTAACAAGTTAAGCTCAAAACTTCTGAAGAGCACAAGTGACTCTTAAGCAGACTTTGAGATGTGGAAGCGGACTAACCAAGTTCCCAATCAAAATGCCTGAGAAGAGACAAAGGTGAACTAAATCTTAAAAAACTGTAACCCAGCCCTGCTCCAGCTCAATTCTGATTGCATTAAAAAGATAAGCCCTTGACCCTCTCTGCCCAAGAGAAAAAAAGAGGAAATTCTTTCTGATGGATGACATCAATTGGAGCTTCTATGGGTCTTTTTCATATAATGTCTGTCAT
Organism: Physeter macrocephalus; assembly: GCF_002837175.3. NCBI lineage: Eukaryota > Metazoa > Chordata > Mammalia > Artiodactyla > Physeteridae > Physeter > Physeter macrocephalus. The sequence goes on along the minus strand of NC_041219.1, from coordinate 74,926,588 downwards.
GCAATAAACAATTACCAGATACTTGAGACATTTGAAGAAAAGAAAATCAATCAATACTTCTGATATTTGCTACGTGTCCTTCTAAATTCGTTTTTTTTTTAAAGCACAGCTATGATTACATTTCATTTATAATTTTGTACCCTGACTTGTAATTCACTGCCAAATTTTTATAGCTTCTGAAATTACACCCAGGATTGAAGTGGGCCATTGTTTAAGAGTTTCTTTTTGTGAAGTGTAGTTGACATGTATTAATTTTAAAGCATAAACAATAACATATTCAAATTACTGGGGGGGCAATTAAAAATACCAATGTAAGCTCAAATTGATCACCATTCAGGCAGTTTGATTAGTTTGTAGACTTCAATTTTAATAACTTAACTATTAAACATTTACAATTTCACCATTTAACTTATGTATGTATATAATAAATATACTTATATACAGTCTCTTTTCTTCCCTGCCTACCATGAGAGAACCTGCTCTGACTACAGCCCTAGAGGAAGGAACCTTCCATTCCACATGATCCTGTTCCCTTTCTCCGCAGCTGGCTCAATTATTTACTCACTCATTCGTTCACTCAGTACATATTTATTACACAACTACTGTCCCAGGCACTGTCTTGCCCTGGAACTGACAATCTAGTAGGAAACCTAGAGTTGAGGAGGAGCTGGGCAGATGAAGACTGTGATCCCAGTAGAGGAAAGAGCATCCATAAAGGCTGAAGGCAGGAACGAGCTTAGGACATTCAGGCCTGAATGAAGGCCAAGGTGAGGAAAGTGGCACGGGATGAGTAAGCACCTTACATATATTAATTAATTTAACTTTCATAACAACCCTATGAGGCAGTACTATTACTATCTGTTTTACAAATCAAGAAATTGAAGCCCAGAGCCATTAAATAATCTGCCCCAAATCATACTGCTTCTTAGTGGTAGAAGGTATTCCAAGGAACATAGAAACATGGAAAAAAGAACAAAAGAATAACTTAATTTGACCCTATCAACTTTTTCTCCTTGTAAGCATGAATTCAATACAAAGAAAAACACAATAGCTACTTCATGCAGTGGTCAATGAACTCCAATCTAATAGAAAGCAAAGAAGTATCTGTTCCACTAAATACACAAATGTGTCACCTTCTACCATCTTATTTATAACTCCCTTTGCCTAGAACATGAATCACAGTAATATTCCACTTCTCATGATTACAAGTAAGGCATTGTGCTAGATGAGGAAAAACAGTTTTACCAATTAAAAAAATTCAAGTTACTTGAAAATCATAAAAAATAGGAAGAAGTAAATATCCATAATGGATTAAAAAGCTACTGCCAATACTTTTAGTTCTCTAAGCTAAATTTTTAACTGAGTATGTCAAGGAATTCAATTCAAATCAGATCAGTTTTTAAAAAATTTACTGAATGCTGATATGCCAGACATTGTACTAGAAGCTGGGAATATAAAGATGAATGAAATACAGTCCTGTCCTCAGTGACCTCACAGTCTAATGGAGCTGGGCAGACATGTATACAGGCAATTACCATAAAAGCAATAAAAGGAATGCTAACTGACAGAGGGAGAAGGGAAAAAGGATGGGAAGAAACATCTGAGACAGATTACATCTGAGGTGTATTAAAGGATTCCTATGAATTTGCAAGTCTGATCAATTTGAAAAGGGATTATAAGCAAAGAAAACAGCATATGCAAAGTTATGAAAGAACACATTATGTTCATTATGGTACAGGATACATAACCTACAATTCCTGAGTAGCTGGTAATGAGGTGGTAAATTGCTGTGAATAGACATACTAAGTAGTTTAGATTTTATGCTAGGTAATGGGGAACCACTGAAGGATTTTATAAAGGGATATGATACAGCAGACTTGCTTTTTAGAATAATTACTTTAACAGCAATCTGGAAGATGGATGAGACAGGAAAATCCATAAGGCTATTATAGTTATTCAGGTAAAAAATGATAAAGACCCATATCAGGATAGTAGCAGTAGGGATAAAAAGGAGAAAATAGTTTTAACAGATATTTAAAAGCTAAAACTGAAAAGACCTGGCGACTTATTAGATATCAGGGGAGAGGGGGAGGGAAGAAAACAGTATAACTTTCAAGGTTCATGACTTCAGCCACTGGGTGGGAATTTTTCTTAATGGCCTTTAAGTATATGATAGGCTCCTGAGCATCAGATATAAAATGAAGTCTTACCTGAAGGCAAACAGATATGAGAAGTGTTATTTTACTGTATCATCAACCCACTCAAGAACAGCTGCCTACTGCCTACCACGTCAAGTCAAAAAAAGTCTGTGTTAGTGTATAGGAATGCAAGAGATTTCTGTGCGTTAATTTTGTATCCTGCTTCTTTACCAAATTCACTGATTAGCTCTAGTAGTTTTCTGGTGGCATTCCTATACACTAACAATGAAAAATCAGAAGGATAAATCAAGGAAACACTCCTATTTACCACTGCAACAAAAAGAATAAAATACCTAGGAATAAACCTACCTAAGGAGGCAAAAGACCTGTATGCAGAAAACAGTAAGACACTGATAAAAGAAATCAAAGATGATACAAACAGATGGAAAGATATACCGTGTTCTTGGAATGGAAGAATCAACATTGTGAAAATGACTATACTATGCAAAGCAACCTACATTTTTCACAGAACTAGAACAAAAATTTTACAATTTGTATGGAGACAACAAAGACCCCGATTAGCCAAAACAATCTTGAGAAAGAAAAATGGAGCTGGAGGAATCAGGCTCCCTGACTTCAGACTATACTACAAAGCTACAGTCTTCATGACAGTATGGTACTGGCACAAAAACAGAAATATAGATCAATGGAACAGGATAGAGAGCCCAGAGATAAACCCATGCACATATGGTCACCTCATCTTTTACAAAGGAGGCAAGAATATACAATGGAGAAAAGACAGCCTCTTCAATAAGTGGAGCTTGGAAAACTGGACAGCTACGTGTAAAATAATGAAATTAGCACACTCCCTAACACCATACACAAAAATAAACTCAAAATGGATTAAAGACCTAAATGTAAGGCCAGATACTATAAAACTCTTAGAGGAAACAGGCAGAACACTCTTTGACATAAATCACAGCAAGATCCTTTTTGATCCACCTCCTAGAGTAATGGAAATAAAATCAAAAATAAACAAATGGGACCTAATGAAACTTAAAAGCTTTTGCATAGCAAAGGAAACCATAAACAAGACAAAAAGACAACCCTCAGAATGGGAGAAAATAGGTGCAAATGAAGCAACTGACAAAGGATTAATCTCTAAAATATACAAGCAGCTCATGCAGCTCAATATGAAAAAAAAACAAACAACCCAATCCAAAAATGGGTGGAAGACCTAAGTAGACATCTCTCCAAAGAAGACATACAGATGGCCAACAAACACATGAAAAGATGCTCAACATCACTAATCATTAGAGAAATGCAAATCAAAACCATAATGAGGTATCACCTCACAAATGTCCACTGACAGATGAATGGATAAAGAAGATGTGGCACATATATACAATGAAAATTACTCAGCCATAAAAAGCAACGAAATTGAGTTATCTGTAATGAGGTGCATGGACCGAGAGCCTGTCATACAGAATGAAGTAAGTCAGAAAGAGAAAAACAAATACTGTATGCTAATGCACACGTATGGAATCGAAAAAAAACGGTACTGATTAACCTAGTGGCAGGGCAGAGATAGAGACGCAGATGTAGAGAATGGACTTGAGGACACAGCGGGGGAAGGGGAAGCTGGGACGAAATGAAAGAGTAGCATTGACATATATACACTACCAAATGTAAAATGGATGGCTAGTGGGAAGCTGCTGCATAGCACAGGGAGATCAGCTTGGTGCTTTGTGATGACCTAGAGGGGTGGGATAGGGAGGGTGGGAGGGAGGCTCAAGAGGGAGGAGATATGGGGATATATGTATACATATAGCTGATTCACTTTGTTGTATAGCAGAAACTAACACAACATTGTAAAGCAATTGTACTCCAATAAAGATACTAAAAAAAAAAGAAATTCAAAAAAAAAAATCTATGCATGTATGATACACAAATCCTTCCTTTTTCTTGCATTTTTCATTCTAGTTCCCATACCACACCCTCAGTGCTGACACTAGGTACATGTAAAAAAACTGTCTTAAAAGAGATATACCAACCTTCTAATCAGTTTCTTCATTAACAATACTCAAAGACTAGGGAAATTATTCACAATCAAGAGCTCAGCAACAGAGCCTTTAGAATAAAATATGTCTGGGTCTCACCTCTAGATATTTTGATTCTGCAGGGAATCAAATTTCTAAGCATCTGTAGCTCAGAAAAGCTTCACAGGAGAGTCTGATGCAAGCCCCAGCTGAAAACCGGTTATGGAGACAGATAAATTTTCAATTAATAGTTAAGTCTGAGAACTAGCAGCTAAAGTTTGGGTTTGATTTCATCTCTTTTATTTCCTAATATTTTATCATGGAAGTCAAAGTTGAATAAAACTAAGTAATATGATACCATGGAAAGCATATGAAACTGTGAAGCTGCAGTTCAGGTCTGAGTTCCTTAGGTTCACAAACTGTGTCCTTGTGCAAAATGCTTGATGTCTCCTCTAAGTCTTAATTTTTCAGTGAATATAATGAAGAGGTTGTAACACATAAATTTTTTGATTCCTGATCTTTAAAGTTAGTACTAATTTAAAATGGGTGGCCATGCTAAATGCTTCTGTTGTTAAAAAAAAAAGACATAATATTTTAAAGCACTTTAAAAAAAATGGAACAACTCTTCCTTCACCCCCACCCCCTTTTTGGTTTCCTTTTTGTATTCATCCAAGGTGATCATTTGAAACAGCACAGAGGTGAATAAAAGTCAGAGACAGAGACACAGTTGACTGTCCAAGCAACACCACAAATCCACTTTTAAAAGAAAGACCAGATGTTCCATTTGTCTGGAATCAAGTGAAAGGTAACATGCAAACACTCTTTACTGGTACTGGTCTATCATGAATGCTCAGATTCTTCATGGTAGCTCAATTAATATGTTTAACTAGTTTTTTTCTTTAATGAAGACTTTAATATTAGTTTATGTATAATTAGTTAATATGTAAGTTAATGCATAAGTACATTTCACCTTAAAGTGATGTATCTTGCTAGGAGTAGCCAATATTATCCTATAGATTCCATTAACATATTAACATTGTCAAATATAAATCAGCATCATGAATTAAACTCACAGAAGCAAATGTTTGTAGAGAACTTCCAAAATAATATAGCATTAGAACACTTTTCCTTTAAATATTTCAAAAAAACACATAATCAAATGAAAAACAAACCTGACCTACATGTAGCCCAAAATCATACATGCATGAAAATTAAGTATCTCAAACTGTTGCAAAGATATTTCTTAAAATTTGGGCATAATTATTGATTATTGATTATTAATAATTTTATTAATAGATCATTAAAAAGCTATACCAGTAAGCTAATTATTGCTAACATCTAACAAGTATGCTACATTTTATATTAATGAAAAGGGAGTTTATTTGTTACTCTGTCACTTTTTTAAGTTGAAAACCTACTTCAAAAGTCCATTTTTGGATCTCCAAAAGAATAGACAATGTTTCAAGAGCTGTTATTAAACATTTAGTTTAATATTATTAAATGTTATTAAACATGTAGTTACCTAGCACTGACCCAGATATTCTGAAGAACAAAATACAGTAAGATCAGACGCATGTTAATGAGTCTTACAAGATTAGTTAAAAGGACAAAACATACAGGGAAAACAACCCATGGAACATGGACTAAGGCAACTTTTGTAGTCAAGAAAATACGACAGTATAATTTGCTATAATTTGCTATCTATGCAAAGTAGGAGTCAAAGAATAAGAGGCTCAAATATATCTGATAAATGATTAATATCCAAAATATATAAAGAACTCATACAACCCAATAGCAAAAAACAAACAAACAAACAAACAACCTGATTAAAAAATGGGCAGAGGATCTGAATAGACATTTTTTCAAGAAAGACATTCAGATGGCCAAAAGGCACCTGAAAAGGTGCTTAACATCACTAATCATCAGGCAAATGCAAATCAAAACCACAACGATACCGCCTCACACCCATTAGAATGGCCATTACCAAAAAGACAAGAAATAACAAGTGTTGGTGAGGATGTGGAAAGAGAACCTTTGTGCACTGTTGGTGGGAATGCAAAGTGGTGCAGCCACCATGGAAAACAGTACGGAGGTTCCTCAAAAAACTTAAAAATGGAGCTATCATATGATCTAGCAATTCCACTTCTGGGTATTTATCTGAAGGAAATGAAAACTCTAACTCAAAAAAGATATCTAGGGGCTTCCCTGGTGGCGCAGTGGTTGCGCGTCCGCCTGCTGATGCAGGGGAACCCGGTTCGCGCCCTGGTCTGGGAGGATCCCACATGCCGCGGAGCGGCTGGGCCCGTGAGCCATGGCCACTGGGCCTGCGCGTCCGGATCCTGTGCTCCGCGACGGGAGAGGCCACAGCAGCAAAAAAAAAAAAAAAAAAAAAAAAAAAAAAGATATCTATACCCCCATGTTCACAGAAGCATTATTTATAATAGCCAAGACATGGAAACAACCGAAGTGTCCATGAATGGATGAATGGATAAAGAGTAAGTGGTGCATATATATGCAATGGAATATCATCCAGCCATAAAAAGAAGGAAATTCTGCCATTTGCGACAACAGGGATGAACCCTGAGGGCATTATGCTAAGTGAAATAAGTCAGACAGAGAAAGACAAACACTGTTATGATCTCACTTATGTGTGGAATCTGAAAGAACAAAAAAGAAACAAAAAAACCCTGAACTCACAGAAGAAGAGAACAATTGGTGGTTGCCAGAGGCTGGGGGTGGGAGGTGGGCAAAAATGGGTGAATGTGATCAAAAGGTACAAACTTCCAGTTATAAAATGAGTAAGTCACGGGGATATAATGTACAGCCTGGTGACTACAGTCAAGAATGCTGTATTGTATACTTGAAAGTTGCTAAGAGAGTAAATCTTAAAAGTTGTCATCACAGGAAAAGAATTTTTATTAACTTTGTGTGGTAATGGATGTTAAGCTGACATATTGTGGTGGTCATTTTGTGTTTTATATATATACACACACACACACACACACACACACAAAATCATTATGTTGTATACCTGAAAATAAGATATTACATGTCAATTAATATCTCAGTTAAAAAAAAAGAGGTTCAAGTGGGTATCAAAGCCTTGAAGGATATACAAGAAATAAATAAGTAGAGAAAAATAAAAAATTAAATAGTAAATTATATAACCTTTATAACTTTTTTTTATAATATTTATTACTAAACCAACTTGCTTCTACTAGTGTTGCTCAATAGAAGAGACAGTGTTTTCTCCTTAGGTATTAATCTCCATATCCAACAACACCAAGCAAATAAGAGGCAACCAGTAAACATTTGCTCATCAATCAATAAACAGTTCATTTTAATGAAAGCACATTTAATATTTGCCATGAGAATGGTTTACTCTTTCATAAACACTAAAACACTGAAAGAGGTGCCTTTTCACACACCTAGTAAAATGCTACTACATCAGTTCAATATTGCCCTCTGGATACAAATCTGTAAATAAATAATAAATAAACTCTGTAAATAAGCTCTACTACCTGTTCACAGCCTGGCTCTGAATTATTTTTCAGTCTCATCTCCTACCTCTGCCCTGTTGGTCGTGTACCCTGGCCACACCAAACTTCTCCCTGCTCTCTAAACCCACCAGGCCTAGAGTCCTTCACCTACTGCACACTCCTACTCATCTTCCAAAACCAGTCACCATTTCCATGATGCTTCAAGGGAAAATTAATCCTTGTATGCACCTCTCACAGCACTATGTTCCAACCTCCCTTACCTAGTGAAACAGACTATAACCACCGAATCCCTCTAGGAATAAAGGTACCTAAAACAGAGGCTCATTCATTTTGATAATCCGAACGATACCTATCACTGTACCTTGTAAACAAGAACAAAATCATTGATGAATGCTAAGAAGACAAAACAATAAATGTCATTCAAGCATTCTCTGATATAACCTGGAAATCTATGTGTATGTGAGCACACACAAAAGATCACTATGAACTCATAAACCACTAGACTAAATGGCAATTATGGCTCTGCAAAAGGATTCATCATTTTTATCAGAAATACTTGCAATAAGGTCCCCTTTAAAAATAAACTCTGGGGCTTCCCTGGTGGCGCAGTGGTTGAGAGTCCGCCTGCCGATGCAGGAGACACGGGTTCGTGCCCCGGTCCGGGAGGATCCCACATGCCGCGGAGCGGCTGGGCCCGTGAGCCATGGCCGCTGAGCCTGCGCGTCCGGAGCCTGTGCTCCGCAATGGGAGAGGCCACAACAGTGAGAGGCCCGCGTACCGCAAAAAAAAAAAAAAAAAAAAAAACTCTGAGTACAAAATTATACCTTTTATCCATTTTGTTACATGACTTTTCAGAACCACCTTAATACAAACCTAGATATATTTCTGACTGGCAACAAGACTATCATGAAGTCCAAATTAGACAGCCAAAAAATTCAAATTTTAAAAAGCAACCATTAGTAATTAAATATCAAAATCACCCAAGAACCCTTTGAATCTGATTTCAGATCTCTACATTTTCTAAAGCAAGTGTTTATTTTCTTTCCCCCACCACTGTCTGTGTTTTAGTCTATCTTTTGTGCAAGTCACTTTGTAAAATGCTTCATTCAATCATCTCTTAACCAAATCACTTGTGGAAGGTTTAAAGAACAACATGCAACAAAGTTAACATTTATTATCAGTTGTGTCAGAATGTGAGTCAGATACATGTTGTAGAAATTCAAATACAACAGGGCACAGAGCTGACTTGATCTGTATAAAGTCTTTTGTCAAGTTAAATGTGAGCTATACACAGAAAGTGAAAATAAATGAATTTGAAATTCTAAGATAAATCTTTCTTCATTTTAGTAGTTAACAACGTTAATAGCCACCATTTAATGAGCACCCACTATACACCAGACATTTCACATAAATTCTCCCTGATCTATCCAAAAGCCCTTAGAAGAAATCTGAGCCTGACATTAAATGGATGGCCAAGGTTACACAGGTAACAAGTAGTGGGATTCAAATCCAAATCTGAATGGTTCCAAAGATTAAAACCTAATTCACTTCTATGCTAACATTGTGTAATACTGAAATATTAAACCAAATTTCTACACATCTCTTTGCTTCTCTGAACAGCTGACGAATAAATGGTTTAATGTATATCTGCTTCTCAGTACCCTCTTAGCACTGCAATAATCATTCTGTGAAGCATTACTAAGACTCTATGCCTGAAGTCTATGCTTTGTGAAGTCTATGCCTTTTGAATATGAAAATTAATAAAGAAAACCTCAATTAAAGTTAGAGTTGGGAATGGCCTGTAGAGGGAGCTCTCATGCATTCTCACACTCCATTATTTGCACCCATTGACCTTCACTTACCTGCCCCATTGGAAGAAGGACACCCTGCACTCTCAAACAGAAAGTGCAACTACTTTACAATCCCAAAGGAAGAATTTCTCCTTGCTCAGCAACAGCCCAGGCAATGAGAAACAGCTCAGCTCCATAAATGAAGTCATCACCACCCTAAACTCCTACTTTCCTCCCTTGAACTTTCATTTAGAGCAGCCCCTCCCAACTCCTTCCTTTTCCCTATAAAAGCAGGCTCCCTTTTCTTTGTTCTCTGGACTTACCTACAGTTCACCATAAATTGCATGTCCCAAAGAGCAATTCTTTGCTGTTCCTGAATAAACCCATTTTATTGTTTTAGAAGTCAACAACTTCTACTTTAATAATTCTACATAATTGAACTGTTTTGAATAGCACACAACAGTAACTTTCTTATACTGGTCTAAACGCATACTTTTTCAGAGAAGTTTCAGTATTATGTTACATAAAACTACCAACTACTTTCTCTCAATGCTACTTAGAGGTAACCTCCAGAGTTTAGCTTTTAGGTATTAAATGCTCTGAAACTAGCCTTAAAAATAAAGGAATGAATTAAAAGGGGCTCTTTACATATTTGATTAAATACCAGGTGGTAACATCAATTTCAAGTATGAATTCCATGCTGGTGAAGGAAAAAAGAGTTTCAATTCAATAAAAATTCTGTTCCACCAGCTCTGCAAAATTTCACGGCTCATCTGCATTCTCTTAAAGCTTCTGCACTGATGGTACTTGTTTAGAAAGGATCAAGAGCCAAGTTTAATATAGGAATTATTTAATTATGTTTAAGACAGTTGTATGTGGCTACTTACTCTGGCATCAAAGTAATTAGCATTAAGATCAAAGACTTCTTGCATGAATCCAGAATACAAACTTGTTTGGATTTTATGTCATGGAACCAAAGAAAGAATCCAGTAAGTCAACTTTCACTGAATTTATTTATGCCTGTCATTTCCTTTGGGGCAAATTCATTTTACAGGCTGCTGGCAAAATAAAGAGACTCAAAACTGGTTGGCTTTTATTGTTTGGTATTAACTCTTTAAGCAGCAGCCATGGAGCTGAAGCTAATTCAGCCATGTTGCTGGTACAAAAGGGAACTTAATGACCTCAAGCCAAAGGCATTTATAAAACCAGTTGACAGGAAAGAGATTAACTGCTATTATGATGTTGCTCCTGAAGCTAGGAACTAGAAAATCGGGATGAATTATGATAATTAGAATACCTCAAAAGCAGGGAAGAGGTACCAGCTACTTTCTGTTCTTTACTAACCTCGCAACAAAGTTTTATTTTTTTTAAAATTTTCCACTCATCCCCTTGTGCTACAACTATTTTATTATTAACATCAATGAAATCTGTAAGAACAGCTGTATGTGTTCACAGAATTTCTTAGGGATGAAAGGAGTTCCAAAGATCATCTAATGCAACTAACTAACATCCAAAGAGTACGTTCCTTTTGTCATATCCCCACTAAGTAGCCAATGGATGGAACATCTTCTACCTATTAAAGCAGCCCACTCCATCTTTAGATGAATCTTGTAGAGAGATTTTATTCAGTAAATAAATCTGTCTCACTATTGCTTCTATTTTGTTGTACCCTTAAAAGTCATGAAAAACAAATCTAACTCTTCTTTCATATGAAGTCCTTTGAGCACCTAAAGAGAGTGACCCTTTCTCCAGCTACCCCATTCCTTCAAATGTTCCCAACATGAAATGCTATTAAGTCCCATGTCTATGTTGGGCAAGCTTCAAAAATTTTAATTTGTGTGCATATCTAAAATTATTTTCATTTTAAAAAATATTATATAAAACTGTGAGTTACCAAAACATATTAGTTATCAACTTTAAATGAGTTGATGCTCATTCACAGTAAAAAATTCCTCATAAATGTGTATACTTATACTAAAACTCAATAAATTCAGTCAGACACAAGACTGTTTTTATACTATTTAAATAATTAATTGCCCTTAATTGTCTCTAATGTATACCAGTGAAATGTTCACATGAAAGGCTATTTGATAACTAAGATTTTAATAAACATTTAAAGTAACTTTCTACAAAGTTTGGGAGCTTTGTTCTATAGTTTTTTTGAATAACAGGATGAATTATATAGTTCAAGTAATATAGATGATGATCTCCCTTCCATAACATTGACAACTCTCACCTAAAGTCATACAAACAAACAAACAAAAAGTAAAAAATTCTGAATTTTTTAGCCTAAGTCAGAAACTCTGAACTTTAAAGGCATTTTAGTCATCTGATTTCTGAAGGTCCTCAGATGGACTAAATTATCTATTTCAAGATCCTCGCTTTCAATGTCAGTAGGAGTTATTCTATAACATTTCACATGTCCTTAGCTTAAATAGTGGTTCATTAAACACTCATCTGAGTGCTGGCTACACAGACTGTTTTGAAAGGTTAACATATCCGAATTACAACGACAAAGTTATTAAACATTCATACACAATCACTTACCCAAGACTCATGGTATAAAACTGTTAGTAGATACATTGCATAATCATAATTCTGTCTCTTTAAGGGGCACCTTTAAAAGACAGAGAGAGGGAGGAAGTCAAAATTCTAAAAATTCAGTACATGGAAAAATTTGCAAAGTATACAAATACTAAATACAAAGGATAACTTATATTCAGGAATTCCCTATCTGACTTAGGAAAATTCTGTTCTTGGAATAAAAATGATCTATGTAGTTTATGACTTGAGGATATTGAACACCGATGTTATTTTTACTTTTATTTAGAGGATATCTTTGCTTTCATCACTAACAAAGTTACTTATATCTGATAATAGCTTTACACTGTTTTTAATATGAATGTGTCCAATCCAAGTGTCCTTCACGACCTCAGGGCTAAGAGTCTGCGATGGTGTGAACATACCTGCTGAGTTCATTTAAAGAATACAGACAGACTGATGCTAATCTAAATGTTCACCCTGATTTCCCCAGAGCTGATCCTTTTAAAAATGAGCTACACTACACAATGCTATATTTTTTTTGCTATCATATTTAAAATGAAACTAATGACCTAATATTAGATAAAATTTCTACATAAATAAGAGCTGGCATTAACTTTTAGGCTAATAAAATAATATAGAAAAGGAGATAATTACTTCTAATTTCTTTAAATATAAAATTATCATATGACAATTGACTTTAACTGGACTGTTTATTCTGTACTTAGGTTTAATAGTCCTCTATTCTACAAAGTTGTTACCATAAAACATACACACACACACACACACACACACAGACACTTATAAACTTAGCAAAAAAAACATTGTCAGAAACTCACAGAATTTCTAACAATAACATTTTAAAAGTATTTTAAAAAATTGCACAAACTAAAAACACAGCATTATTTTACATTCTCTAAAGCTAAAGCTAGCAAAAAGATATTATTCATAAATTTCAAATTTATTTCTCCTATATGGTAATAATCTAAAATCATGGTTCCCAAGCTTTTCCCACCTCCACACTGTTGCCATCTCTGTATGTATGTCATGCTACTTCTTTATACCACTAAGAAGCAAAACATAAAACCTAATTGATATTGACACCTCCAAATGCTTTGAAATTAGGATAAGGAGGGAGAGAGGATATCTGCCCACTTGTTTTTCTTTATATTTTGACATAATTTAGAAACAACCAAAGAATAATTCTAGAAATAAAATAACCATTTAGCAAAAACATACCAATAGCCTTTCTTTACCTCAAATGACCTAATTTATAAATTCATATACAATAGATATAATACTGCTTTTACAAACTTCTATGCTAGCACTGAAATTCTGCTTATTTACAAAAATGCCTTGATAAATTAATTTCCATATTTAATTTAATAATTTTGATTTTGAAATATAAGATTTCTATACTTTGACTTTGCAGAAACCTGTTTAAGTATTACTCACTGGCAAGTCATTCTTTCGTTTCCATCTAACATCTTCCCTGAGTTTTACATACACAAATATATTAAAAATAACAATTTAACTCAGCTAGGCAAGCCTCTCCATGCACATAAGATCACAGCAACAGGGGGCTAGTGTGAGGATATTAAAAATATGAATGAGACAACTTCTCTGACCTAACAGGTTAACACAAGGACTACCAGGGGACTGGAGGACAATAAAGCAACACATGTGACAGATCTGCTGAACTTTTCTTCCTTTACCTATCTGTCTTGATGGTAAGCACATCTGTGCTCTTGCAGTATCGATCTCCTACAAGTTTAATAAGTTTCTTCTTTGCGTGATCATCTAAATTCAAACTGGAAAGTTTAACCTTAAAAATACAAGAAAAAAATTTTTTAATTACTTTATATACTTTGTATAATGAGAAAACAGTGGCAAAATTATTTATACCAACATTAAAAAAGAAACCAAAGGAAACTTTTTCAAACTCCTTCCTTTACAGAATTAGTAATTCACAAGTATCATGAAGCCTGATCTTACTCATGGAAAAAAAAAAATAGCGGGAGCAAAGTGTTTAGAGTTCTTTGAAAGTTCTGGGCATTAGTACCTTTCCTAAAAGAACCAATGACATGTCTCTTAAATAAATGAAATTACAGTGCTTATGAGTATTACTAACTAGTAGAATTCAACTCAATTAATGTCAGTAAAGCTGTTTATAAAAATAAATGGATGAAACATAGGGGCTTTAAGAATTTCTACCATGCAATTATGAGACCCGTATCACTGCAACAGTTTAGGGGCTTTCATTTTATTTTATTTTATTCTTGGCTGCACTGGGTCTTCGTTGCTGCATGCGGGCTTTCTCCAGTGGCAGCGAGCGGGAGCTACTCTTCGTTGCAGTGCGCAGGCTTCGCATTGTGGTGGCTTCTCTTGTCGTGGAGCACAGGCTCTAGGCGCACGCGCTTCAGAAGTTGTGGCATGCAGGCTCAGTAGTTGTGGCATGCAGGCTCAGTAGTTGTGGCTCGCGGGCTCTAGAGCACAGGCTCAGTAGTGGTGGAGCATGGGCTTAGTTGCTCTGCGCATATGGGATCTTCCCTGTCCAGGGATCAAACCCATGTCCCCTGCATTTGCAGGCAGACTCTTAACCACTGTGCCACCAGCAAAGTCCCAGGGGCAATTATTTTAAAAGCTACAGATGTCTCATGGAAGCCAGAATACAGCATCCATGAAGGGTCAAAACATTTGAAATAATTCAGCTCAACATTTCTCAAAATGTTAATACTAGCCCCAGAGGCAGCTAACAAGAATGATTTCTTTAAAAATGCTGTTTCTATTGAGTCCATTTAGGAAATGTTGAGTTAAACTGGGTTCTTCACAGCAGGATTTCTTAGAGGAGGCAACATGTTAAAGAGCATGCTGAATTTCAAGACGCAGCATTGTTATGTAATAATTCCAAAATTTATTTAACCTCAGATTCCACTTTTCCAGGCACAATTCATGAAATTAGTCTTCCTTAAAACATATTTTGGAAAATGCTGGAATAAATGAACATACTTTTTAATTTGCAGAGAATTATGGCTTGGGCTGAAAGTATTATCTAGAGATGAATAGGTTTGATCCAGGAAAAAAGGTTAGAGACTACAATACAGGTAAATAAGGTAAACAACAGACTAGTTTTCCATGGAGAGCATTAAGAATAAGCAAAAATCAGAACTGTATGAAAAGGCTAAATAAGATTTTGAAATCCCACCTATTTCTTCCCTCTAGCTTCAATAACCCTGCATTTCACTCAAGACAACCATAGCATAAGAGCTTATTTATTTTCCCACTAGACTGCAAACCCTTGAGAGTAAGAACAATAACTGTCTTGTTCCTGGCAATGACCTAGCACCTAAAAAGCATGCAACATACTGGCTGAATGAATACATAAATTTAAAAAAGGGAAGATATGTTGTTTCTTTTTTAAGCACAGTGAATTTTTTTATTTGGATAGAAAAAATAGGAAATAAAAAAATAAATATAAATGCACTCAAAGAACATTAGTAAGAACACTGACTATTAAATATCAATCCCACAGAACGGTCATATGTTGCAGGCAATGTGAAATTACCACAGTCCCCTGAAAAGAATTTATGTCAACAACAGGTTATTAGCTTGATGGATAAAATAAGCAGTTTTATGATGATTCTGATTGTTAGCAATATGGAGAATTACCTATAAGAAAATCATAAAATGTACCTACATTATGATTATAATTATGAAAATATATGTATATCTGCATGCATGCAGATATAGTAGAGAGAAAGAAATAGATTTTACATTCAGATACTGAGCAGGTAGTGATTTTCCCTTTTAAAACTCTTTCAATAAAATCATGATGTTTAACAATACATTTAAAAATTTACCATTTAAAAAATCTGTGTTCTAGTTTTTTATGTAAGAAGCAGTCAAAAACATGTGGCAGCAATGCTGATCATTACTGTGACAACTGTTTCAAAACTCATTGTTCACATTAATATTTTAATGGTCACAAATTATACAGTCTTATGCCAGAAGCTCATAAATACTGCAGAAACAGCTGTGCAGTGCACTCACGCCACCTGCTAGCACTCAAAGGCACTGCAAAATTGTAGTCTTTAACCTGGACTAGTATTCTTACATTGAAGTTGAGTGATATTTATTTGTCATTCTTTTTCCAAAATTCAAAAGAGTCCTTAGACTTTACTTTTTTCAAGTTACTGTATTTTAAAGAGTCAACAATGTACTATTAACATTATCCCCAAAACAACATTCACATTTCAAATCATAGTTATAGGTGTATCTTCAAATGTCTCATTTAAAAGAACTACATAAATTGAAAAATGTCTAAATGTGTAAAATATTTTCTTCATTTACAAGAATATGCAGTTAATTAAAGAACTATGGTATTACACATAAGACAAGAATTGGGCTTGATGTCTAGATTTGCTACCTATCAGATAAGTGACCTTAAACAAATCATGTGATCTTCCTGTCTGTTTCCTCATTTATAAAATAGAAAGGATTCACAGAATTTTTGTCAGGAATAAATGAGATTAAATAGAAGAAAGCACATTTTTTTTCATATTTTCTCATCTTTTATTATTTTATTTTATTTTTAACTTCTTTATTGGAGTATAATTGCTTTACACTGTTGTGTTAGTTTCTGCTTTATAACAAAGTGAATCAGCTATACATATACATATATCCCCGTATCTCCTCTCTCTTGCATCTCCCTCCCACCCTCCCTATTCCACCCCTCTTAAAATCCTATACAAATGTTATTTTTAATTCTGAACTACTTTTATGACTATCAAAAAAATATGATACCAACTTTCCTTCTCTGAATTTAAAAATTTGAGTATCTCTGAAAATTATTTTATATTTGATTACCTTCACAGTACTGCATTAACTCATGCTGGACTACCCATGGTTTAGTCTTACTGTTTTACCTACTTTTACCCTTGAACCACATGACACCAGTCTGGACACCACCCCTGAGCCTCAACCGTCAGCAGACAGAGTGAAAAGCGTCCAGAAGGGCCGACAGGAGTTCAGGCAGAAGGGATACAAGAGATCGAGGAAGGTAGGGCATGGTGGCATGAGACAAAAAGGAGACACGCAGGGATGGCAGCAGGATATAATAAGTGGTAACTGGTGGCAAACTGCAAATAAAGAGTGAGATTATTTTTATATGAAACAAAACAAGCAAATTTAGAACCAGTAAGGACTTTATATGTCTATTCTAGTACTGAAGACAAAGGTCCACAAAAATTAAGACCAAAAACATGAATTAGAATCTAGGCTTCCTGGGAATTCCCTGGTGGTCCAGTGGTTAGGACTCGGCACTTTCACTGCCTTGGGCCTGGGTTCAATCCCTGGTCGGGAACTAAGATCCCGCAAGCCGTGCAGCACAGCCAAAAAAAAAAAAAAAAAAATCTAGGTTTGTAACTCTGAGTTCAGAGACTATTTTTTTTGTCATAAAACAGAGCTCAACTGTCGTTTGTTGTTGTTACCATTATTATTAAAAAGAGGTAACATTTATTAGGTTCTTAAAAATGTATCAGGTATTATTATTTTATAATAGGGACACTATTAATCTGTGGAATGATATCAGCAAAGCAGAATTTTAAGTTCTTTTTCTGTTTTCCTTTTGTTGATCTATATTTTATGAAATGTATACAGTAAATCTATATAATCTTTTGTGATTTTAAAATATTTTCAATGTCTCTAAATACATAAATATATTGCTATGATATTTAAACTGTCCTATGGAATTGAAAAAACACTGGAAAGCTTCATAAATTCATTTCATAAAGATGGTACAGCCCTTATACCAAAACCCAAAGAAAGAAAATTACAAATCAATTATGGCTATATCGCTGAAAATATTTCTAAAGCTTAAAGTCTGTCTATTTGTTAGCATATAATGCAAAGATGGTTGCAGAGATTTTCAACATATTTTTGCAGCATACTTGGAATGTTCCGATTTAAAATACAGATTACATGGAGCACAAAAATTAACTTTTTGTACTGGAAGGCCCCTCAAAAAGGTGGGCAGTCATCCTCCAGGATAGGTGAATCAGAAGTACATTAGTCAGGGCTCCCTGGAGAAATGGCTGATTCTGGGAATGGTACAAGGAATATATAAAATGAGCTAGGAGCATTCTGTGGTGCCAAAAAATAAGGCAGTGTTTAAAAAAACAAATGATGGGGCATGACAAAGGAGCAGAGGGGCCAGCTGAAAGAGTGCCCAACTGCCAAAGATGAAACCATTTGAGCAACAAAATAAAGTATTATTGGACCATAATTCCAAAGGATAAAGTAAAAATCCATGAATCCACACTGATACAAGTAAGTGACTGAGTAAATAAATGAATGGAGGAGAATAGACAAATACCCCACATAGAAGAATTGCAAATAATCTATATATCTCCCTCAAGGCAGTGGAGCATAACTTCCATAAGTGTGGGCTGTGCACAGTGACTTCCTTCTAAAGAGCACACTGTGGAAAGGAAGAAAAAAAAGAGTAATTTTACAGTGGAGAAAACTGGCCAACACTACCTCAGCTAAGTGATCTAAGCTGCATCATCAGTGGTAAGTCATGTGAGGAGCCTATACCCTTGCTATGATGTGATGAGAACGGCACTTAACTTCTGAGGTTTTCCTCCCCAAAACACCTAACAATCTAACCATGAAAAAAACATCAAACAAATCGAAACTGAAGGACATTCCGCAAAATACGTAACTGGTACTTCTCGAAACTGTCAAAGTCATCGAGAACAAGGAAATTCTGAGAAACAATCACAGCCAAGAAGAGCCTAAAGAGACACGATGACTAAATGTAATGTGGTACCCTGGATGGGATTCTGAACAAAAAAAGGACATTAGGTAAAAACTAAGGAAATTTGAATAAAGTATGAACTTTAATTAATAATGTATCAATATTGATTCATTCATTAGCTATAACAAATGTACCACAGTACCATAAGACGTTAACAACAGGAGAAATTTGGTGTGAATATGGCAAACTCTGTACTATCCTTGAAGCTTTTCTGTAAATCTGAAACTATTTTAAAAGTAAAAGTTTAATTTAAAAAAAGGTTCATCGGGTAAAACTGCCCATACCTGCTGTGTGAAAAAAGACACGTGATGTGCATCAAGACTCCGTTAACAAAGGTTTCCAATACTAACTTAGGAGTTAGTTACTAGGGCACATGTGCAATGGCATGCGGCATGTTCCTGGTAAGTTAGAGGAGGGATTTGATATTCCTCCAAAGCAACATGAGATTAGGACAAATAATCCTAAATAAAACATTATCACAGCAAATCAGTCAGTGGTAAAGTAAAAGAATAATGTACCATAAACTGATCAGGACTCAGAAATGGTTCAGTAATTGAAAATCAATTAATATCATTCATTACTTTAAAAATTCAAAGGAGATCATTTCAAAAATGCTAGTAAACTAGGAACAGGATACATCGTTAACACAGTAGGGATTATTATCTCTAAACAGAAATCCAATCTCAGAGGCTAAATACTAGAGGCATACCCATTAAAGTAGAGAACAGCACAAGGGACTACATAAACATTTTAGAAACTCTGTCTAACGCAAAAGACAAAAAGAAAAAACAAGCTATAGATATTTAAAAAGGAGAACTAAAACTACCATTAATTATCATTTATTTCTTGAGAAATAACCCAAAGAATCAACCGACAAGTCCTAGCACCCCAATTTTGGTCTCCAAACACAAAGTTCACTAAAAGGTATCAGAGCTCCTGGAGAAATAGCTAATTCCAGGTCTGGGATAAGGAATATTCTATATAGTAAGCCTGGTCCATCTTGTGCCAGAAGGCAAGGAAATTTTCCAATGCGAATGGGCTTGTAATAAAAGGACATAGGAATCAGTTTAGAAGAGATCCTAGTGGCCAAAGTTAGGACATACTTTGAACATCAAAAAGAATATGATTTTACTTGATCAAAATTTGCTGAATATACTCATCTACACATTACCTGTTCAAGGGAAAAGCAAAAAATGACAACCCATAACCTCACAATGGAAAGATCGGGTTGTCAGCCTCTTAACCAAGTGATCAATCTCAGCATACTAAGAATGAGGCAACCAGACTTTACGTGCCCTCTCATGTAATGCAATATAAAATACATAGCAACATCTATCAAGTATTCTTGTCAAAATAGTTTACTGTAATTTAATCAGTCCCTTAAATCTAACTTCCACTTTATAGGAAATAAAGGAGATAGAGACATAAGGTAAATGACACCTGGATGCATGGAGACAAACTCAGAAGGCAGGAAGCGCTGCAAGGATAAAATTTCTGTCTCTTTACCATGTCTGTGTCATGATGGGGATCGCAGCTTGGGGGAGCGGGAAGAGGAGGGGTGAGGTCCTTTGCTGTTCTAGATTTTAAAAGACCTAAGCGACATTATAAGCAAATGTAACAGTGCTTGACTGGATCCTGGTTTAAACAAAAAAGCTATTTAAACATTTTGGTGAGACAACTGGGGAAATCTGAGCATGGAGTACACATTTTAGATGATATTAAAAAATTACTGAAAATTTTATTAGCTGTATTAATTATATTGGAATTATACAGGAAAATTTTATTAATTTTTAGAGATAACACACTAACATATTTTAGTATGAAAAGTCAGATATTAGTAATTTTAAAGTAAACACTTAAACCAAAAACACACAAATAGGGCTTCCCTGGTGGCGCAGTGGTTGAGAATCCACCTGCCGATGCAGGGGACACGGGTTCGTGCCCCTGTCCGGGAAGATCCCACATGCCGCAGAGCGGCTGGGCCCGTGAGCCATGGTCACTGAGCCTGTGCTCCGCAACGGGAGAGGCCACAACAGTGAGAGGCCTGCGTACCACAAAACAAAAAAAAAAACAAAAAAAAAACCACACAGGAGTGTGTATGTGTATAAGTGTATCAAGCACTCAGTATTTTAAACTCGTCAAAATATTAATTACTATTGATACAACAATGTGCCATGTGTATGGGTATTTATTATACTACTCTCTCTATACATTTGGAATTTTTGATAAGAAAGGTTAAAAAACAGAATTTGGTAAAGTAGCCAAGTAAAATATTAAAAAATAACTATACCATTTTTGACAAGGGTGTCAAAACAATTCAATGGGGGGAAAATAGTCTTTTCAACAAATAGTGCTGAGACAGATGAATATCCACATGCAAAATAAAGTTGGTTCCCTACCTTACACCATATATAAAAATTAACTGAAAATGAATCACAGACCTAAATGTAAGAGACAAAACTCTCAGAAGAAAACATAGGAATAAATCTTCATGACATTGAATTAGACAATGGTTTCTTACATATGGCACAAAAAACACAAGAAACAAAGAAAAAAATGCATAAATCGGACTTCATCAAAATTAAAATTTTTGTGCTTAAAAGAACACCATCAAGAAAGTGAGATGACAATGCATGGAATGGGAGAAAATATTTGCAAGTCATATATCTGATAAGCAACTGGTATGAAGAATAAATAAAAAACACAACTGAAAAAAAAGTCAAATTACTCAAAAGACAGGCAAAGAATTTAAAGACATTTCCCCAAAGAAGATATACAAATGGTCAATAAGCACATGAAAAATTGCTCAACATCATTAGTCATTAGGGAAATGTAAACCAAAACCACAATGAGATACTTCACACCCATTAGAATGGTGAAAACTATAAAGACCGACAACAATCATTAGGGAGGATGTGGAGAAATTGAAACCCTCAAACACCGCTTATGAAATAGTGCAGTCACTTTGTAAAACAGCTTGGTAGTTCCTCAAAAGGTTACACATGGAGTTACCATACGACCCAACAATTCCACTTCTAGGTATATAGCCAACAGAACTAAAAACCTATGTCCACACAAAAACCTGTACACAAAGGTTCACAGCAGCATTATTCATAACAACCAAAAAGTGGAAACAACTCAGATGTCTACTCACTGATAAGTGGATAAATAAAACATGATATATCCATAAAATGAAACATTATTTGGCAATTAAAAAAATGAAGAACTGATACATGCTATAACAGATGAAACTCTGAAAGCATTATACTAACCAAAGTATACATATTGTATGCTTCATTTATAGGAAATATCAATAGGCAAATCCACAGAGAAAGAAAGAAAGAAAGAAAGTAGATTAGTTGTTGACAGGAGCTTGGGGATAGTGAAGAGCAGGGTAGAATGGGGACTGACTGATAATGGGTATGGGATTTCTTTTTATGGTGATGAAAATTTCTGGAGTCAGGTAGTGGTGATGGTTGCACAGCTCTGTGATATACTAAACACCACTGAGTTGTAAACTTTAAAAGGATTAATTCTACAGTATGTGAATTATATCTCAATAAAGCTGTTAGTAAAAAGAAAAAAGTATATAAGAAATCAATATACCATCAAAATGGGCAAAGGAGCAAAAAAAAAAAAACCACTTTACAAAGGAATACATTCTCACCTTCATTTGAATTCAAAGGCATACATATTTTAAATATAAGATATATATTTTACCTATCAAGCTGATAGGTAATAATAATATCTAGGGTGGTGAGAGTACAGGAAAACATGCTTTCTCACAATCTGCTGGTGTTGTATTTGTTACATTGCCTGCAGGAATTTTATAATATATAATCAAAAACCTTTCACAATATATATCAAAAATCTTCAAAAGATCTATATCCTTTGACCTAACTTCTCATTTTAGTAAGTTATCCTAGGAACATAATCAGGAATATATACAAATATTAATCTCAAGAATATTCATTATATTTTTCTAATAAAGAAAACTGTTAGAAAGCCTAAATGTCCCATGATATGGGTAATTTAAATAAATTATGGTAGATCTATGCTATAGAATTATTTGTTTGTCTCTCCCACTTCAGTCTCAGAAAAGGACTATGTCTGAATTGATCAGTGTTGCACCCCTAGCCTCAAACATTGTCCTGGCACATTAACAGACCCTCATTTACACATTATTCATTAAATAATGTTTAATAACACTATTAACATTAAACAGTGTTTAATAACATTGAAAATTTTAAATTCACATTGTTAAACAAAATTTGAGCAACTAATCAAATATAGTATCATCCCATTAATATACACAAAGGCTGACTGTATATATACTAAAATGAGCTCCTGTAGTCAACAGTGGTTATCTGAGTGGTGGATTTACAGGCAATTTTATTTTATACCTGAAAAAACTTTTATATTCTCCAAATTTCTAAGATAAATATGTATCAGTTTTATAATCATGCATACAAAATACTATTATAAAATAATATGCTCCAATAATGCTTATTTTTTAAAAATTAACTCTTACCCTTAATGTCACTACTCGTGCTTTGGGGTTTCGAATAGATGGTCCCGCTGATACATAACCAGCTGTGTCAATTTCAATTGGAAAATGCTTCCTGCATTTCTCATCACTGTCTAATGCAGCTGGCCACTCGGTGCAAAAATCTGAGAATTAAAAAAAATTTCTCATTTATAGTTTTGTTAAGTAAATTCTCCTTATAATGTATGCTACTCGACAAAATCAAATTGTTGAGGGAGATCACCTTTCAAGATACATGAAATGAAACATGAAATGAAAGAACAGATTCTCTTCTGCACTTATATATACATCATCATCCTGCATGCGTCCCTTTTCTTCCTAAGTGAATCCTAATTAGGGAATTTAATTAAGGGAATGATTAGGATAGTTCAGGTTTGGTGGGGAGCAGTTAAAAGGGAGCTATGACTTGATGGAAGTTTATTATATCTTTGCACATATCTGTTATGAGACAGTTTATTTCCTCGCCAACTAAAAGCAAGCAGTTCATAGTGCCCTGAGAATTACAGTTTTTGAAAAGGCAACAGATAATATTAATTCACACCCAAATGAAGGTTACTAAAAATCAGCTGAAGGGAAGTGAAAGAAGCTCTGAAAAAACTCTAAGAGGGAACGTCCTGGAGGTCCAGTGGTTAGGACTCAGCATTTTCCCTGATGTGGCCTAGGTTCAATCCCTGGTCAGATAACTAAGATCCAGCAAGCCTCGCGGCACAGCCAAAAGAAAAAAAAAGCTCTACTGAGATGTGGTCAACCTTCTTTCAGAAACTGAGTTCAATAGGGCCTCTAACTATAACAGGGACAAAAGCCTCGGTCACCTTTAAATAATCCTTCCAGTAATTCACGTTTCTTCGATGTGACTTCTGAGCCACTGGGGCTCAATGGAAAAAGGAACAGACTTGTCCTCACCTTCACACAAGACAGCTAGCTAGCCTAGACAGGAGTGGGTCTGGGTTTGAGACCTGGGCTACAACCGGAAGTTCCAAGCACTGAGAACACTGCTCACAGCACAGAGGTGTAAACTCAGGCCTCAAATGAAAAAAAATCTTTAAAGGAAAAGAGAGAACCCTCAGCCTCCCACAGCTATCAGTACTACTAGTACTGAGGGACTTCATAGGTGGGCAGCTGATTTTATTTTGCCCTATTCCTATCAAGTTAGCATGGTACAGGGCTCTCAGCTTGGGATGAAAATTTCTGGCACTATCAGGTTCCCCTCAATAGAAACCTCATTTCCTAGACAGCCTCATTCTAAGAAAAAGTAATTGGTTTCTTAGGTCAAACACATTAGACCCCATGGATCCGTGCTTTCTCCAATAACATTTTCCCTCAGCTAACAACTTTCTTATAATAAGCGCTATATTTAGCTCCCATTTAGGCTTTAATATCAGTCAGCAAAATGTCACTCTGGATTAGAGACTTTCCAAGATCTGGGACTAAATATACGTTAGCAAATTAAGTATAGCTCACACCATTCCCTAAAAACTGTGTTTAAGAGATCAATACTCACACACTTTCAGGGGAAAGAAATATCTTTGCCATTAAGAACATTTTGACATTTAAATAAAATGAACAGAGCAAAATTACTGAGGTTAAATTTCATTCCCATTATGAACTAATTCCAGTTTCCTGTACTATAAATGCAACACTGCCAGGCACTTTATAAGACAGACTAGTCTGGGGAATTTCATGAGTTACTGGATTTGTACCGACTTTTTTTTTTTTTTAAACTTTGGGTAAGTCATTTCAATCACCAGATGATAATTACAGCTTTTAAATTAAATTACCTGATTATATGTTCAAGAAAACACAGCCAACTGAAAAGTACATAATAGACCCCTATTAGCCTTTCATTCATCTGATAGGTAGAGCAACAGAGTAGACTTCAGAAGACCTTGGTTTTTACTTAACTTCTGCCACGATTATTAAAGTTTTGGTAAATTACCTAACTCTCCTGTGCTTCAAATTTTCCATTTGCAAGTTAGATACAAAATCTGAACTGACCTACTTGAAAGAAAACTGAGAAGAAGTATTTGAAAAGCCTTTGAGTTATTTGGAAGATAAAATCTAAATCTAGAAGCTGGCAAAAGTGTAAAGGCAAAATTAAGGAAAGATTAAAACATTCACTTAAATACTGTAAAATATAATGCTACTCTTCTAAATATGCTGTATGAAAGCGTTTCATTTGAAAATTATTAAGTATTTTAGAACTACCTCATTACAATGACCAGTTTCTAAATTATAAATGCACATTTTAAAATATTGTTTAAAAAGGAAAAAAACTGAATTTATCACAGGGTAATGCATTTGTTAACTGGCTTTACAAAGGATCAAAAAATGATATATGATTTGTGTCATATGGGGCACAAATGTGCAACGGTGATCTGTGTCAGTCTAATATCAGGCTAGTATCAACGAATATAGAAATATACAAACGGACAGAAATGCATCCTAATGTCCCCAAACAAAAGACCACATAAATGAATGAAAATAGCAGGAGATTTTTCTTCCCTCATTTCAAGAGTAAGGTTATTATTCCTCCTTTTTAGCCCTCTTTTTAAAACCTCTCTATTTTCTCTTCTTCCTCATAATTTTCAATGGAAGGCCCTCCCAGAAGCTCAAATTTCATCATAATCATGTTCACTAACTTATTTCTCCTTTTAGCATCATCAGGCTACCTGTGAAGTTTCTAGGTTTCATTTTCTTTCCTGAAAAGACTTAACAAGTATATTGAGCATGTATATATCACCTTTAAATCAGCATAAATTTAAGACTTCAAAGGTACTAACTCTTGCATTAAACTACATAATCAATAAGTAATAGCTACAAACCTAAAACAACTCAAATTTGCTTACCTATATATAGTCCAATACAGCTAGAACAAAAATTGAATTGGAATATTGTATATGTTATGAACCATGAACAAAAAGTGCTCTTTGCCTTTACCTCCATGTATGTGGGAAGAAGAAAGATGGTAGTACAGGTGAGTAAAATCTCTATTTACAACTAGCAATCAACAGATATTGTTGAAATTTAACAAGTCTAGAAATGGAGGTATAATCATATTCAGGTGATTAGTTCCATTTTATATATATATCAAACTATACATGTAATTTACATGTATATATACTACGTATACAGTATATATAATATATATTCTTTATTTATGTGTTTAAAGAATATATGAAATTATACACACACACACACACACACACACACACACACACAAATAATAAGACCTAAATAATGACTAAAAGAGAACATGTCTGGAATGAGGGGCCAGGGAGGGAAAGGAGAAGCAAGAGACTATTACTTTTCATCATCAGCTCTTGTACTATTTAATTTTACCATAGGTATATATCACTTCTAATTCCTTTAAAATTTTGAAAAATTTCTTCAAGATAACCCTTTTCTGTAAAGTATCCCATTACTGGCCCCACTGACTATTCAGCTACTCAGCATCCTCCTACACTATCTTCAGTTTGGACCATATTGATTTGCATCTGTTGTTAACACTCTACAATATTTTCTTCAGCCTTTTTATGTATAAGCTTTCTATAATTCAACAATAAGTCCCTAACCTACCTGAGCAAGGATTATGGTTTCTGATCCCCAGAACTTATTCAGCAGATAACTGCAAGTTTGTACTCTTTGAAGATCTCCCTTTTCCCTCCACTCCTCAGTCCCTGGTAACCACCACCCTACCCTGTTTCTATGACCTCAGAGTTTTCAGATTTCAAATATGTGGTAATTATATAGTATTTGTCATGCTGTCTGACATATTCCACTTAGCATAATGCCCTCAAGGGTCCCTCCACATTGTCACAAATGGCAGGATGTCCTTCTTTCTCGTGACTAAATAATATTCCACTGTTCGTGCATGCATGTGTGTGTGTGAGTGTGCGTGTGTGTGTATACACCACATCTTTTTTATCCATTCATCCATCCACCGATGAACACTTAGGTTGTTTCCATATCTTGACTGTTGTGAATAATGCTGCAGTGAACATGGGAATTGAGATATCTCTTCAATATTGTCTTCATTTCCTTTGAATACATGCCAAGAAGTGGGATTGCTGGATCATACAGCAGCTCTATTTTTAATTTTTTGAGGACCCTTCATACTGTTCTCCACAGTGGCTGCATCAATTTGCATTCCTACCAACAGTGCACGAGGGTTCCCTTTTCTCCACGTCCCCATCAACACTTGTTATCTCATCTTCCTGATGACAGTCATTTTAACAGGTACTGTGCTTTTGATTTTTTTTTTTTTATTTTGGTTTCCCTGATGATTAGTGAAGTTGAGAATCTTTTCATGTACTCACTGGCCATCTGTATGTCTTCTTTAGAAAAATGTCTATTTGATTCTTCTGCCCATTTTAAAATCAGATTGTTTTTTTTACTATTGAGTTATATGAGTTCTTTATGTATTTTGGATATTAACCCTTATCAGATATATGATTTGCAAATATATTCTGCTATTCCATAGATGGCCTTTTCATTTCACTGATGGTTTCCTTTGCTGTGCAGAAGGTTTTTAGTTTGAGGTAGTCCCACTTGCTACCTATTTTTGCTTTTGTTGCCTTTGCTTTAGGTGTCAAATTCCAAAAAATCACTGCCGAGACAAATGTCAAGGAGCTTACACCCAATGCTTTCCTCTAGGAGTTTTACGGTTTCAGGTCTTATGTTCAAGTTTTTAATTCATGTCAAGTTGATTTTTGTGTATAGTGTTAAAAATGTGGTCCAGTTTCATTCTTCTACATGTGTCCGTCCAGTTTTCCCAACATTTATTGAAGAAACTATCCTTTCCTGCTTAAATATTTTTGGCTCTTTTGTCATAAATTAATTAACCAAATATACATGAGTTTATTTTGGAGCTCTCTGTTCTGTTCCATTGATCTATGCATCTGTCTTCATGACAATAACATACTGTTTTGATTACTACTATTGCTTTGTAATATAGTTTGAAATCAGGATGTGTGATGCCTCCAGCTTTGTTCTTCTTTCTCAATATTGCTTTGGCTATTTGAGGTCTTTTGTGGTTCTGTACAAATTTAAGGAGTTTGTTCCACTTCTGTGAAAAACACCATTAGAATTTTGACAGGGATTACATTGAATCTGTAGATTGCTTTGGGTTTTATGGACATTTTAACAATATAAATTCTTCCAATGCATACCTTATACTTATTTGTGTCTTCTTCAATTTCTTTCATCAATATTTTACAGTTTTCAGTGTATAGATCTTTCACCCCTGGTTAAAAGTATTCTCTTATTTTATTTTGTGTTCATGTATTTTGTTTTTATTTTATTTCTTCCAGTTTTACTGAGATATAATCAGCATGCAGCACTGTATAAGTTTAAGGTCTACAGCATAATGATCTGACTTGCATACATCATGAAATGATCATCACAAGAAAGTCAGTGAATATCCATCATCTCATACAGATACAAAATTAAATAAATAGAAAAAAAAATTTGTTTTCCTTGTTATAAGTACTCTTAGGATTTATTCTCTTAACAACTTTCATAAGAACATATAGCAGTGTTAATTTTATTTATTATGTTGTACCTCATATCCCTAGTATTTAGTTACCTTATAACTGGAAGTCTGTACCTTTTGACTGCCTTCATTCAATTCCCCCTCCCCTGACCCAGTATTTTATTCTTTTTGATGCTATTGTAAATAAAAGTATTTCCTTAATTTCTCTTTTAAGAAAAAGAGAAATTTAATTTACAAATGTAAAATTAAATTACATTTAAATTTTAAAAATTAAATTAAATTACAAATTAAATCTCTTTCTGAACTCCCATGTTCACTGCAGAAAATGCAACTGATTTTTGATACCGACTTTGAATCCTGCAACTTTACTAAATTCGTTTATTAATTTTAATAGTTTTTTGGGAACCATTCAGATTTTCTATGGATAAGATAATGTCCTCAGCAAGTAAAGACAATTTTACTTCTTCCTTTCCAGCGTGAATGCCTTTTATTTCTTTTTCTTGCCTAACTGCTCTGGCTAGAACTTCCAGTACTATGTTGAATAAAAGTGGTGACAGTGGGCATCCCTGTCTTGTCCTGATCTTAGAGGAAAAGCCTTTAGCTTTTCATGGTTGTAATATGATATTAGCTGTGGACTTGTTATATGTGGCCTTTATTATGTTGAAGTTTGTTCACTCTATACCCACTGTGTTGAGAGTTTTCTCATGAAAGGATGCTAAATTCTATCAAATGCTTTTTCTGCATCTACTGAGATGATCATATGATTTTCATCCTTCATTTTGTTAATGTGGTGTATCACGCTGATTTACTTGCAAGTGTAGAACCACCTTGCATCCCTGGAATAAATCCTTCTTGATCATGGTGTATGATCCTTTCAATGTACTGTTGAATTTGGTTTGCTAGTATTTTGTTGAGGATTTTTGATCTATGCTCATCAGGGATATTGGTCTGTAATTTGTCCTTATCTGGTTTTGGTATCAGGGTAATGCTAGATTTCTAAAATGAGTGTGGGTGTTCCCTCCTCTTCTACTGTTTAAAAAGAGTTTGAGAATGATTGGTAATTCTTTAAATGTTTAGTACAATTCACCAGTGAACTAAGAGTTTGGGATTAATATATACGCACGAATATATATAAAATAGATAACCAACAAGGACCTACTGCATAGCACAGGGTCCTATACTCAATATTTTGTAATAACCTATAAGGGAAAAGAATATGAAAAAGAATATGTATATATTTATATATAAATGTATAACTGAATCACTTCGCTATACACCTGAAACTAACAAAACACTGTAAATCAACTATGATTCAATTAAAAAAAAAAAAAAAAAAAAGAATTCACCAGTGAAGCCATCTGGTCCTGAACTTTTCTTGGTGGGAGGTTTTTTTTTTTGTTTGGTTGGTTTTTTTTGGTGGTATGCGGGCCTCCCTGTGTTGTGGCCTCTCCCGTTGCGGAGCACAGGATCCGGACGCGCAGGCCCAGTGGCCATGGCTCACGGGCCCAGCCGCTCCGCGGCATGTGGGATCCTCCCAGACCAGGGCGCGAACCCGGTTCCCCTGCATCGGCAGGCGACGCGCAACCACTGCACCACCAGGGAAGCCC
>NC_041219.1:74883360-74895755 GCF_002837175.3 Physeter macrocephalus | reverse complement strand
GGGCGCGAACCCGGTTCCCCTGCATCGGCAGGCGACGCGCAACCACTGCACCACCAGGGAAGCCCATCGGTGGGAGGTTTTTGATCAGTGATTCCATCTCCTTACTAGTAACTGGTCTGTTCAGATTTTCTATTTCTTCATGATTCAGTCTTGGTATATTATATGTTTCTAGGAATGTATCCATTTCTTCTAGGTTGCCCAATTTGTTGTAATAAAAATGTTCACAGTAGCCTCTTAGATCCTTTGTACCAGTATTTCTGTGATACCAGTTGTAATGTCTCCTATTTCATTTACAATTTTGAGGCCTCTCTTTTTCTTGGTGAGTCTAGTTAAAGGTTTGTCTGCATTGTTTACCTTTTCAAAAAACAAGCTCTCAGTTTCACTGATCTTTTCTATTGTCCTTTTAGTCTCAATTTATTTCCACTCCAACCATTATTTCCTTCCTTGTACTAACTTTGCGCTAAGTTTGTTCTTCTTTTTCTAGTTCCTTGGGATCTAAAGTTAGGTGCTTTATTGAACATTTTTCTTTATTCTTAATGTAGGCATTTATTGCTATAAACTTCCCTCTTGGAACTGCTCTGGGGATATCCCATATCTCAAGATATTTTTTTGATTTCTCTTTGATTGCTTCTTTGAATCAATATGCGTTTGGGGGCATGCTATTTAATCTCCACATATTTGTTAACCTTCTAGTTTTCTTCTTGTAATAGATTTCTAGTTTCATATCATTGTGGTTGGAAAAAATGCTTGATATGATTTCAATCTTCTTAAGTTTTTTAAGACTTATTTTGTGGCCTAACATATGATCTATCCTGAAAAATGTTTCATGTGTACTTGAGAAGAATGTGTATACTACTGGATGGAATGGAATGTTCTGTAAATGTCTGTTAAATTCACTTGATCTAACATGTAAGTTAAAATCCAATGTTTCCTTACTGACTTTCTGTCTGGATGATCTACCCATTGTTGAAAGTGGAGTACTGAAGCTCCCTACTATTACTGTATTGCTCTCTATTTCTTCCTTCAATTCTGTAAATATTTTCTGTATATTAAGTGCTCCTACTTTGGGCACACAAATATTTACAAATATTATATCCCCTTGATAAACTGACCCCTTTATCATTAGAAATTAGATTCCTATGAAACTAATAAAATATTAAGTTCATATTACAAAATAACCACATACCTTTAAGAGCTTCACAGTGCTTTTTAATTGCTACAGGAGTCAAATGCAGAAAATTGGGAATCTAAAATAAGAGAATTTTAAAGGATAAATTAGCTAAGTGTCTTTGTGTGTGTGTGTGCACGCGTGCGCGTGTGTGTGTGTTTGGGGGGCCATGCCACGCGGCTTGCAGAATCCTAGTTCCCCAACCAGGGATTGAACCTGGGCTCCAGCAGTGAAAGTGCCGAGTCCTAACCACTGGACAGCCAGGGAATTCCTGCCTAAGTGTCTTAAAAACATGAAACAGACAATTTTCTCACAAAACTAAATCATAAGGCCCAAAAAACTTGTAATAAATAAAATCTGTTTTTTTTTTAAACAATACTGATTCCATGTCACAGGTGTTGTA
This sequence comes from Physeter macrocephalus, assembly GCF_002837175.3. NCBI lineage: Eukaryota > Metazoa > Chordata > Mammalia > Artiodactyla > Physeteridae > Physeter > Physeter macrocephalus. The sequence goes on along the minus strand of NC_041219.1, from coordinate 74,894,184 downwards.
AATTCAAGAAATGAATTTCCTAAAATAAAGATTCAGTACCAAGTATCTTATGAGAATGATGGTGGAGAAGAAACATTATTTTTACAGTATTCTTCTTGCCACAAATCTACAGGAGTATATATTTCCCTTATAAAACTGAAAGCACTTTAGGACACAGACCATTGTTTAATAATCCTAATTCCCCTGGAATACATATCACTGAGATACAGTTTCTACTTTATACTTAACAGACAATTTATGAATTGAATGGATGAATAAATGAAGCGAGCAGATCTTAAATGAACAGTTTAATGAAGTTGGGAATAGCTTTATGATACACTGAGAGGTTCTCTAAACATTTATAGGGCCAATGGAAATTTAGGTAAGGTCAGAGATTTGATTCCTTCAAATAAATAATTAACATTTCCTAGTATATTTCTTAAATAATGTTAAGCATCTAAAGAGAAAATTTAGTTTAAAGAAACTCACTTGGAAAGAAACTTTGAACAAACAGAAAGTTACTCTAAACATTATGTCTGGAATCTTAAGTGCTAATCAGAAAAGGATTATTTTAATCAAGAGAAAAGAGGCAACAAATATTGGGATTATGAGGTGGGTGACTTCATTTTCTATACTTTTATTTTACTTGTTTATTTATTCTACACTTTTATTTTTGAAACATGATTCAAAATCATAAAAGGAAAAAAATAATAGCTAATGCTTACACAGCATTTATACTGGCACTGTTCTATGAACACTGTACATATTACCTCAGTTTACAAGCTTGTTGAATGGCACTTACTAGGAACAGATCGCATCATGGGACTAAGCATTAAGGTGATTCTTAAAAGGGATGGCATGCATTAAATGTTTGGATTTTTATGTTAATTAAAATTCCATTTACAACCATCATTACAAATATATTGCTATTCTCTTTCACCAAGTGATATTTTCCACAGACCTTTTCTTTAAACTAAGTTCAATTCTTCTCTTCATTTGAAGAAAAGATTAGTTTTATAGGTGTTTGTTTTCTTGTCTCTTGAAATGTTCCCATTTCCAAATTTCATCTGCCTATCTCCAGCAGCAAACAAACCCCTCTTCATATTACGATCTCATTTTTCACCAGCAACTTTTAGCAAATTTTTGTTTTTCACGAACACTCATTTAGCAGAAAATACAATTCCTTGATGATAATTTCATTGTATGTAAAAGGAAACCACCTAAGATATGCATTCCCAGGCTACGCATATTTGTATTTTAAGAAGTCTGTTTTTCAGAAATCATTATAGATGCTATCAACTCATTACAGATGTTATCAACTGAAGCATTTAACATGACCTATTTTTCTTCAAGAAATAAAGAAGTTTAAGGACTATAACAATACTACTAAATAATTTTCTGTAGAAGTTTTAAATCTCTTTTTCAAAAGTAACAACTTCACCTCCCAGTTCTCAAACTCAAATTAGGTTATTTCACTTTTCTCAGCTCTGCTTGAAAAACACAATATAGAAAAGATACAATAGAAACGAAAAAGCCAAAAGGAAGCCATAGGACCAATCAATTACATTCTTAAATGCCTAGGGTTCTTTGAGCCTTCTTTGACGAGGATAAATAACCAAAACATAATATCCATTATTATCTGGAAAAAGATTGAATTAAAATACAGTAAGCTGCTATGCACTGAACCTTGAAGTGCTGGGGGAGAGGGTAGGTGTCAGAGGGAGATCAGCATTTCTTTAGATATAAGTTTTAGTCAATGAAACAGCAACTTATCTTACCTTTAAAAGTTCCAGATTTCCCTCCTTAGCCATGGGCACCCCTCTTTTTACTGGATAACCCATTCGAACAGGAAGAGGTACTGCTGAGGGTTTAAATGGCGCTGCAACAGGGTAAACACTAGGCCAGTCCTGGTCAACAGCCATTTTCTCTGTCCTAGGAGGTAGTGCCTGAGGAATGTAAAATAGTTTAATATTTTAAATATAAACATATTCTTTAATTTTAAAGCAAAAAAGCTGCAATTAAGAGAAACATAAGAGGACTTACAACCTACATAAAATCTGACCTCCCACAGCTAATGCCACTGAAATGAAAAAACACTAAACGTACCTAAACATCTCTGGCACAGTTTCCTTAAACCCAGTAGCAAGGATCCCCTTTAACAGCACATTTCCTTCGCAAAAAAATTTCTTTATCTTATTTATTTACTTAGACTTTTAGCAAACTTTCTACATATTGTTTATGAAGGGGTAAGTAATGATATATTGTGAATAAGTTTTAAAACTTTGATGAAAGTCAGTACATGAGGTGACAATGAGACAAACTTGGAAATAAAGGAAATAAGAAAAAGGAACATAAAGAATCAGAACTCAGAAATAAGTAAATTAGGATTAAACTTAATGAATAGATACATAATGAGAAATAATATGTTTCCTAGGCCCAGAGAATAACTACATGATATTTTAGTCAGTCACATTAACATATTTATTTTTTAAACTGTATTTGATAGACAGGGATGCCCAGCATTCCCTTTAAACCCAAAACGAAGGTTTGAAGAGGCAAAACTAGGCAACATCCATCTAAGTAATATACATGTAGTATATGTCCTGGAAGCAGTTAATATTCCTGTGAAAATGACTACTCTATACGATCATAATTGGTGCCATTTAACTTGCAACTAACGTGCCTTTGTTCTGACTCCATGCTGCCTAAGTGACCATATAATTTGGATTCCTCCACAGAGATACCTACAGGGTGAGACCAAACCGGTTAGATTAACGCATACATCCCAGGCTGCATGACTGTTCAAGGCATCATCAAAAATAATTCTTTATTCTGGTTTATATACCTATTTCCTGGGAGTATGTGAATGAGTCCACCTCTCAAAGATGATCCATTCTCAGGGAACTGACAAAAAGCAGTGAAAGACTAGAGCCAGGGCTGTGGTAGTCACCCAGTCAACAGCCCCTTGAGAAGAAGCCTTCTCGTGCAGCGCCCTTCTGCCTCATAATGAGTATCTGCCTTACTTTAGAATTTCAGAAACCAGTAAGGCAGCCTATACTAGAGTACATTAGCTGCTTACCTTTCTTCTCGGTGGCCTTTCATATCTGGATGTTCTTTCTGTTGTAGCTGAAAGACAACACAACAGTTACAGAGAATTTTATAACACAGAGCTGTTCAACATTGTTCATGATCCCACAATTCTCACATAATTTAAAGTATTCAGTAATATAAAAATGAAACAATAATCCATTTTCTGTAAGTTCAGGGACTAAATCATTTTAATGAAAATGAAAATTCAGAAATAGGTAAGAAAATCCAAGAGTTACTTGAATATAAAATATGTTGTGACTGACGATATGGTGAACTCATCAACGAGAGCAATATTTTCAGTAACTTTTAAGGTTCATCATCAAATAAGCTTACTTTCCCAAGATAAAATACCTAATTAGAAATAAGTATTTTGCATCTTTAAAAGTAACTGGCTTGAAATATTCTAATATATACTTGCTCATATTTGAAATTATTCTGTTCTTTACACACACACAGACACAAAACAACCTTCAGTTTTCCTTCTCTACTGTTTATTAGCACTGCCAATGCTACAATAATACCAATAATAACAAAAATCATAGCTATTCCTAATAAATCACATAACTGTACAAAAGAGTAAATTACTTACATACAGTATCTACCTTTTAAAATATTAACTTATGTCTCTCTAAATTAATGTTTTGCTATACTAAAATAATATATGATAACTGTATTTATTCAGCACTTTCACATGTCCAGACGCTGTGCTAAATGCTTTTCATTATCTCATTTAATCTTATTCTTCACAATAACTGTAAGTACTATTATTATCCTTATTTAGAGGTCTTTTAGCCAAGAAAACTAAAGACCAAGTAGTTAGGGTGATGACAGCATAGCACAAAAGACCTCACATTCTAAACCACTAACTCGAGCTTCACATGGCCCCATAACTACACTGAACTTCCAGTACCAGGTCCCTGAGTTTTTCTCTGAACTTTCTGTTCTGTCTGTCTACAATGTGCCTCCCTTTCATCTGCCTGCCTTCTGTCCCCTACTCCCTCTCCACTTCATCTCTTCATCTGACAAATTCTTATTCATCCCTCAGTAGTAATTCATTGATTCATTCAAAAATTGTTTGAGTGATATTGTGTACCAGCAACTCAGAAGGCAGCAATGAACAACAGAAACACAGTCCTTGCTCTCACTGAATGCAGTCTGTCAAATAAGATAACTATTTAGCAAGTAATTTCAATACACAGTTATAAATAATAATGAAGCATACAGCAGGGGACCCAATCTAGTCAATTAGTTAGGGAAAATATCCCTGAAGAAGTGGACTTCAAGCGAAAACCTTAAAGATGAGCAGGAAGTAGCCATGGGAACAGGCAGTAGAAAAAGTGTTCTAGAGTGAGAGAGAAGACGGAAAATCAAAGTAAACAAGTTCAATATGGCTGAAATGTAAGAGTAGGGCGTAAGGAGCGCTAAGAAAAGTGATATTTAATAGGTCAGAGATATACTTAATAGGCGCCTCACCTAAAATACATCATAGGCAGAGCTCTTGATTTCCTTCTTCCAGTCTTCCCAGTCCCTCTAAATAGTATCACCATTCATCCAAGTTCTCAGGATAAAAATCTAACATGCTTCCTTGAGACTTTTCCTCAAGCTCCATATCAAATCCGTCAGTAAGTCCTGTTAGCAGTACTTTCAGAATATATACCAAATCCAACCACTATTACTTCAATCCAAGTCACCATCATCTCATTTGGAGTACTACATCAGCTCCCAACTGGTCTCCTGGCTTCCACTCTTAGCCCTGGCTCTCTACACGGCAGTCAGTGATCTTTTAAAAGTATAAATCATATTATATCACTCCCTGTTCCAAACCTACCAATGTGATCTCAAACTTATAACAAAATCCAAGCCAAATGCCCAGAAGCCTTTACCAGATGAGGTCATTACGTATTTTTCTGATATCTTATACTTCCACTCTTCTCTTTACTCACTTAGCTCCAGCCACGCTGGTCTTCTTTCTGCTCCTTGGTCACACCCCTAAGCTTGTTCTCACTTTTGAGCTTTTGCACTTGCAATTCCCTATGCCAACAATGCTCTTCCCGCAGATCTGCTCAAATGTCACTCCCCCAGGAGTTCTTTCCTGACTACCCTATCTTATCTTATCCTACAGCCACTATTCCCCCAATCCATCATTCTCAAGACCCTGCTTTATTTTTCTTCATAGCACCTAACGTTGTACTGACACTGTTTCCCTGTTTATGATCTGATTTCCCCCCAAGAATGTAAGCTTCATGAGATGAAGGGCCCTGCTGTATCCCAGTATCTAGAACACCACCTAGCACACAGTAGGAGTTAAGAATTTGTAGAATGAATAGATGAATGAAAGAGTAAAAAGAAAGAGTGTTAAGACTAGAAAGAGCTACTATGATGCATTAAGGAATTTACCATTTATCTCAAAGCAATGAAAAACCATTTGCAGATTTTGAACATGAGAGTGGCAAGTTAAGATTTGCTTTTTGCACACCTCACTCTGGCTGTTGTGAGAATTCAATGTAGAAGAACAAGAGCAGAAAGAGAGACGAGTGAAGAAACTATAGTAGAAGTGAGAGATAGTGGCCTAAACTGGACAGTTAGTATGAACGTTAGACATATTACAGAAAATATCACCAGGACAGGACCTGGTGAATGACTGGACGCGACCCCTCGACTGAGCTTTTCCTAACTCTTGAGGGCTGCTCCTCGGTGCCCCCCGCCCCCTTACTGTATTCACGCTTCTATTACAGCACCTCACACTGCACAGCACTTCTAGTCTATGCACAACTAGACTTTCCCACTAGATTCCTCCAGGGCAAGAACGGTATCGGGCATCCCTAAAATCTCTCTTGAATGAAGGTCACCTCAATAATGCCTACTGAATAAAGGTCAACCCCATTTGGTGGCATAGCTAGCCCTGAATTCAGAGCTGTAGTTTATTCTAGGACACTTGTACGCTTCTCTTAAATTTCGCAAAAATCCGTGGTTCAACACTGCCCAACAAACACTACGAGCACCAGCAACCAGAGAGAGACCTGTGCCGGTGGCCCGAGGAGGGAGAATCTGAAAGCGCCAAGTCATGCAGAAGGGAGGGAGAAAGCTCGCGGCGCCCAAAGGACCCGGAAACAGAAATTGGCTGCCAAGAACCAAGCGACACTCCGCACAGAGGGCAGACCCACATCCGCGGCTTTCCTACTAGGCGGGCCAGCGACAGACCGGCAGAGGACGTACCGGCCTCCTTGGGGTGGCTCTGGCTCCCCCACCGCGGCGGCCATCATGGGCCTGTATTCCGCCCTCTCACCTCCCTCAAAGCCCGGAAGCGACGGGGCAGACACTCACACGGGCTTGGTCTCGGAGAGCGAGTGGCCGGAGACACAGAGGTGGAAAAGGCTCGAAGGGTTCTGGCCCGCGGCTGCAGAACCAGACACGCAGGGAGCCGGGCGGCCGCCATGGCTGCGAAGACGGCAAGCGGGAGGGCACAAGCGCGCTTCCGGGTCAAGGGGCGGGTCTGAGGCCCTATTGCGCAGGCTCGCCGCGTCTTGCCCCGCCCCTGGGAGGGAGAAACAGGAAACACCTGGGCCTGCGAATTCAGAGCCCGAGTGAAATGTGCAAGAAAATACCCCCCGCATAGAAAAAGTAATGAAAAGAAAGTAAAAAGATTTTTTTTTTTTTAAATCGAAGCAGTCAGTCCAAACACAATTGTAAATAAGGACCATAGGGATGGGGGAAATGCGGCTTACAGAGGGCAGGTGAGGGCAGAACCTCAGATGGCCCAAGAGTCAGGTAGTCTACCCTAAGCCCCTGCTTCTTCGCAATTGCTGCTTTTCTGCACTTTCTTGAATTAAAGGAAGGCTTCAGCTAGTGCAAGTGATATGCTTTGAGGAGAGAGGCAGTATCCGATAGTAATAAAAGGATGGCCTCTTGAACCAGACTAGTACTTGAGTTTAAAACTTGACTTCACCATCTTTAGGATGTGTGGTCCTAATCAATCAAACGTCTGGGTACAATACTGGCATACACTGAGCACCCTGTGCGCATAGGCTGTAACTGCTATCAATGATTTGGTTAGCTTGTTTGTAGATCAGATTAGCATTACAAAAAGGCAGAACTCATCAGGACCTAGAAAATAATGGTTATCCTTTAATGAGCGCTCTTATTTTCTACCATAGGATGGATTAACATACAACTCTTAATAAAATTATCCTCTCTTCTTTTCAATCGGTATATATAATACTCAAAGTACAAAAGTATGATAACAAGAACAACTGGGAACAAACACAACTGTCTCTTGCTAAGCATACCAAGTAGAGCAGAGCTGTGCAGGTGTCCCAGGGTATTCCACCTGTGAACATCCAGTGTGCCATGGGCATCAATAGTATGTGGCATGATGAGGACAAATATTTGTAATAAGCACCATCCTCATCTTTTCTGACCTCTTATTATCCTATTGTTGCTTCAAAGCAGAAGTATGGTGTATTAGGTGTGTATTTGTTTGCTAGGGCTGCTGTAACAAAGTACCAGAAACCAGGTAACTTAAAACAACAGAAGTTTATTCTCCTACAGTTCTAGAAGCTAGAAGTCCAGAATCCAGGTGTTGGCAAGGGATGGTTCGTTCTGGATGTTTTGAGGGAGAATCTGTTTATGCCTCTGTCCTGGTTTCTGATGGTTGCTGTCAGTTTTTGGCTTTCTTTGGCTTGTAGACACATCACTCCAATCTCTACCTCCATCTTCACATGGTATTATCCCCTGTCCTCCATTTTTAAGATTAAAAGCATGGCCTTTAAATCAGATGGATGTGGGATTTGAATCCAGGCTCTGTTTCTTCGTGATCTTGGGCAAGTCCACCTAGCCTCTCTGAACTTCAGTTTCAGAGAAAATGGGAACAATATTATCTTCTTGAGGACCACAGTGATTAGGTGAGTAATGTTTCAGAAGGCATAATATAAAGGTGGCCATTAGAATTAAGCTCAGGGTCAATGCAGCAGCCACTTTTTCTCTCAATTTTGTATATTTTAGTAGGATAAAGTACAAGGCCTATCCCATAGAAATTTAAGGACAAATGAGTATGAATCCTTATAGAATTAGTTCATATCCAGAGACTTCTCAATTTCTGAGCAAGATGTTATGAGACTTACTTCCTTGTTCAAACTGCTTATGCTTTCTTTTGTTTTACTCTCTCCCTTAAGACTAAAGTAGATCAATATGACTGGAATTAGAAGAGCCAGAAAAATACTGATTGTTTTCCCTGATATCAAGTACTATGAATTTCGTTCTATATTGAAAGTTAAAAACTCACCTGTAATGCTATCAACAGGCAATAATGCTATCTGTTTCATGCAGTGTATAGAGTAAAGCATGTACTGTTATGTACATAGGAGTTAGTAAGAATAACATAATTTTTCAGTTAGAAAAGATCTTAGAGGTACAATCACTCAATCGTGATAGAAATCTTTTCATTAGCCTTAGTGACCAATTAACCCAGTATACTGAAGCTAGGCTGGTTTCATGGGCTTGTGACTTATACTTAGAGGAGACCTGTGCTTGGCTTAATGCTCTGCTGTCCCTGTCTTGAAATTTTTAATAGTTTTTAAACAAAGGGCTCCATATTTTCAGTTTGCACTGGGCCCCACAAATTATGTAGTCAGTTCTGTGTAGATCAATTTTAAACATTAAGATTTTTAATAATTGGTATTTGAAAACTACATTAATCCAATGACTTTGTCAGAGAGCTTTTCTTTTTTTTTTTTTTTTTTTTGTGGTACGCGGGCCTCTCACACTGCTGTGGCCTCTCCCGTTGCGGAGCACAGGCTCCGGACGCGTACCGGGGCGCGAACCCGGTTCCCCTGCATCGGCAGGCGGACTCTCAACCACTGCGCCACCAGGGAAGCCCCAGAGAGCTATTTTTAATCAAAACTAACTTTATAAAAAGTCAGTGAACCAAACTTCCAGTTTTAAGATAAATAAGTACTAATGATGTAATGTACAGCATGATGACTATAGTTAACACTGCTGGATGGTATATTTGGAAGTTGCTAAAAGAGTAGCTCCTAAAGGTTCTCATCACATGGAAAATTTTTTTTTCTTTTTTTTTTTTGCATCTATATGAGATGATGGATGTTAACTAAACTTATTGGGGTTACCATTTCATAATATATGTAAGTCAAATCATTATGCTGTATAAACTAATACAGTGCTGCACATCAGTTATATCTCAATAAAACTGGAAAACACTAACTCAAAAATAAATAAATATGCACTTACAGAAAAAAGTGAGTGAACAAAGTATGTCTATTCACAAGCATGGTAAATTGACAATATGCAAATATCGAGGTATGCAACTCAAATATCCATCAAAACAGTATAGATTAAATACTTTATGGTGTATACATACAACACAGAATACTACTTAGACACATACATCTTAATCCCAGTTGAACATTAGAATTATCAATACTTTAGGAGGTTAAAAAAAACTGTCTAGGCCTCTCTCTGAGATGCTGGTCAATTGGTCTAGGTGTGTTTGCAGACTTGGTGGGTTTTTTGCTTTTGTTTTAAGTTTCCCAAGTCAATGTAATATGCAGGCAGGACTGAGAACCGCTGATGTCACCCTTAAAAAGGATGAAGTGGATATAAATGTATTAGCATGGAAATTTTTCCTCAATATATAGTTTTTAAAATGCAAGTTACAAGACACTTATAATTCCATTTGTGTAAAATAGTTTCCATATGCACTACACATTCTTGAAGGGTAAACAGTAAACTGGTATGGGGTGTTGGTGAGACTCCTGAAGACTTAACTTTCTATACTTCTGTACTTAAATTTTTACATCAAAACGCAGATTTAAAAAAATGAGAATACAGTATTTTTAAAATCAGCCAATGCTTCACATCTTTATTTTCATTTAAAAAAAAACATGGTGAGTCTTTGACTTATATCTTACAGCTATTTATTTTTTTAAATTTATTTTTAAAAATGTATTTATTTTTGGCTGTGTTGGGTCTTCGTTGCTGCGCGCGGGCTTTCTCTAGTTGCGGCGAGCGGGGGCTACTCTTCGTGGCAGTGCGTGGGCTTCTCATTGCGGCGGCCTCTCCTGTTGCGGAGCACGGGCTCTAGGCGCGCGGGCTTCTGTAGTTGTGGCATACGGGCTCAGTAGTTGTGGCTCACGGGTTCTAGTGCACAGGCTCAGTAGTTGTGGCGCACGGGCTTAGTTGCTCCGTGGCATGTGGGATCTTCCTGGACCAGGGCTCGAACCCGTGTCCCCTGCAGTGGCAGGCAGATTCTTAACTACTGCGCCACCAGGGAAGTCCCTCTTTCAGCTATTTATAACACGAATGTTTACAATTTGTATTAGACTTTTCAAAATTTCGGTAGGCTTACACTTCAGTATAGAAAATGTTGTCACAGGCATTGTCTCCTTTGAATTAGTTGAAGTCATTCACATTTTACAGATAAGAGAACGAAGAGTTAAACCACTAGACTCTGCTCTTAAGAGAACTGGGACTCAAACCCACATCTGATTCCAGGCTGAAAACTCTTCTTATTCTGTTACACCACCTTCTGGATAGCTAACGCTATACAGCTTTGCTGCAGACAGGGGTCACTATACACAAGGAAACATAAGTTGACTGAGTACCATAACCTGCCAGGCTCATTCCAAGTAAGAATAATTCTGAAGCAACTGACAAAGGATTAATCTCCAAAATTTATAAGCAACTCATGCAGCTCAATAACAAAAAAACAAACAACCCAATCCAAAAATGGGCAGAAGA
>NC_041219.1:74854541-74882359 GCF_002837175.3 Physeter macrocephalus | reverse complement strand
TATGTGTATAACTGATTCACTTTGTTGTAAAGCAGAAACTAACACACCATTGTAAAGCAATTATACTCCAATAAAGATGTTAAAAAAAAAAGAATAATTCTTGCTTAACAACTTGAAGAGATGTCTCTCGCACCTATTTCTCCCTGCTTATCGAAGACAGAGGGCTAAAATGCTTTCCTTGAACTTTTGGTTTCCTGGAATGAAGGAATGTCATATTTAAGAAGTTAGGAAATCAGCGTTCTAATTGTGATTATATTTCATCCAATCATTAGCAAATGACGTAAGCTTTACCGTCAACTCCTCCTAATCTGACCTCTTCACCCCTCCTCCTCTGCCACTTTGGTCCAGGCTACTCTTTTCTCTCCTCTGAATTATTATAACAGTTTCTTAGCTGCCCCGACCCCGGGCTCTGCCACTCTTTCCTCCCTGCAATCTAGTCTCCACCCAGCAATCAAGTGAGGTTTTTAGTGTGTAAGTCAGATCAAGGCATGTCTGTCCCCATATCACTCAGAGTAAAATCCAGAGTCCTTACAAATATGATCTGCTTCTCCTGTTTGCTGGCTCCTTCTCCGACCTCATCTCCTAACAATCTCCTTCCGGGTCACTCTGCTCCATCCACACATCCTCTGTTGCTATGCCTCAAACACATCAACTCCACTCACGTGTCAGGCCCCTGGCACCTGCAGTTCCCTATGCCTAGAACATTCTTTGCCAGATACCTGCACTGATGCTCTCTCTCCATTCAGATCGCTGGTAAATTGCCCCCTTCTCTCTGAGGCTTCCCTTAACCACGTCATATAAAATAGCATCTCCTTCACTCTCTCTCCCCTTACCCATACTTAATTTTCCTTTATACCACCCCGACATTTATTTAAATATGCATTTAAAATATATGTCCATGTATTTGTTATTTGTCTATCTTCCACCGTTAAGAGGAAAACTCCCTGAGAGTGGGGACTCTGTTCTTTTTAATGCTGGACTGGCAGGGCATGGAACAGGGCCTACCAAGTAATAGGCATTTAATAATCATGTGGAATGAATTGATCTTCCATGTACACTTTTAAGCATTTTTTTTTCTTTTGCTTCTGTCCTCTAGAAGCATGGAGGGAAAATTATGTTTCCTTCCCTACAGCGCTGTTATAATCCCACCCAGGCTTTTAAGTAAAGATGTTTTTTATACGTGAATACACTTTCCTTACTGCGAATGCTAAACAGATGTTAATCATTATTCCGAGGGATAGTTAAATGGGTCACTGTGTTTAAATCATAGGTAAAGCTAACACTTGAGTCCCAGAGGGATCCCTCCAAGGTCCTCTCTGTGCAGAGGAAGCAGCTTGGGATGAGGTGGGATCAGGGTAGAGAGGAAGAGAGCCAGGCTAGGTTTTGCTTAGGAGTCCTGAAATGAAACCGGTTTTGTAAATGTCATTAAACCTGTTCTACCCACTTCCCACCCACAGAAGTCAAAACACACTTTACACTTTCAAAGGCTAGACTTACTCTATCAAACACACAATTTATTTTTCAAATCGAACTTTAAGGGTGACTTTATTATCCTCTCTTCCCACTTTAATTGTTGAATAATAAATAAAAGATTAAGCTAAATTGTTACATTTTCCCTGAAATACAGGCAGGGATTTTTCTGTCCATAATCATGATACTAAGATGTTTTTGACCCAGGTGATGGTTTTCATTCAATGTGGGGTCAGGGGAGAGGAGAAAAAAGAAATCCCATGAGGGGATGATGTAAGAGGATGAGCTTGCTTATTAAAATAAAATATTTTTTTCCTTTTTATCTTACAGGCCCATCGCATCTCACATAGCCAGTTCAGAGGATGCTAACATAAAACTTGCCCACCTCTCTCAGCCCGTCCTGCTTACTCAGACAGTTTCCAAGCAGTTCCCTGATGGAGACACAATCTTCAGTTTCCAGGATGAATTGTGCCACGGCCGTCCCTCCCAGCAGATGGCCCCTCACTGTCTCAACGTTTGATACTGTCCAGGACAACAGTATGTCTGATGTCTTTAGGCTATCCTGGCACACCAAAGATGATACACAGGCCCAGACAATCCTCTCCTATCAAGTTACAGAATTCCTCCAGCTTATCAAACCTACTTCTATTGCCGAAAGACCCCTCTGCCCTGGATTCTGGATTGGAGGGGTCACAAGGCTCAGATTCCACGGGAGGAAGAGAAGACATCCGTGGAGTCTGTACTGCCAGCTGGAGCCTTATTTGCTTATCGGATCCCCAAAAGGTCCGAATCCAGTCCGCCCTGAACAGTAAGGCTTGGTGCTTGGTTATCTTGGTGGTAGTAAGCCAGCTGTCAACGCCTTTTTCATGGCAGAAAGTGACGTAGTGGATTAAGAAGATCTCATTGAGAGTGTTTGGAGCTGGGCATAGATTGCTCAGCGTGTCTTCAAATCCAAGATACTCCTTCAGTTTCTGGGCTGCACGGATTATAGCTCCACTGACCACCTCACAGATGCCGAGAACCTCTTCGCCGTCCTTTAGAGCCAACTGCTGAGATGGTTTTGGCCCCGTTTTCCCTGCACCCACTCAGCACTACTTCCGCGTATCAACCAGGCGAACTGTCCTTTCTCAGAGTTTTGCAGTGAAGTCACACCTGCTAACATGGTCCCAGTTTTCTAACTCTTCAGGGAAGCATGTATACACACAGCTAAACAAACATGTAGGTCTTCCTGTTTGTCAGCTGGATGTGTTGTACTCATACAGATTCCTGCTGGTTTATTAAGTTAGAGATATTAACTTTCACAAAAAAAAAACATCTGTCTTTTACTTGTATTTGCTCTACTTTTAATATTTGGTAACCTCTTCCAAGACATGTTTCCTTTTTCCAAATTTTAGTTTCATTAAAAATAGCACTTAGTTCTTTAAAGAACCATACATATAGAACTCACTTCCTTCTACAACTAACTTCTCCAAACCTGCAGGCAAGTCATTTCCCTTTGCTTTTCTGATATCCCTCTGCCGCGAGTCCTCAGCCCCCAGCTCAGCTGCCTGTGTTTCCTTTCATACAGAAGTTTCTCAAGCAAAGGCCTCAAATTTCTATGTGTTGATACATGCCATAAATCCTACTCAAACAAATTTATGGGAGTTTGTGAACTGTAGAGAGTTGGTGTTCCTATTCTCTAGAGCAGAAATAAAGGCTACTGGTTATTCCAAGCAAAGGAAAAGAAAGTAACAGATGATAAAAATATGAGGCAATTATCAATTGACTTTATTTCTTTTCATATGGTAATACCAGCAGTGCATAATATTTTGTAAATAAAATATATATCATCAAAAAAATTTAACCATATCACATATCATCAGTGATGTTACATTGTCCTGAATAAAGAATACTTGGCATCTATAACAGTCTCCTGGTATTTTTAACCAGGTTTGAATAACAAATTGTTTTTCAAATGGTGACACATATTCACATTAAAATAAAACACAAATAGGGTAAGAGTCCAATACAGTTACCAAATAATGAATGATAGGGAGCAAAAGATTATTATTAGCATTGAACTATTTTAGTTATGAATAAATAGTAATTTAGTATCACAGGTTCCTTGATGAAAAGCTTGGTAACTTGTTAGCTTGAAAGAGCATACCACTGACATTCAAATACAGTTTATTAAGCAAGTCCACTGACATATACTGAACGACCCACCCTATGCCAATTTGTGAAAACCTGTCTTTACCACCATTGGCTATCATGAGTAATGATGAAGTACTGAATACAAAATAGAATATTCTTTCTAATGCCTCTAGAAAACAATAAACATAATAACAGTTTTTGTTGCAGCTTTCTATTTTCTTTATAAAGAATGTCTGGGACCTGTGCTACAGAAAAACATGAACTGCATTTTATCGTCACAATATAGCCATTATGAAACTAATTTTGCAGCCTTTGAGTTACTGAACTCTGATTGAGACAAAATATTCAGACAAGTATTCAGCTTTTTAAAAAAAATCCCATTCACTAATAGCCTGAGAAATGTACAATTAATAACATTAGGAAGACTGCTAGTATTTTGATGTAATGATATATTTAGCAAAGAGGAAGATAAGAAGCTTAATACTGTAAAGGGCTTTGTTTTGTTTTGTTTGTTTCTTCAGAAATTATCTCTACAAAATTTGGGGGAGTTTCTGAATGCATTCAAGTTAATAGTATTTAAATGTCCCTTAAGTTCTCCCTTATGAGGTAAGAGGATCCAAGATTAAGGTTGAAATTCTTTAAAAGCTATTCAACAATTTTGTGATGTATCATCAAAGAAGGGGTATTTCATATATGCTAATTTAGTCTGCATGATCAACATCATGCTGTAAATTCAGTTTTGGAGAAAGAAAGATCATTTATGACCTCTCCAAGAACCAGCTGGTATACGAAAATTTTGATCACTGTATTTTTTTTTAATGTGATCTTTTTATCATCTTCCTTATGTCACAAAATAAAAGTTCTATTTTCTATGTACTAAGTATATACATATATTTAGAAAAATATATAAAAATGGGACAATATGTGGAGGCAAGTGGAGGTGTGGCTGGCATTTAGTGGGCACACTGAATGCTTAAAGAAATTCCACATGTTGATTTTGAAAGCATATAACATCCTGCTTCAAGGGCTGCAGTGCTGTCAAAAATCATTCCCTCACTGGTTACTGCTTCCCAAATCCTCCACGCTGTGAATGTAGATGGAAACACTATGGCAAAATACTCATATTAAATGCAACACTTTAAATATAATATATCACAGATTTTTTTTTCTTTACATTAAATAGAGGAAAAACAATTATACTCTCATTCACCAGTGTCTTATTTGTCATGGCAACTTTAGAATCGGCACCTATTCCCTGCTTTCCATTTCCACTTCTAAATGAGAAGTGGGAACGATGAACGATAAACAATCTGTTGCTCATTGTAGATACTGTGACTGTTTGAGAAATAAAGTGGAACAAAGATGAAGGGCTCCCCGTGCTCATCCAGGTGCTGCGGTCAGACGTTTGAGTCTTCATCGGTGATGCTGGCGCTGGGGGAACGGGCAGCAAAATCTTTAAACATGTCGTCTTCCTTTAACATGTGCTGGAAGACAAGGAGGTGGGAGTCACACACACCGAGTGCCACGAGCTCTGCACTACCCGCTCTCCGCTACACATGCAGTCCTTTGGGGTCATTCTCAAACTTATTTTTAGAAGAACATTTGAAATTCGTTTTACAACTTACGGTTAGATTGTTGATGCCCTCGGAGAATGCACCTATCTGTCTCACTGTCCCTTCTGAGTCTTCCATCTGCAATGAACATACCATGCCATGACTACTCATTCGCAATAATTTCAAGGAAAGTACAGCAAAATGAACACAAATCTAAGAAGAAATAGTCCAAGTGGTACTGAACGGGATAGGAGCCACAGAACACTTCTGTTGCATCTCCTCCCACTAATGCAACTGGATGTTAAAAATGAGAAGAAACACCTTACTGGCACATGTAGCCTAATGCTCTGACGTTGACAATGGCACCAGCAGACTGTTCGAAGGCAATATTCAGATGCATGCCCTCATACTGAAAAGGCTAAGAAGTATGAGCTGTCCATTCCTGACTAGTTTTTTTTTTTTTTTTTTTTTTTTTTGGTACGCGGGCCTCTCACTGTTGCGGCCTCTCCCGTTGTGGAGCACAGGCTCCGGACGCGCAGGCTCAGCGGCCATGGCTCACGGGCCCAGCCGCTCCGCGGCACGTGGGATCTTCCCGGACCGAGGCACGAACCCGTGTCCCCTGCATCGGCAGGCGGACTCCCAACCACTGCGCCACCAGGGAAGCCCCCTGACTTGTTTTAATACATAGATTTCCTTAACACCGAGACGGTATAACATAGGTAAATAGCACAGGCTTTGAAACCAGCCGGGCAGGTTAGAACCCCAGTGATTCTACCAGCTCTTCTATCTTGTGTGAGTTACTTAACCATTCTGTGCCTCAGTTTCCTTATCTCTAAAATGAGGATAACAATACTCCCCACGTATTAGGATTACCCTGAACATTAACACGTTACGTGCTTAGGGTAGTGCCTGGGATGTAGTAAGCAATCTGTTAAGTGCTCGCGTTTATCTTATTATTATCTTTATTTGTAGGCATTTAAGGAAAATGTCTTTGGTTAGCAGACACAGTGCACAAAGTTTTCATTTAGTGTTTCAATACTGGAAGAACTTTTTTTTTTTTTTTTTGCGGTACGCCGGGTTCTCACCGTTGTGGCTTCTCCCGCCGTGGAGCACAGGCTCCGGAAGCGAAGGCTCAGCGGCCATGACTCACGGGCCCAGCCGCTCCGCGGCACGTGGGATCCTCCCGCACCAGGTCACGAACCCGCATCCCCTGCATCGGCAGGCGGACTCCCAACCACTGCGCCACCAGGGAAGCCCCAATACTGGAAGAACTTTAAAACAGGTATACAGGGTTACGTTTACCTGCTCTAACCGGTCCAAGTCGTCCTCATCATAGAGGTGCATGTCCAAACCAGGCTTAAATCCTTTCTTAGATGTACCTCCTGAGGCCTGTCCCAATTCCATTGGACAAACATATTCCTCCCCATCTTCCTGTTTCTTCTTTCTCAGATTCCCAAAATTGCTGAAGGTGAGTTTCTTTGGCTTTAAAAGAAAAGCAAACAAAAACATCCAGGGACTTGATAAAATTCATATGACAAAGGACCAATAACACGTATAATTTAATTATTCACACTACAGAGAAAAGCAACTGGATGATTAAGTGGGTATAAGAAAAACAAAGGCATCCTAGGCATATGACTGACATCCAAATGTGATAAAGGATCCTTATTATGACTCTCAGAAGATTAAGCTTGTCCTCCTTATTCATACCAACTAGCTGGGTAGTCACTGTGAAAAGCAAAATATGCCAAGAGCCTTAGTTTTGATAGACAGACCTTAATGCAGTGAGATTTCTCAGGGCTGAATTCAATTTTGCAAGGTTTTCTAATCTAAGATCAGCAAAAGAAAATGGCTATTACTGTATTTTCTTTTTGGGTAAGGCTATGATTATCCTGTATGCCTGTTATGCTTCCATAACAGGACTGGTTAACTGCTGAAAAGAAACCTGCTCTACTGGAGAGAGAATTTCCAGTGAGAGAAGAGAAACTCCATCTTTTCACTGGATAGTCCCTGAGACTATATGTTAAGGAGATGGTGATCAGGCTGACGCTGAGAATTTAAATAGAACAGAATCTCTCAGAGATTTCAAATCTGGTACATCTTTTAAGGGAGAAAGGGAGCTAAAGAGGAAGTGTTGGGTAGGTAAAAGTGGTTTAAAAAAAAAAAAGTTTGTGGAGGAGCCACATTTGTGGAGGAACCAATAAACCCTACCTCTACATTCCGTTAGTTGAGATAACGGACTCAGAAGAGCTCACAGAAGAGTGATTTAAAGAAGAAAAAGTGATCTGAATTTTGTACGACCCATGAATCCAGGTAAATCTGGAGATACCCATTCTCTGCTGGTCTACTGCGGATCATTTCTTAATTATCTTTTCCTAGCTTGCAAGGCTGGTTAATGATAAGTATGAGAAGAAATCCTCCTCTTATGCTTGATTTATCCATAGGATAACTGCAATCAATACTGGGCCCAAGTCATGGGCTTTCTGCATTGGCAAAACGTCAATTATAGAAGCCAACATCAGGTTCCTTATATTGTTAACTCTAATAAAAGAAATGATTTGAGCAAAGATTCCCCCCAGAAGGAAACCTTCAAAAATGCATTTTCCTAATTACTCTTAAAGATGCATTTACCTTCAACCCATCCACAAAACTTAGTAAACCTCAGAAAATGGGATAGCCAGGTAACAGTCAAAACTGAGCCTTTGCTAAAGGCAACTAGTAAATGGTAGGAGCTTGAACCAACCTTCACTTTGGCAGTAGCTGTTAAAAGTACATAATCTGGTAACTCCATGGCATCCCGTTTCTGGTGCTGGGCCTCCGCACCGATCAGAAGGTTGAAATGAGTGGCCAAATGTCTTCGCAGCAGGGTCTTGCTTGGTGGGATGTTCAGTAACTGAGCCATTGTTTCCACATTAAAACGAGGTTCTAGAACCTACAGGAAAAATTAAGATTCTTTAAGACACCAGGTATCATATACATGCCTGCATTGTGCTTTATAATCTGCAAAGCTCTTTCATTTAGTTATCTCCAATGGCCCTCTCAACGGCCCAGTGAGATAGACTATGGACTCTGACCTTCAATTTAAATATCTTTTCTTTGTTTTGCCTAAGCTAGTGAGAAGTAGAGCTGGCCCTGACATCCAGGCATTACAAAGTTGGGGCTTCTGCCTCTCTGAAGTGGTACCTTTGGGAGCCAACTCCTTATGCAACATCAACGTGCAGAAATATAGTCTGTTATCTTTGCAGGGATTTTAAAACATGATCATATGAGAGCCAGTGGCCAGATGTTATCCAACATGAAAGAGGATAATAAAAGAGAAATGGGTTTAAATCCAATCTAGAGTTATATGATATAAATAAAAAATATGGGACAGAATACTCTGAAAGTAAAGATTCACTAGAAATGTTGCAGGAGAGTTCAGTTAGATGACTTTAGGATCATGACCAGCAACCAGGTAATAGCCTAATCATTAGACTAATGGAAACACAATGATAAGAAGTCGGTTTTAAATGAAAACAGAGTTTTACCATGAGCCCACCATGGACACCACTGCCTCTGAGATTGGGGGCATATTCCGCTAAGTCCACGGAGCGCAGCCACTCCATCACGCGATGATTGGTCCACTGCTGAACCTCTGATGGGGTGATGCTATTCTGTGGGAACAAACCACCACCCAGAGCTTCAGTCACTGACTATGGGGCTCCAAATATTAAACCTGCATGTTCATTCTGAAGAGCCTGCCTCATGGAGTGGAGTTGTTCTACATCCCACTAAATGTTGATAGAGAAAAAGGTAAAAAGGTATTTGCTAGTTTGAATTCTCTTTTAAGGAATCTGTGTCCCAGAGTTTTAAGTTTCTTGCACACTAATAAAGCAGTGCTTTAGGAAAGGTAGTCTTTACAGTGATACTTAACTTTGGGGCTTAAGGAGGCAGGAAAATAAAATACACCCAGGAAAGGAGGAAGGAAAACTAAAACACAATCTTTGGCTTTAGTTATACAGGTAGAACCATGACGGGGGGAAAGGAAGGAATATAGGAAGACAAAGCCTAAGAAGTAAATGAGGCTGGATTTGAGCCTCTGAGGGAACCAGACGCTTTCCTTCCCTGAAGGCTCCAAGACGAAATGGGTCTTAGTGTCTCCACACGGGCAGTCACATGCACGGAATGTGTATGCTGTGTAAACCTCAACCTCAGATGCTACCTCGTCAGAGGGTCGCCTCCGCAGACAGTTTGGTTCAAAGTTATTGATCCTCAGGACCTGGATGGCCCTCTTGATACTGAGATGATGGAGCACGCTCATGACCTTCAAAGACAGTAAGTCATCCTGCAAAACAAAACAAAAAAGGCGCTCACTGAGCAGACCTAGAGCAGGAGAACCTTCTCAGGGAAACCTCAGAAAACTCAAAAGTAGAAGTGCACCTCTAACAATAGGCCTCAAGGGCTTGTCAGGATTTTCAAAGCTTTTATGCCGTAACAAAACTCTTTTTCCTGTGCTGAACACAATTTTCTCTAGGACCCCAGTATACAATAGAAGGGAACCAAAATTCATGTTGTCCCAACTGAAGCTGACTTCTACCTGTTTCTCTCTCTTCCACTGAGATAAGACTGTGGGACTGCACAGCTCTGAAAAACACCGTTTGAAAAGCACTCGCTAGGCCACTGCGAAAGGTGACCTGCTTTGATTTGATTTGATAAAGCAGATAACGGAGAGCAAGCACTGTTCACCGATGACCAAGAGAAGGTTTTCTGAGCTAAGGTACATCACAGTTTGGGGGAAAACCAGAAGAGTGCTCCTATTATACTATCCCCCCAGCCTCAAGAAATCTCTGGTTCTAGAATATTGTGCTTTATCTAGCAGACACTGTGAACAGTTTTGGAAAAATTATATGTTAATCAATGCAAAGCTTCTGGTGAGAAGCAAGAGAGAAGAGAAATGAAGAAGTTACACGTAGCAACATATATCACCAAGTGATTCCTTTAAGGAATAACTTTCACCAGTCTGTGGCTACTGGGAACTTTTCAAACACACCAAAACAAATTATTTTAGAAGAAGGTGATTTGGGGGCGTGGGGGGCCCCGTGTCAAGATAAGCACCAATCTACTTCCAAACACGCCCAGAAAGTAAACAAGGAAAACATCCATTTTTAGGCACACCTTACCGAGAACACATTTCTTACACAGGAAAAAAATTAACCTATTACAGAGATATTTTTAAAATAAAATTATAAAACAGTTTAAATCCTTAAGACTACTTACTGAGCAAAAATTATTTCCTGAATTTTTTTCTAGATCAATGTCTTAAAAACAGTGCCTGAGGATAAGTTAGAAAGGGCATTTAACATATTTTAATCTAAGATTGAGACACCCATTCAAAACATTTCCACGTGGGTTATGTATAATGTTGACAATGTAAATAAAATGTTCATTATTTTAGTTTAAGGGATTTTAAAAGTAGGGATTTCTTTTAAATCAAGACACGCTTCTTTGAGGGGGGGATTTAAAAAAATCTTTTAAGTAATTTTAGATTTACAGAAGAGTTGCCAAAGATAGTACAGAGTCCCACAGACCCTTCACCCAGCTTCTTCTAATGTTAACACCTTATATAACCAAGATATTCAGCAAAACTAAGAAATTAACACGGACAATAATAAAATTCAATTAAACCCAGGTTTTATTCAGATTTCACCAGTTTTTCTACTAGGTCCTTTTTCTGACCCAGGGTCCAATCCAGGATACCAATTGCAAACAGACATTTTGTGACTTAGGATTTCCGGGGTCAAATTTTCTAAGGTAATTTATTCCTTTATAGCCACAAAGGTTATACATTTGCCTTTTGTGATTTTCAGCCTCAATTTGCTCACATTCCCACAGGAGCATACCCATACCTAGATAGGCAGGCAAACAGGCACAAATGCTCCATGACTTTCTACTACTTTCTAACAGTGGAAACTTGGTTAAGTTACCCAATTTCTCAATTCTTTTGTTTCCTCATCTGAAAGCTGGGGATAACAGAGTGCTAAGTCAAGGACTGCTGAGAACTGAGTATTAATTATGAGTAAAGTGTTTGAAAGAGTGTCTGGCACACAGTAAGTATGCAACATGCCACAGGCTGGTGTTATTTTTCCTTCAGTTTACATGATGTGCCCACCACGGTTCAGACTTTGGTTCAGGGATGGAGAAGAAAATGAGCTGAACCCCAAATTTCTTTGATATTGAAAAACTCCTAAATAAGTTAAGTTAGCTGTTTGAAACTTTCAACTTATTTTAAAAAGATACTTGTGGTAGCTGAATCCACAAAAGGTCATTTAAATAAAAGCATCTTAGGCAGAACACTCCTAGTACCATGGAGTCTAGAACAAGTTCTCCCGGAACCCATCTCTCCCCACTGTCGTAAAGTAGGGAAAAGTCCTCTTCTACCCATTGGACAGAAGGCTAAAAATACGAAACAGTAATGAAGGAATGAGAGTGAAGGCCTATCTCTGCTTTACTCCAGTAACTCCAGCAGAACTGGGTTGAAGTGAGACGGGCTGGGGGTTTCAGGAAACAGTGCTCAAAAGTGGAAGGGAAGGGAAAAGAAAGTCCTAGTGGATGACGAGTCCCAGCCTTTTGAGTGGCCACTGCTTATAGGAACATATCCCTTAGAAACTGCCAGGGCTGCAAAACTCTACCTTCTCTCATTTTCAACATTTTTATGACATATAATTCACATACGATAAACTTCACCCATTCAAAGTGTACACTTCAATGTCTATGTTATTGAATATATACAAAATCAACTTTTTGGATAACTTAGTTTCAATTAGGTTTCACATAGCTTAAATCAGGATTTCAAAATTTCCCAAGGCTATTGCAATCACCAAATCTTACAACTTCAACTTAGAAAAATACACCTGCCCCTCTCCTCAAGTTAAAACAACCCCTTCAAACTCCAGCAGAATCACTGTGAAAACACTGTATTTTGCTTACTCTGTTTCTGTGTTTTTCAGAGAAAAACAGTTTTAGCCCCCCACAAACCCCAGGAGGGAGTTACTTACAACAGTCATGTAATGAAGCATTCGACCATCTACCCGTCCTTCATCAAACTGGGTCTTGTATTGGGGGAGACCAATATCATCCAACCATCCTAAGGATAGAAATGAGTGTCAACAATGAGCCACAGAATACCCATTCTTGTGATGAAAAAAAGAAAACCATAATTCAAAAAGAGTCATGTACCAAAATGTTCACTGCAGCTCTATTTACAATAGCCAGGACATGGAAGCAACCTAAGTGTCCATCGACAGATGAATGGATAAAGAAGATGTGGCACATATATACAATGAAATATTACTCAGCCATATCTAAAAAAAAAAAAAATGGTACTGATGAACCTAGCTGCAGGACAGGAATAAAGATGTAGACATAGAGAATGGACTTGAGGACACAGTGTGGGAGGCAGAAGCTGGGGTGAAGTGAGAGTAGCATTGACATATATACACTACCGAATGTAAAATAGATAGCTAGTGGGAAGCAGCCGCATAGCACAGGGAGATCAGCTCGGTGCTTTGTGTCCACCTAGAGGGGTGGGATAAGGAGGATGGGAGGGAGGCTCAAGAGGGAGGGGATATGGGGACATGTGTATGCATATGGCTGATTCACTTTGTTGTGCAACAGAAACTAACACAGTATTGTGAAGCAATTATACTCCAATAAAGATCTATTAAAAAAACAGAAAAAAAAAAAACAAAAGAAAAAGCAGCTATGTGTGTGTGTGTGTGTGTGTGTCTGTGTGTCTGTGTGTATAAAATTCATTCATTCACTGATTCATGAATTTAAAACCTCTTACTAGTGACCCAGTTGAAATCCAGCTTTCCATGATTCGTTTCTTCTTCGGATCCCAGGGCTTGCAGTGCCAGCTGGAGTTTCTTTCGATGAAGTGAATGCTTGATTCCAAGTTCCTGAATTAATAAAAAGAAACACTGGCATTACAACTCTGTCAACATGGGCTGGATGCCACTGGCAAAGGATGCAAATTCCTCGAAAATCAAGCCAGCATTGAAGACCCAATAATTACATTAAATCAGAATACTAACCCAGGCTGTAAAAGGTTGCTGAACAGAAGGCCCCTGGAAAGACCACTGCAGTTGTTTTAGTGGTACGTTAGATATTCCCCACTAGGCTGCTTCCTTTGCAAGATAGGAACTGGAGCATGCATAACAGGAATCCTACCCCTATTTTGTACTAAATGTTAACTAATTGGGAAGAAATGTTAAATAGCTGGACATTAAGTGTAGGGCTCTTTTTTTCCCTTTTGCAAAGTGAAATTGAATTGCATATATTACACTGAGAAGATGGACCAATGATAAAGCCACAGAATGGTTTTGAGAAATATGAACTGAAACTTTATTATTATGTCTATATAATTATTTTTTCATTAAAATGCCCAGTGGCTTAAGTGTTTCATAAGGGACCAGGTCCTCCCTTTAAGTCCATGAGATAAAATAAGCATGAAGCAGGAAACTCAAACTTTTTCCAGAATACTTACTAGCTCTACCCACTCCCCTTTTCGGAATATAAAACAAATCTACATTCATATTCCTCTCTCTCTCTCTCTCTCTCTCTCTCCATTGTGCAAACAAAATAGAGAAGCATTCACCTTCTCTAGATCTTGTTGAGAAGCCTGCAAAAGTGTTTGGCCAGATGCAATCCAGCGCTTGCCAGAGTTCAGGTAGGACCCCAAGCCCTGTTCCACAAGCCAATTGCAAACCTGTTCCTTGGTCCACTTGGCAAATGGCATATCCAAGTCACTACAGGAAAATGAACAATCGCATGAAAAACAATTAAAAGCCAATCCACTAAGTTACCATCAGGGCTGAACAATTGGCATATCCAGGTCACTGCAGGAAAATGAACAATCGCATGAAAAACAATTAAAAACCAATCCGCTAAGTTACCATCAGGGATGAACAACTGCATATTCAATAGACATGGAGATTCCCTGGTGATACACATTTGACTATGGGAAGCCTAATTTTTAGTACATATTTGGTGGAGTAAGTGATACTGGAGATGAAAGCTCCCTTGTAAGACCACAGTCTTCATGTCAAACAAAACCACAAAAGATTCATCATGATTTAACATGTTTTATAGAAGAAGACCGAGTTAAACCAACAGCTCAAGTTATTATACTACTTTCAACTAATGTTGTTTAAAGATTGAATTTACAAACAGAAAACACTATGCCAGACTGAAAGAAACTCAAGTCTAACTTGAATTAACTCTAGTAGAATTACGGTTTCTCTCCAGATGGTATTCAATGAGAAGAGGGCAATATGCCATCACTGAGTAATGAGAAAGTACAATCAAAGCAAATTTCTGCTTTCTTTTACTATTTTTTTTTAATTAATTTTATTTTTCTATCGAAGTGTAGTTGACTTACAATGTTGTGTTAGTTTCTTTTACTGTTTTTACAAGTAGTGTTCCTGTTTGGAAAAAAAATGTGGCGATGAACAAAATTTTTTTTTTTTTATAACAGCACAAGCAAGTCCTCTACTGTGTACAAAGAGAACATATGGCAAATGAGACTGTTTGGTATTTGCAGAAGGCCAAAGAGAGTTTCCTCCTTGATGAAACTTGTGCCAAGTATTCTGCCTGGGTGGGAAGGACCATGCGTAAAAGGTTTCCAGCCCATTATCATCTTAAAAGATCTAGTATCAATGATTGTGCTAAATATTTGCCAACTCCACCCTTTTTTATGTTGAGCAAATCAGCACAGCAGTTCCAAACCAGCCCTAAACTGTGATAAGGGTGTAGGAAAAGTTCTTAGAGTCTTAATACATAAAAACATTACACAGTCCTGATAAATTGAAGAATTCAGATAGAATGTATGTCTTTTAAGTGTTTTCACAGACTCTATCAACTACTAATGTTTACTGAACAGTTATTATTTGCCAGATACTTAACACACGTTAACTCATTTAATCATCTTTTGGAGTAAGTACTAATCCATACTATGGGAAACAGAGGCGCAGAGCATGGAAGTAATTGCTCAAGGTCACTCAGCTTGTAGGAAGCAGTGAAGCCAGAAATCAGGTCCAAGCAGTCTGTCTCTAGAACCTATTCTTTTTTTTTTTTTTTTAAAGAAAAGTACAGCTGAGTCACAGTGTTGTGTTAATTTCCAGTGTACAGCAAAGTAATCAGGTATACATATATATCTCTATATATATTTCCTTTTCATATTTGTTTCCATTCTGGTTTACTACAGGCTGTTGAATATAGTTCCCTGTGCTACACAGTAGGACCTTGTTTATCCATCCTACATATAATGGTTTGCATCTGCTAATCCCAAACTCCCAATCCATCCCTCCCCCGCCTCCCCTCCCCCTTGGCAACCACAAGTCTGTAGAACCTATTCTTAACCACTATGCTATCCCATCTTTCCAGAGCTATGCTTTAGAGTATTAATAATTGTTTTCTATGTAAAATTTAAGTCCAAGAGCCATTCTAGTACAGATGCTGCTGATACTTTAGCTCTGGGTCCGCACCTAGCTCACAGAGCCCGCATCTTCTGTACAGTTTTTCACCAACCACAGCCGAACTGCACTGCTCTAAAGATGATGGAGCCTTCCACAAGGCACAGCAGTAAGCAATGGATTTGACTGTCTAACCCAGGGTCAATACTAACACCACAGGTGCTCATGAGACCTTGATGCTTGGGTAGAGATGCAAGAGACCATTCGTTTGACTGTTCTCACCTGTTAGATTGTCCCAAATCTCGAGACCAACCCAATCGGGGTCCTGCAGTTGCCCTTGTCCCTCCTCTTTTGAATTCAGGCTCAGACATGTCATCTGGGTTAAATGTAGTTGATTGACTTCTCCTAAGTCTGAAAAGAAGACACAACACATTAGCCCTGAGGAAGCCTTCGACTTTAATCAGAACATTTGAAACTGATGCTTATGTATGGTTAGGATAGAAATTTGGATTTAAACTTTAACTGAGATTCAATGAGTTAATGAAACCCAAATCACAATCTCCATCCATAAAGGGATCACAAAAGCCTTACAATTTCTTAACTATTTTCAGCCAATTTTCCATTTATTCCTACATGTGAGCCACATATAAGACAAAGCTCTGTTACTTACTTTCCAAAGAGTCTCATGATACCCCTAGATTTCTTTTTGTTATCCGGCGATGGTGGCGATATCTGGAAGGGACTGCTCCCCTGTGAATCTTTTGGCTGAGACGATACACCAGCCAGATCCAAGTGCTCAGATGTCTCCTTCTCTGTTTCAGCTATTCCAAGAACAGAATACAAACTTGGTGAATTTTAAAATATGGAATGAACATGACTAGATGTTAACATCCTTGGTTTAAGCAACTGTTAAGAATTCTTCTTCTGTTGATCTATAAACCAGTGACTTACAAAGAACACCCTGCAAATATTAAAAATGGAACACAAATCTATGTTCTACTCTACAGCCTACTCTATTTGTGTACCAAATTCATTAACTTACAAATTACAACTTCTTCGAGATTCAAAGTTGGGATAGGATTACCATATTCTTTCCTTGACTGATTTGAATTCGTAATGAAATTATACTCAATCTTGCTACAGCACTTGGTACTGTTGACTACCTCCTCCAAAACTGTCATCTCCTTTAGCTTCCTGACATGACATGCTCCTAGATCTGTCATCTGAAAGTTTCTTTGCTGTACCACTGTCTTCTCTTCTTCTTCCACTCCAAGATTCTGTCCTGGGTTCCCTCTGCAGGATCTTTTGACAAGTTCAAGCACTCTATGCTCAGCACGAAATGATGGCTTTGCTCATTTATAAGCAGCTGGTATCAGAATCTCTGAGCCTAATAATCTTTCTCCCCAGCTTCAGTATCTGAATGTCTGTGGATATTCCCAATTTGATGTGCCAGGGATATCTTGGACTCGGCAAATCCATCCAATTTTCCTGAGAGTCTTCTCTTACATTTTTGTATTTCATATTTCATTAATACTAGTTAATCTTCTCCCTGTTACTCCAGTCCAAACTCTTTGTCATTTTCTTTCCATTCCCTCCTTTCCTTTGGCATTTACATCAAATTGTTTACCAAGTTCTGGCAATTCTTTATATAAGAAATGTATTCCTATTTATAATGTAATGTTTCAGACACTGAGAGAAGAATGAACTGGGTCTTCATAAATTTTTCATTTGATATAAGTCAATGCCAGTTGATTCTGCCATAAAGCAATAACATCCAAATCTGCTACTCTCCGATCTCCTAGCATCAACTCTCCTAGTGCTTTTAGCTGTCTTTTAACAGACGCTCCCACACTAGCAAACAAGGAATGCTGTTTCCTCAATGTGAGAATGTGCACTTTTATACAGCAAAGTAAAAGTTGTACAAAAACCACAGGGGCAGTGTTCCGGCAAGATCTAAAAGTTGCAGAGGCTGACTTTTCTATGAAGCAGAGCTGTGATTATAGGTTATGGTAAGCAGCATGTGCCTCTTAGCGTTGACAAGGTATTTCTTCTAAGAAAGATGCAAAAACATTTGAAAATAGTTGTCTGAATAGATCATTTGTATTCACCCTGTGTTCATTCTGGACATTTAAGGGTACAAAGAGAGAGAAGTCACCTTTGCTGATCTACATGAATACCTCTGTAGATATCTATAGAAGGTGATAGGACCTATTGGGAAAACCCAAAAGAACATTTCCATTCAAACCCTACAGCCATGACGGTTACAGGTGTCCCTGAAAATGTTGCCCAGCCCACCTTTATTTTAAAAGCATCCTGTTTTTATTTTTATTTTGAGGATTTTTCCCCTACTGTATTCTGCCCTTTAAAGAGGAAAACTGAGCTTCCCCTCTCCTAAAATCGCTTTGGGGGTGACTCCTCAGATATCGCATAAAGTTACCTCTGCTGTCACTAAATGTCACCCGCATCTTCAAAGCAATAATGTGTCAGAAGAATGTTCCCCTAAGAGAAGTCAGTCTAAAATGAACGTTTTCAATGTCTTCCACAGACCTGTTTGGCTAAGAACATTTCTTTCTGGAGGCTGGGGAAACGTAACCATGGAGAAGGAGTCGCAAGGCCCTGCGAGTTAGTGTGACGTGATATGCGCTTCGGGGTGAAGGAGCCGGGTTTATGACACCAGGGCACTCCTGCCCTGCACTCGGTTGGCCACTGGGCACATCTAGGTCCTCACAGAGCTGCTCGCAAGGTGCCATTAGCATGGGTTACAGCAGCGTTTAGGTTTGGAAGCAAAGGCTCTAGAGAGAGTCCTTTTGAGCGGAAGATGCAAGGAACACTGGAGTAGAGGACTCCGTTTTCTGAGGCTGCCAGCTCACTTTCTAGAGATTACAGACGCCAAAGAGCAGCGATTAGCTCGGTTGGAAGCGAGGCGCTGGCGAAGGAGGCATGCAGGGGTACGGTACCTAGGGTGGGTGCACTGGCACTTCGTTTACGATCTTCAGAAATCCCAACAATGCACACAATCACACGCAGCCCAATGGAGAGAACACAGGGGAACGACAAAATGAAACACAGATCAAACTCCTACTCACAAAATACACACAGTGGGAGGGAAGGCAGGCACCGCTCTGTGCTTCCGACGCGACACACAGACTCCATTAGCAGTGTCAATATGGGGTTAATTTTATCCTCTTTCGGAATAGATGGGAAACTGCTGATAATGACGTCAGAGAGAATCACGGTTTTTGGTCTTTCCTCTAAGTTTACACCCAGAACAGAGAGCAGGGTGAGAAAGTCCACACTATCTTTACCTCTGAATTAAGCCCATGGAGGCATTTTTTGCTAACTTTTCCCCCAAGTCATTCACCGTCATTTCTGAGAAAGAGAAAGGTACAAATAGATGAATAAGGGAAAAGACTGATCTTTTCCTCATTCTGGAAGAATTAAGGCAAAGGCATTTTGGCCACACATACCCAAGTTTGGCGCACTTGCTGTCCTCTTGTTACTTTTGATTTTAAAAAAGCCACGACCAAAGGAAGATCTGGTTTTTCGAGTGCCAAAGGGATTGTCATCCACAGAGGCGTCGTGTCCCGGAGCTTTGTGAGGGAGGCTCCCAAATGGGCTGCGTTCTACCAGAGCTTTAGCCTGAGACAGAAGTGATAATAAATGTGACACAGCACGAGTGTGCATCATTATTAGTACATGCCCGGCACAGCACTAACTATGTTACACACGTGATTTTATTTAAAAGAATAACTGAACTAACAAATTGATTACGAATGTCAAATTGCCTTGTTAGAAGTTAAAAAAGGTCAGTTCTGAAATCTACTTAAGGAACAACAACAAAGACATGTTCATCACTAATCTTAATCCATGTATTTAGGGCTTTAAATATTTAGGATAGATTTAGACCTTCTCAAATTTTATTTTAATTTTATTTGCCTCATTCCCTCAAAGACATGGAGATAAAATATTATGTAACTAGCAGTGGATTTCCTACTTTGCTATCTTTTATGACAAAGATTTGGCTATGGTATAGTTCTCAGTCTTTATAACTACATCGGTAGAAGCCCCATATAATGTAATTATTCTATAAAGTAGGCATTAGTCCAAAGCTTCTATACAAGCAGTATGAAGAGTTTCTACTCCAGTTATTTTAAATATTCCTCTCAAAGAATTAATAATAAAATAAAAGCAAAATCAGCAACTGTTTAAAATATATATTTTTTGAAACAGGATTCTGGGTTATATTCACATCTTGCCTGTGAGTTACCAAACATGGATCACCCGTTTTCAAAGACTGTGATACGTTCACATACGCTTAACTAAACCAACTAAAATTAAATTTTTCTTGATTGATTCAGAAGCCACTTCAGATCTTTACAACATCTCAGGATCTTTTTCAAGAACTTCAATTGTGATTTTTAAATACAGGCATACCTCATTTTATTGCATCTCGTTTTAGCGTGCCTCGTAGATATTGTGTTTTTACAAACTGAAAGTTTGTGGCAACCCTGCATTGGTGCCATTTTTCCAAGAGCATTTGCTCATTTTTTGCCCCTATGTCACATTTTGGTAATTCTCACAATATTTCAAACTTTTTCATTATTATTATATGGAGATCTGTGACGTGACTTTTGATGTTACTATTGCAAAAAGATTACAACTTGCTTAAGGGTCAGGTGAGAGTTAGCATTTTTCAGCAATAAAGCACTTTTTTTTTTTTTTCTTGCAGTATGCGGGCCTCTCACTGCTGTGGCCTCTCCCGTTGCGGAGCACAGGCTCCCGACGCGCAGGCTCAGCGGCCATGGCTCACGGGCCCAGCCGCTCCGCGGCACGTGGGATCTTCCCGGACCGGGGCACGAACCCGCGTCCCCCGCATCGGCAGGCGGACTCTCAACCACTGCGCCACCAGGGAAGCCCTAAAGCACTTTTTAATGAAGGTATGTACATTGTTTTTTTTTTTTTTTTACACATACTGCTACCGCAGATGTAATAGGCTACAGTGTAGTGTAAACATAACTTTTATATGCACTGGGAAACCAAACCATTTGTGTGACTCACTTTATTGCAACATTTATTTTATTGCAATATTTGCATTATTATGGTGGCCTGGACCTGCACCTGCAATATCTCCGAGGTATGCCTGTAGCTTATTTTTGAGCTTTTTGGTTATTTGAATTGGCAGTTATAGTAACATGGTCTCTTATATTGTTTTAGTACCATCCAAGGACTCTTTTCTTTGCATGTTCTCATTTCTTGAACATCTCTTGTCCTCTCTTTCTTTTTTGCAGAAGTGGAGAGAAGGGTGAGGGGATACAGGCTTTCAAGGTGGTTCTTTTCCTCTATATATCTACCATTCATAGTAACTAAAAGTGTACAAATGCCACAATGTAGTGGTACTGTTATCTATGTCTTAATGCTGATACCAAAATCATTTCAAACCACTTACTGAATTAGCAAGACAAAAAGAACAATGGCTTGAATTACAGCTGTGCCCACTGTCTGTGTTTTGTCAGTTATACCTATATCACGACTCAAGGCATTAAGAGCCAACAGTCAAGGGACTGCATCTGGAGATAGTATGTCTACCGGACTGTGACCTGTGCAAGGTTAATGACCGAAAATCAGACGAAAGAAGAACCAGAGCCCATGCTGATGATGCCTTTAAAAATACCAGAATGGGGCTTCCCTGGTGGCGCAGTGGTTGAGAGTCTGCCTGCCGATGCAGGGGATACGGGTTCGTGACCCGGTCCAGGAAGATCCCACATGACTCGCAGCGGCTGGGGCCGTGAGCCATGGCCGCTGAGCCTGCGCGTCCGGAGCCTGTGCTCCGCAACGGGAGAGGCCACAACAGTGAGAGGCCCGCGTAGAGCAAAAAAAAAACAAAAACAAAAACAAAAACAAAAAAAACCCCAGAATGTTCTCTGTAGATGGACAGCGGTTATATAAAATAAACAGCTGGGGCTTCCCTGGTGGCGCAGTGGTTGCGCGTCCGCCTGCCGATGCAGGGGAACCGGGTTCGCGCCCCGGTCCAGCTGGTGATCTTTCTAAGAAGGGCTTTTTGTGAAGTCTAAGGAACGCTGGGTATGGTCATTATGATCATCAAATAGCGTGAATGAGAGTTTGGGGCTTTTTTCCAATAACTTATTGAGGTGAAAGTCATATAACGTAAAAGTAACTATTTTAATATTCTTTTTTCCTTTTTTTTTTTTTTAAACCCCACATTTGTTTATTTATTTATTTTTGGGGGCCACTCTTCATCGCGGTGCGCGGGCCTCTCACTATCGCGGCCTCTCTTACTGCGGAGCACAGGCTCCAGACGCGCAGGCTCAGTAGTTGTGGCTCACGGACCTAGTTGCTCCGCGGCATGTGGGATCCTCCCAGACCAGGGCTCGAACCCGTGTCCCCTGCGTTGGCAGGCGGATTCTCAACCACTGTGCCACCAGGGAAGCCCCAAAAGTAACTATTTTAAAGTGAGCAATTCTGTGGCATTTATCACATTCACAGTGTTGTGCAACCAACACCTCTATCGAGTTCCAAAACATTTCCATCGTTCTAAAGTAAAACTCCTTACTCACTAAGCAGTTTCTCCCCATTCCTCTCTCGCCGACCTCTGGCAACCATCAGTCTGTGTTCTATCTCTATGGATTTACTTATTCTGGTATTTCACAGAGATGGATTCATGTCGTATGTGATCTTTTGTGTTGGGCTTCATTCATTTGGCATGTTTTGCAGATTCTGAGAGTTTTGGTTTATTGGAGACATTTAAGCAGTCTTACTATTACGTATTAAGCAGTCTTATGCATTATACATTAAGAAGTCTACTATGTATATTAGAACTCCCAAACATTTTTACATTGTAATCTGGACATAAAAATTACCTCTGAAGGCTTCGGAATAGACTCCTTTTCCTGTTCAAAACAACAACAGTATTTAAGATTGTTATAGGAATCCTTTATCTAGTCAGAATTTCTCACATATATATAATTCAACAAATTAAAGTCAATTTATATCTATTCCTAAGCTACAAAATCTCACCTTCATTTATTTCCTACAATGTGTTATTAAAGTCTCCACTTTGGGCTTTACTTTCAATCTGTTATACTCATATTTCTTAATATTTATCATTAACTATGGTATCTAATAATTTTCCATTATTGAAACCACAAACGGGAAAAGATGAAGATCCCTAAATGTTTTCTTCTCAGGGTAACAGACAGAAAAAACACAGGACCAACCCCATCTGATGACTCTTTCTTCAGATTGCCCAGGCTGCTAGACTTTTGCAGACTTGAAGTTCTAAAAATAACAATAATAACAATTATGATTAATAATAAGTGGCTCTGGTGTCCCTCTTTCTAAGTAGAATGCCTTGGAAAGAAACTAAGATTGTATGTGAGTGGAAACCTGGAAATAAAGGAAAATCTGGATTTAGGCAGTCACTTATGTGCTTAACTAAATTATAATGTTCAGTTCTTTTAAAAGCAGGGGTGGTTAACGGCCCTGCCAATAACTCTAAATGTTCCGCACATGTCAGAATAGCTGGAAAAACACTTAGGACTATCCTGTGATGTCAATATTTGAAAATAAACCAGTGTTTTCCACAGACTAGTGGCATATCCTTTGCAAATACACATTCACACCAGGGACTTTAAAAATACTCGTGTACTTTTTATATATAATCCTCCTAATGAAAATACAGGACAAAAGTTTTACTTTCCAATTTACAAAGGAATCAATTTTCTGAGTCTGGCAAAGCACTTCATTTTACAGTTCTAATCAAGCATAATAGAGGAATCCCTATTGTTGCCTATAATAACTCATTAACAGTCCTAGGAAAGGCAGAGTGACGGAGAGCCTTTCTCTTTCACATAAGTAGCATTCAATTATACGGAGCTGGTGTTACTCAAAGACTGAAGGCAGGAGTATGTGACCAGTTTAAAAACAGAGCGAAAAAAGTAACATCTTTGCTCTAAGACACAGAATAATATACTACACCAACAAAACCTTTAAAAGGCACTTCTCATGTATTTTTGTGTAAATAAGTTGCTAGAAATGTCAACTACCAAGTACAGTAAAAGATAATGGAGAGCAAAGGAAAGATCTCATCTTTGAGTACTGCTCTGAAAATAGATTTTCCTAATGTAATACAGACATTAACTTGGATAAACTTAGCTATTAGGTCAGCTTATTAAGTTGCAAGTGCACAAAACCATGGCAGCCTTGCCAGCCATCACATCATTCTCTGTGATGCTTTTCTGATACACTTATATCCAGAATATAAGTCAGTACAAAAATGAAATTAAAAGCACTGAACTTCAAAGGAAAACTGATGAAGAAAGGCTAAGATGGCAGAAACCTGGCACGAGATAATGGTAAAAGAGCGAGTGTTGATGTGTTACTTTACAAACCCCACTCCACGCCCCCCCACCCGATCATTACGGCTGCATTAGTTCATTCATGCCTCAGAGTCATTTGCTTTTAATACTAGTCATTGTTAGTGTAACAGAAGCTTCCTCTTTCCCAAGCATCAAGCATATTTGTTTACATTTGATAAAATAGAACTTACGAAAGACTATGGCACAGTTGAGTTTCAACAGCAGAACCAAGGATTAGTTTTCCATCACTAAAATATTAAAGCAAAAAGGTATTTATGAGCTTCGTGAAAAAAAAAAAAAGACCATATATATTCCAACTGAACAGAATTGTCAAAAACAAAAAACTGTGCAAGGACTGTTATTTCTCTATTTTTTGATATTCTATTTAATTTTACTTGATCTAATTGTAAGATTAGGCAATTAATTTGGGAAGATGGTCCCCCCAAATTCTATTTGCCTACAGAGGAACTACTGTATCCCTCTCCTGTCTCCTTCACAGCGTCTTCCAAACAGCCTCAGGCACGTACACGACTGCCGCTATTCTGCTTGCAATCCTTTGATGGCCACCTATGACCTAGGATATAAAATCCAAGTTCCCTAAAATCCCTCTCTAACCTAATCAGCACACCTCCCCAGCCTCATCTCCAGTTACTTCCTACTTCACACATTTTATTTTAATAATACAGAACTGCATGGGGTTCCCTGGCACACGTCTTGCTGTTTCTTGCTTCTCTGGGTAAAAGATTATGTCTGAAAATAAATGCAGTGCACCCCTGCTTTTGGTGGATCTACTTTTCTGGGTATTTATATCACAGTGTTAGATCATAAATGACATATACTTCTCCTCAAATGAAGTCTCTGGCTTAGGAGGCAATTTCACTTTTTCAGAAGTTTCCAAGCCTTTAGATGCTGGCAATAATGAAGGCATTGAAACTTGCAAGATGCTGGTGTGGAACTGTAATATAATAATAAATGGACAAAAATCAATCCAACAAACAAACAAAACACATGCCACAGAGTAACAAAAAATAAATAAGACAATTAAGTGGTCTATTTATGGCTAAAATTTCATACACCTGTGTTTAGAACTCTATTCTTATATTTATAAAATGGTTTCAGGATATAAACATCTGTAAGTGTTAATCAGAGAAAACATTCTGGAAGAAAGTAATTTTTGAACTTGCTTCTGAAGACACCGAATATTGAGAATAAGACACAATAAATAGCATTAAGTAAGTTAATAGTAAAATCTAACAACTTTAAGCCCCGGTTGAAACCTTGGCCCTGACACACTTGCCTAAGTGACCTTGACCTTTAGGCAATCACTTAACTGCCTTAAACTTAGGCAAGTCAGTTTTCTCCTCTGTAAAATGACAATGACAATGCCTACCTTACAGGGTTGCAATGATTTTAGATGAGATTTGGTTAAAGAGCTTCGTAAACAAAGCACTATTTCCATTTTAATTTCTACCATTAGTCTAATACAGAACATTGGTCAAGCCAGTTAATTATTATTCTATATGTGAACAAGCTGACTAACTTCGATGAACAGAATTGACAAAAGGTGTAAGTAAAACAAATTATAATAGACTTTGTGGCTATACTACTTAAACCACGTTGATTAATAGTAACAATATTATAGCAAAAACAACAAAAAAATATAATACATTTCCCCCCACAAGTGCTTTGTATATCCTAAGGATGGATTTGGTCAAAGGATTTCTAAACAGTGGTTTTCAGTAATTTCTGACAACCAGAGAGGAGTTAGATTGTAAGCCACTCCACGAAGCAATAAATGAAACACTTCAAAAAATATTCCAGTAAAAAAATGAGTGAACTCACTTTTGCAAGTCAACCAATCTGAGATAGCTCTTGGCTTCTGCGAGTCAGCTAGTCAGGTAGGGACTCACACCCGGAACACACTTCTGAATGCCAACCAGTCAACAACAGTCTTGCCTTCACAACCACACACAGCTGACGTCAACTCGCTCCTGCCGCTGAAAGCCCAACCTCTGAGCTCCTAGCATCCTAAAAACCCTCCATACGATCCACTCCAAGAGAATGTCCTTGACCAGCAAAGTTCACTTACTTAAATATGCAATAAATTCAGCTTTGTGATTTTTGTTTCAGTTACTGAGTTGTATTCTCACCCTGTGATACTATAAAAGGTTATAAAATGTACAGTCTGTTAAAGTAACCAGACTGGGCACAAGATGGAGTCACTTATGCTAAGCCCCATGTTAGCAAGCCTGAAAATAACAATTTTCTCTGCTTGGCTCGCCCAGAAAAGGAAGGCCTAGGTCAACCAGTCAGCACTTCCTGCTTAGCACAAGTTACCTGGCTGGGCCCTAAGACCTCTCTTTGTTCCATGTAAGGAAATAACCCTGCTTTAACCAATCAGCAAATGCCAAGTAAGACTTCGCTGTTCCTGCTCCCTTCCACCTATAAAAGTCAAGGGGATGCTGCTGGATTCATGAATCACTGAATACAGCCAACAACATCTTTGAAATTTACTCAGTTGAATTTTGTTCCTTAACAAGTTATATTTTTATAAAATAGGAGATTACTTCACTATCATTTTTTTTCAGTTTGAATCTTT
This sequence comes from Physeter macrocephalus, assembly GCF_002837175.3. Taxonomy (NCBI): domain Eukaryota; kingdom Metazoa; phylum Chordata; class Mammalia; order Artiodactyla; family Physeteridae; genus Physeter; species Physeter macrocephalus. The sequence continues at coordinate 74,855,778 of NC_041219.1, read as the reverse complement.
ACGATTCATCCTGGGCAATTTATTTAGCCACCATCCCCGTTTCCTGAAGTGCATGTACTTCCTTGGGTTCCTAATCACAGGGAAAAATAGCTACACTAGCAGACTGACCCATTCTCTTGATTTCCTTTCAAACTTCAGGGCTTTCACTCCATGCTCAAATCACCCTCCTGGCTTTTCTTTTAAAAAGTGGCTGAACACCCTCAATCCTCCTCAAATCATTCTTATTCCAAACTAAAAATCTGTGATTAAACTACAATTCACATAGCAAAGGCTTCTTTTGGTAAGCATATGAGATTATCTAGGTGTATCCTATGTAAAAGCAGCCTCTTTCTATAAATGTAGCACATACCCTGGCTAGCACATGTTATTTTTTTCTTTCAGTATAAATATTTAACAATTAGGGGATTATTGATGGTGAGCCACAGCCAGCCCCTGCCTCTGCAGGAGACCCTCCAACGCTAGCAGATAAAAAAACAGAAGCCAAAGACCTGTTAGCAGGAAAGTCAGCACTGGAACTCAAGACTTTTGACTGCAGAGACCAACCACACACTTCCAAGTCTTCTGTCTCTCTCAAGGCCCAGCCCTGTCTTCTGAAGAGAGACTGTGTGGCTGACAGGGTCTTCGTGCTCTGGCCAGGTGTCAGGCCTGAGTGTCTGAGGTGGGAGAGCCAAGTTCAGGACATTGGTCCACCAGAGACCTCCCAGCCCCATGTAATATCAAGCAGCAAAAGCTCTCCCAGAGATCTCCATCTCAACACAAAGACCCAGCTCCACTCAACGAAGAGCAAGCTACAGTACTGGACACCCCATGCCAAGCAACCAGCAAGACAGGAACACAACCCCACCCATTAGCAGAGCGGCTGCCTAAAATCATACTAAGTTCAAAGACACCCCAAAACACACCACCGGATGCAGTCCTGCCCACCAGAAAGACAAGATCCAGCCTCATCCTCCAGAACACAGGCACCAGTCCCCTCCACGAGGAAGCCTACACAACCCACTGAACCAACCTTACCCACTGGGAGCAGACATCAAAAACAACGGGAACTATGAACATGCAGCCTGTGAAATGGAGCCCCCAAACACAGTAAGTTAAGCAAAATGAGAAGACAGAGGAATATGCAGCAGATGAAGGAGCAAAGCAAAAACCCACCAGACCAAACAAATGAAGAGGAAATAGACAGTCTACCTGAAAAAGAATTCAGAGTAATGGTAGTAAAGATGATCCAAAATCTTGG